>NW_027528610.1:1444462-1451618 GCF_008692635.1 Crocuta crocuta
CTCCAGGCTCTGAGCTGGCAGTCAGCACAGAGCCTGACGCGGGGCTTGAACCCACGAACCGCGAGATCATGACCTAAGCGAAAGTCGGACGCTTAACCGACTAAGCCACCCAGGCGCCCCTATATAATTTATTTTAAATAATAATTTATGTATAAACTAATTTTATATATGCAAATGTATAAATGTTATAAACATGTATTTTATAATTACTTATGGTTTGTGTATAACAATACATAATAAAATATATCATATATATCATATAATTTATATAATGCTTATTATGTTTTATGTTACATATCACATATCATATATTAATATATTATATACTTATAATTTATAACATCTAATAAAATACAATATTATTGTCTATAAAATATATAATTTATATCATGTTTGCTATGTTATATATAATATGTGGTACATACAATATATAATTTGTATCATGTTTCTATGTTATAATGTTACGTATAATATATATGATACATACAATACATAAGTTATCATTATATATTATATGTAAGTTACATATAAAGTATAAAATATTGTAGGAGGAGGAGAATCTGGGTCACAAAAGGAAAGAGATTCTNGACGACACAGGGCTCAGTTGGCCTTTCAGAAAAAGGGAGGCAAAGATGACCAAACTGCACACAGCCCCCTTTGCGGAAGGAGACTTTCCTTCCCTGTGGCCCTCACGGGCATCATCACATCTCTCTTCACTTGTTCTCTGTCACACAGTGTTTTCAGGAGGCAGCCCCACGCGGTGCGAGTGACCGTGCTGGGGCCCCGCAGGCTGGTGTCCATCTGGTTCTCCCTGTCAGAGTCCAGGCCTGTCCCGGAGGAGAGCAGAACACGGGTGTGCGTGGCAGCCACCCCTGGGCGTGGCTTTCCATTCGACGTGATCTCACAAGGGCAGGCATGCCACCGAATCAGCTGGTGTTGCCTTCTCTGACCCAGAACTCATTGTCCGAGGTGAACACATCGTGTGTCGTTTCGGCTTTGATTTTGCCTTGGAATCAGTCTGGTAGATTTTTTTTTTCCTCCTTGAGGGAGTTGGATCTGTAGACACACTCGCTTGCCTGTTTCTTCCTGTCCCTGTGTCATCGCCAAGACGTGTACACGCTACCCTCGCTGACCAGGAAATGAAGTACCCATTCTCTGTATTCAGAGGTGTCAACGGAGGCCCTTCTCCAAAAGACAGCCGTGTCATACACGTATAAATGTGGGCAGCCATCATCTTACAATATGGAAGCCAGAATGTCTGAGAGGTGTGCTATGGAATAGTGAATTTGGCGGGCAATCAGAAACTTCTAGGGGAATAACAATGCAAGACAGAAGATGAAATTTACTTATGCGTTGTATGTATTACACATATACATATATGTCATATACAATTATGTATTTATAATATGAACTGATAGTATAACTCAATATATATGGCAGAATATGTATATGGTGTTCATATACGGTGTGTGTATATACTCACCATATATAATCAGCTGTCACCTCTTCCTTGTGAATTTTGCTAGGCAGGATGGAGGCCCATCCAAGAGGCCTCTGCTTCCCAAAGCTTGTGGCGCCAGCATCTTTATTTGTGCCAGCTAGAGAAAGGGTGGCCCTGTGGGGATCTGCAGTCATGTTCCCTTCTTGATTCAAGGCTGTGGGGTGTCCTGTCCTGCGTCACCTCTGCTGCATTCTTTCCGGACTGATTAGGTCATAGCCACCTACGGTTCTAACTCAAAGTCCTTTCTGAGATTTCCCCATCCCCTTGTGGTCGGAAAGCCAAGCTTTCTCACCCACGGGAGCTGCTGCTACTGCAAGCCTCCCCTGATGCAACACAAAGGCTCGCCTTTCCGAATCACCGACACTCGCCAGCAGGCTCTACATAGACAAGTAGGTAGGAGTTCCCACTACTGTTTAGCAAGTTCCTATCTTGACCCACATTCAAATTGCTGGAGAGGACTTCGTTTTCTGGATCACTTCTTTTGTATTTCTGCTTTGAGCATTGACTTTGACTACAGATTAGTAGAAAAATATACTATACATATAATAATATAGTATCGTATAATATAATACAGTACAATACAGTATAGCATAGTATAGATTAATATAATATAATAAAATACAATATAGTGTATAATATAATGCAGTATAGTATAGAATAATATAATAGAGTATACTATAATACAATATAAGTATAATATAGTCTATTATAATATAATATAGTATAATATAATACAATACAATACAGTATAATATAGTAAAATATAGCATGGTATAATATGATATAATACAATATACTATACTATAATATAAAATAGTATAATGTACCATAACATAGTATAATACAATATAATGAGCATTGAACTAGAACATAGTATAGTATAATATAGTTTAGAATGGTATAGTATAATATAATGGAGTATAATATTATATGGTATAGTATAATATAATGGAGTGTAGTATAGTATAATATAATGTAGTATAGTATATTATAAAATAACATAATACAGTATAATATAATGGAGTATAATATAATAGAGTATAGTATAATATGATACAATACAGTATAGTATAATGTAATATAATGTAGTATAGTATATTATAACATAATATAATATAGTATAATATAATNTATATTCTAATATAGTATAATATAATGTAATATAATATAGTATAACATAGGATAGGATAGTATAAGATGATATAGTACAATATATTATAGTATAGTGTAATCTAATATAGTATAATATAACATATATAAAGAATATATGTATATATTCCTTAAATATAGCACTAAATGTCCCATGTAAGACTCCAGTGTAATTTTCCTCATTTGTCGACACAGATTTACAGAGCTATACTTTTCAAAGAAAACAGGTCAGAATCCTAATCTATGGTGGAAATACCCTCTAAGAAGTGAAAACAAAACAAAACTGTATATTCCTAGAAGAAGCCAAAGCCGGGCATCCCAACTCCTGAATGAGAGCTGTGTTTGTGTTCCCTACACCGGCCTTTCTTTCTAACCCCCTCCTCTTACTACAGATGATTTAGAATGATTCTGGTTTTTTTTAACGTATAGGAGAAACTCCTAGAATATCTTCAGGAATCCCTGTCTCTGAGGCTCATCCCACTAGCCTCACTTTGTTATAATAATTGCAAATTATTACTCATGGATAATGATAAGGTAAAATTGATTGTTGATTTAAAAAGAAAAAAAAGAAAGGCTAATGGTCTGTGGGAAAGGCTTGCAGGCAAGCTGCCCTAGTGAACGAGCGCTTGCCGGAAACTGTGCAAATCCTTGCCCCGGGAATGAGGCAACTTGCAGGAACCTGCTTTCCCAGAAACGGTGTGGGGCCGCGTGGTCCAGAGGGAGTCCCTGACGCTCACGATGAGTAGATGAGCTATGAGTTAAATCCCAGGCGTGGGTGCGTGGGTTCTTTGAGCCCCATTTACGAGGTTTTTAAGGAGAACTTCTGAGCTGTCAGCTGAGGGGCACGGAAATGTATTTGTTGGCCAGCCGGACACAGAAAGACATTGACACGGACGCTGAGCATTTCCAGAAGTGACGGTGAGCTCTTAATTTGGGTGCTGCCAACGAGCTGTGGACACGGTGATATTATCTTACCTGTGAGACCGTCTCTGACGCACGTCCTAAGCTTTACGCATGTGAGTACTTATGCCCTGGGTGTAGGCATTCTGGCTTTCTCAACTAAGAGAAGAAAAACCCTCCTGGGCCACCGATGGCGGCCCCTGCCTGCCTTCCGTGCTCTGCAACGCCCATGCTCGCGGTCGATGGCCCTTTAACAACCTCTCACTCCCTTCTAGTCCCTGGGAATGCTTTCCGTCTTCTCTCTGGTTAAGTATTCCTCGGCAAGAGTAAGTCTGAATCTAACAGCACCCTTGAGTCAGGGTGTGATCCATGCTGTGCTAGTGGTACCCATCTTGTGCGTCCGATGTTTATAATATATTATGTGGATGCAACTTCGTCACCACTATGTGGTGCAAGAGCCAGGGGCCGCTGCGCGACGTGCTTCGATGATCACTGGCAAATTTGGAAAACGAGCAAATATCTTGTGGCATTTGAATCGTCTACCGTTGAGGGGCATGACGCCCACTTGACGTCCGTCGTCGTAAACATAAATAAGAAAGACGCAGGAAGGAGAATGGAATGGCAGCCTGGCGAAATCTGCCCACCGGGTACTGAGATTTCTATTTATTCTCTGCTTGCTTTCCCAGAACTGACACGCTTCCCCCGCCCCCTGCACTTCATAGTTGTGCGATCTTTGAGCCCAAGGGACCAAGGTTTTCATAATTACCCCGTTACACGCCCTACATCCTCGCTGTAATTTAATATTTGGGTGGATCTACAGAGAACAAGCTCGCATCCCAGCCACACGTGAAGCTCGGTGCCATCTCTGCACAGCAGTGAGGCACCATAATTGCACATCGGCACCTGCCTGCACAGGTAGAGATGGGTCAGCATGGATGTTACCTTCCAGAATTTCCCAGTGATTGTCTTTCTCCAACTGCAAGACTCGCTTCGCGGTGCACAGGGGCAGGGACGAGCCTGTTGGTTTGAACCGCATGACATTGTCACAGTGCGGCTGCCTGTGAGCCACACGCACGGCGGTCTGATGGGATTCCACGAGGTGTGGATTCATCCCGGGAACTATCAAGGAACCCGCCGCAGCCCAAGCAGAGAAATCGCACATGTAACTTCACACCCCTCCCTGTGGTTTACATGCAGAATCTTCTTCCAGGAAATTCTAGAAAGCCCTCAGGACTCAGCGCCTCTGACACCAGTGTCTTGAACCCACCATGGCTTTGAGCAAATGGAAGGCTATCAGCACCAGCTGGACAGGAATCTGGACACGTCGTGTCTCTGGGGCCGTGGAGAAGCCCCGGGTCAGGCTGCGAGGGAGCGGTGAGGTTGTATAGCATTCGTAGGCGCCTCCGTGGTCCTGGCCTGATTGTGTGTGCTCCTGTCGGAGCAGGCAGCCGTCCAGTCTGAGCAAGAAAACAAACTATGAACGTGTGGAAAGAGGAAAGAAAAGAGGCTCTGGGTACACACTCCTTCCCGCCTCACGGTATGTAGGTTAAAACGCTGGGCATATTCATTCCCGCACCAGGTTATCGGAGATGCGACGTTCTGTCATCACAGCCACCGGCTCTCCTGGGTGTGATTCCCACGCTGAGCGATGGGCACTTTTCACAGAACATGCACTTTGTGTTCCAAGTTCTGTTGTGCCAGAGGGACATGGGTGTGGTGACATGGAAATGTGGCCGCAACAGGGACACCATGCGGGCTACACAACATTACTCTCATGTATGTAAAGTAAAAGTCCAGGGGCGCCTGGCGGGCTCAGTCGTTTAAGCATCTGATTTCGACTCAGGTCATGATCTCACGGTTGGTGGGTTCGAGCCCCGCGTCGGGCTCTGTGCTGACAGCTCGGAGCCTGGAGCTGCTTCAGATTCTGTGTCTCCCTCTCTCTCTGACCCTCTCCACTCATGCTCTGTTACTTTCTGTCTCAATAATAAAGAAAAATATAAATTTTAAAAAAAAAGTCCATTGAGGGGCACCTTGGGGGCTCCATCAGCTGAGCTTCCAGGTTACAGTCAGGTTATGAATTCATAGTGTCTCCGTCTCTCTCTGCCCTTCCCCCTGGCTCATTCTCTCTCTCTCTCTCTCTCTCTGTTAAAAATAAATAAACATTTTAAAAAATGCATTGAAATACCGTAACGGCGTATGGAGCAAACCATAACCTGCAAATGCATCTGTATCGGAAGAAATGAAATTCGAGAGGAAACGACAGTAAACAGCCGGCCGGCTCTGTTTCCCCCAACGCTGTAGAAGGGATCCAAGGGCTTCCCAGGGGCGGGGTCTGTCCTCAAAAAGTGCTTCCCGAGCTCCTGTCTCTACAGCCCTCGGGACCACGTGAGGTCTGGCGATGCCTGCTGTCTACCCTTCTTTGCTCAAAAGAACAGCAACATTTTAATGGGACTTTGCTTTCTTCTAAATACACAGGCAACTCAGTTGAGTCAAGGCATAAAAGGACCTGGTTTTACGGTTCTGCTTGAAGGGATGAGCTGGGAACCTGGGTTTGGCTAATGAGGGGTTTCCCGGGCACTGTGAATGCGGAAGGCGGGTGGCAAAGCCTGACAGTGACCCACCGGACATTCGAACGAGGCGCTGGTGGTCACTGGAAGCAGCTCCCCAGCCTAGGGTTCGCCAGGCAGCGGTAAGTGCGATGTGCCAGTGAGAGAAAGACAGGGGGGCAGGCAGAGCCTGGGGGTGGACAGGAGGGTGATCCAGGGTGTGTGTGTGTGTGTGTGTGTGTGTGTGTCTGTCTGTCTGTCTGTCTGTGTGGAGCTTGACGGTTGAGCATATGCTGTGGGTTGAATGGCCCCCCTCCTGCCCAAATCACACGCTGAAGCCCTGAGTCCCCAGGACCTCCGATAAGAATGTGACCTGGTTTGGGAATAGGCTTGGCGTAGGTATCATCGGCCGTGTTAAGTTGAGGTCACCCTGAAGCCAACTGCGGCATGACCGCCATATGCCTGGTGCCCCTATAAAAAGGGAGAAATTCAGACACAGACACACACACGGGGAGAAGGCCGTGTAGACACGGAGGCAGAGTTGGGGCACATCGAGGGACGCCCAGGATCGCCCGCGGCCCTCAGAAGCGGGGACACCCTGTCCCCGGAGGCTGTGGGAGGAACCAGCCCTGCCCCACCTAGATCTCGGACTCCTGATCTCCAGAACGGGGACAGAATGAACGTCTGTTGTTCTCAGACGCCAAGTTTCTGGTTCTTTGTTGCAGGAGCTGGAGGAAACTTGGACGGCGTCCACAGAGACGTCTGTGAGTCCCAGACTTCCGCCTCCACTGCTGAGTAAGGACGGCACGTATTTCCACTAAATGGGCACCTCCTTTGTTTATCTCTCCCCACGTCGATAGTACTGGGTTTATCCTTTGCACTTTAAGCTGAAAACAAACACATGAATGGTCAGGGAGTGTCCCTGCCCATCATTTTATTGGATTCTGAGGCAATAGGGGTTTGAATCTGTCGCTGGGACTCATGAAGGCAGTCTTCTGGTCTCTGTTGGATTATCGCACGTGTGTGTGTGTGTGTGTGTGTGTGTGTGTGTGTGTGTGTG
>NW_027528610.1:1451976-1485532 GCF_008692635.1 Crocuta crocuta
GTACTGGGGATACAGAATTTAACAAAATAACCCTAGTGTGTGTGTGTGTGTGTGTGTGTGTGTGTGTGTGTGTGTTCCTTCGTGCCTTTCTGGAATCCCTTTCACCACGGACATTGTCCGTCTTTAAACGTTCGTCCGCCCGCGCGCTTCTGTCTTCCCACTGGACTATCATGAATTCCATCCCACATCCTGTGGGTTTCCATCACGTGACGACCGTTGCCGGCTTTGATGCAGGACCGATTTCTCATCGCGACGTGTCGTCGCTCCTTCTGAGTGGCGCTCCCTACCCGTTTCCATTCCCAAAGGTCCGCTGATGACTTCCGTGAGTGGTTTTGAGCACGGCTTCTCTGCTTTGGGCAGAAATTCTGTGTTGCGGCGTATTCTGAATTTTTAGAGGGACGTCTGTGTTTTGGATCATGGAGTCTTTTCCGCGGTCAAGTTTCTTTCCTGGTATCTAAGGTTGGGTCACGTCCTTTTCGCTGGTATTACCGGGTGTGGGGCAACGGGGAAGGTTGACGGGTCTTTGGGGTGGGTTGGAGCGGGTCGGGTCCGTCTTGTGGGAGCCGTGGAGAGGGGTCGGTTCCCGGAAAGTGAGGACCCTGTAGGGCTCTTCCCCGAGCGGTTTGGATGCCGGGTGAGCGTGTGACTCTCCCCGTGTCTCACCTCACACGCCGCTCCCCGGAGGGTGCACATGTGTCCCGTTCACCATCCAAATCCTTCACTGTGTCTTCCACCTGCTGTGGCACCAAATGATACTTTCTGTTTCCTTTTTGCCGTGAGAGTCCAACGTCCGGCGGCTCTGCACCCGCACTCTGTCCGATCCTAACCAGCCGGGCCTGGGGACGCACCCCTGCCTCTGCCTAACTCCATGCACTTGGCCATGACGCTGCAAGGCATCACTTTGGTGTAGATCCCTGAGTCTTTTGGTTTCCATCGGTTGTTCCATTGACTGTGGGTTTTCCAGGCTGAAGATTTCTTCTATAAAGAACAGCAAGATCCCATCCTTTTCTTCTTGAGGTTCTTATGTTCATTGTGCAGAACTCACAACACCAGAGTGTGGTATTTGTGGAGACGTTAAGTCAAAGACACAGCCCTGCCTGGATTTTAGTGGGGCTGCGTCCGCTGCCCTGCTCATCAGCTGGCCATTCCAGGGGTGTACGCACACACATGCACACACATGTACACACACACACACACAGAGGCACAGCCACAAAAACACATCCATGCACAAACACCTATGCACACACATGTACACTCACACACCCAGGTATACGGACACACAGACACACCCTTACACACACACATTGGCCCTTTTCAAAAACAGAAAAAAATTCTGTCGCATCAGTTTGCTGAGACTTATTTTCAAGCAGGCTCCACGCTGGGCATGGATCTTGAACTCACGACCCTGAGATCAAGATGTGAGCTGAGATCAAGAGTCGGATGCTTAACCGACTGAGCCACGCAGGCCCCCAAGAGATTTTTTTTCTCCGTGGTTGTTGTCTATGAGTGGTGTAAAGTGACCTGAGCCATTGCTAGCAGGATGGCTCTGTGTACTTCCTCCGGGTGAGGTCAGGTGTTGTGTTTTAACCAGTCTCACACTGGTTATCTGTGAATCGTTCAAATGGATCTGCTCTCAGAGCCATAGCTCATTGTCTACAGATTTGCTCAGCTGACACCAGACGCTCCGGTTAGATTTGGATTCCGGACAAGCAACCCTTACTTTTCCCCGTGTGAGCTTCCCACATGATATTTGGGACACGCATGCCCGAAAATGAACACTGCCCATTTCATTGACATTCAGGGTGAGCTGGGCAATTTATTTGCTACATCTGCAATCCGACGAGCTTGGGATTTAACCCAGTGTGTTACAGAGCAATCTGTTCAGTGCCTCTGGAGAGCCCACGTGGAGGGGGCTGACATCAAGACTAGTGGGTATGGGGGGGCGCCTGGGTGTCCACATTTCAGCCGAGGTTGCATTCGGCTGATCCTCTGTGATTGTTGATTTCACCTTGTCATTTCTACATTTCCCTCCTGTTCTGGAATTCAAGAGTCTCCATCGAGCAACAATGTAGTTTTGCTCCAAAGCAGAACAATTAGTTTTCTGACAATCGGTCTGGTTATTTCCCATACACGCTTATTCTGAGGGTGTTGCCCACTGCAGAAATGATGTACGTGTTAAGGCTTCCCTGAAAGTGTGTATTGACAGGCAACGACTTGACATCGGAAAGGCATAGTTGGGTTTGTGCTTGTGTGTTTTGTGTGGTGCAGAGTATGGTCCACATCAGAAAGGAATGAAACTCTTGTGTTCTGCAAGACTTTGCTCTCCTCACTAATCATCGATTATCTGGCTGATGCATCTTTCATGTCTAGAGAGGGCAGGACAATCTGATTCTGTGTCACTTGGGATGATTTATGGAGACTTTACCACCCGTTCATTTTGAAGCATGACAATGATAACCCTTTGTTAGGGAGACACCTGAAATTATCAGAGGACGTGTAAGCAGATGACTATTTATGATCTAACAGAGGTAATACCCTGTTCCACAGACACAATGTGCACTCTCAAAAAAATGAGGCAGACGTCTTATCAGATTTTCATGGAAGACATTGATCTTCACCAGGGATACTATGCCCAACATGATCATGAATGTTTGCATCTACTTGACATCATGTTCAAGTGTCCTGTTAGGGCTTATATCTTAATATTCACGTATGTCTCAAGAGGCGTCTGGGTGGCTCAGTCAGTTAAGCATCCGACTTCGGCTCAGGTCATGATCTTGCAGTCTGTGAGTTCAAGTCCCACATCGGATCTTGTGCCAACAGCGCAGAGCCTGGAGCCTGATTGGGATTCTGTGTGTGTGTGTGTGTGTGTGTGTGTGTGTGTGTGTGTCTGCCCCTCCATTGCTCACATTCTCTCTTTGTCTCTGAAAAATGAATAAACATTAAAAAAAGATTCACGTATGTCTCTCAACGATAGTAGTCAAGTGCCACATAGGACCTGTTTTAGGTAAAATCAGGGTTTTCGAACACATTCCCACAAGCATTCAATCGGAGGACAGAGTTGCTTTCAAATCATCATCATTAACAGGTTCATATCTGATTAATACGACTCAAGGTGCATATCCCCAGTCTGGCCAACCCATTGTGTCTGTCTTCCACTGGCTTCTTCTCTGGACTTCAAGGTGGTTACTAATGATGGCTTCGTTGCATTACGTGGCGATGACTGACTAGTAGCATTAATCGACATTTGAAACTTGACAGACAATGGCCACTTTGCTGCATTCGTTAACACCAAGTACAGACCATACCAAGATCGGCAAATCCTGTTGAAACAAATTACTGACAACAGAGAATCAAAGACCCTGCCGTGAGTAAGAGTACGTGAGTGGAAAATGTTTTATGTTATGATAAGTAAGGTCTTGAGCAGTCCCCGATAAGAAACTCACCACACAACGCAAAGGAAGATGGGATGCAGAATGAGAGCCCCCAGTACTGGAAGGAGAACAGCCATTGAATTAACACACAGATGAGACGTTAAACCAGATGATCATGGAGTTGTAGAAACACTTTTATGCTTCATATTTTATTGTTTGGGATGAAAAGTTGGTATGCCCTTTGTGGTGCTCATTCTGGAGAATGGGCTCAGAACTTCTTAACACATGCTTTTTGGTGTTTTTACACAATTCCAATGTTGAGTCCCCCAGGGAACAAAGATGACCTGGGAATAATCTGTATGTTGGATCTGATGGTCCAGGATCTGGGCATCTAGGGTTGATGCAATCACACAGTAGCACCTTGAATAAAACATCCCATCTGAAAAAAAGAACCAGAAAACTATGTTCTGGTGAAGAAGGGCTGTATTATGATAATCTGTGTAGCTAATTTCCAGGCAAACTGCTCTGGTTTGTTTAACTGGGTGTTCACGGTATTTTCTTCATGTGTAGGATGACAATGCCCTGGTTCTTATACACCCAGATCTGCTCATCACGTGGAAGACTGGCTGTTTCACTGTTTCACTCAATGCATAATGGCAATGTTGACACAGAGTGCGTCCACAAGCCCCCAAATTACTCCCCACAGTTCATCTTGCCAAACAGAATTCAGAAATAATCCTGGGGGTCGGGGAGACATTGTATTTTCTCTCCGTTAGGTCAGGTTCACAGATCGCCCTGAGGCAATGCCAGAGTTCCCAAAGTCATCAGAATGTAATGGGCAGGATCAAACAATGATTCTTCCGTAGGAGGGCTGGCAATTTTCATCTCGATGAATCATTCTGGTGGTAGTCACAGATAAGAACACTCACTGCAAGGAAGATGGCAAGTATTCCGCTGACTATAATTCCCCCCCTCCCTGGACTTGTATAAGGACATGCAAATCTGAGAGACAAATCAGATTGCCTCATTTATGTCTCACAAATCTGAACCATTTGGATGGGCAGAGCTTCGACCGGCCTGCCCATCACAGAGAGAGGCTATATGAGGAGGCTCACGTTCAGCTAATGACTCCAGGTGGCTGCTGAGGAGGAGCGAGAGTTCTTCACGACCACCATCTTATTTCGTCCTGGACGTCAGGTAGACCACACTGTGGACCCGTGAGTCAAGGAAGCCTTGTGAGGATGGACGTGCTGGGCTCTTCTTGCTTTCTTTTTTTTATTTCTGAGAGAGAGAGAGACAGTGTGAGCAAGGGAGGGCCAGAGACAGAGGGAGACACAGAATCTGAAACAGACTCCAGGCTCTGAGCTAGCTGTCAGCACAGAGCCTTACACGGGGATCAAACCCATGAACCGTGAGATCATGACCTGAGCTGAAGTCGGATGCTTAACCGACTGAGCCCCCAGGCTCCCGTCTTCTTGCTTCTTGCTTAATTTCTGTTGTCATGGGCAGAGGTGGGATTTTGGAAGCCCCTTTGGCTGACTATTTTCTAGAACTTAATGGACCAGCTTAGGCATTGAAAGGTTGATTCCAAACCAATGTTTGTTTGAGTAAGCTTCTCTCCATTCTCCCTCCTTCCTTTCCATTTCTTAGCCTATTGTTCTTTCTCTGGGGTCTCTGGTGATATCTTGTTTTGGGCAGGACAGATTTTGATGAAGGAGGTGGTTCTTATTATGTTCTCCATATTATTTTAAATACAAATATGAGTAATAGCTTGCAGGTGGAAGACGGGTATCTGTTTTCTTTTGCTGCAGTAAATTTCGCTGTTTATTATATGCATATCGTAAATTCCCCCTCTTTGTATACAAGGATTAGCTATCCATATATCACCATATAGTCCTGTGAAATTTGTGCTAATACAAAACCAAAGCAGTAGATACATTGAAGTGATTACCTCTTTGCAGGTGACCCAAATTCATCCCACTTACACATTCTGAGTATAAGCCCTAATGTTCAGCTGCTCCTCAAGACTATCCTGTCATCTAGACATGTTTTAGGGTAGCCTTAGAGACTAAGCCTGTTGTCTCAGGAGGCAGAAAGAAGCGGGTGGACAGCATAAGCTCCGTAGAAACAAACTATGAGCAGTAGGTCATTAACGATGGAAAGGTCATAGGTTGACAGATTTGGAACGCCAAAGGTAAATGTTGGAAGTAGAAGTATGGCTTTGAAATATCCTGAGGGTTTCACAATGGGGACTCATGTAATTAATGTGGCAATAACACATTTATCTTTTTCAGCACATTTTTCCTCTGACCAAAGAAAATTGGAAGCCAGTCAGTGCTGTATCATGAAGTTCAGGTAAGGAAAGTAGCTGTTTTGCAAGTACGTTGAATCTAATGGGAAATTTGTGAATTCCCCAGATGTATAGATGCTGTTATTTATAGATAACAGGCACTCAATGTCATGTTTTCTTATTTATTTATTTATTTATTTATTTATATTTTTTTACTCAATGTCATGTTTTCTGGGTATGGTTGGCATTGATGCTCTGGATTCAGCAAATCTATGACAAAACGAGAGATATTTTGACAACAGATACCATATGGACTAAATTTCCAACAGAGTTGTATTACTTTAAGAGATTGTACCCATTTTTCTGCCGTTGCGTGGTGACGGATGGTAGCCTCGGGCATGGGGAACACAGCATAACGTATAGAGTTGTCATATCACCGCGTTGCGCACCAGAAACTGACGGAGCATCGTGTATGAACTACATTTCAAAATCAAAAATAAAAATAAATGGAATAATGTCAAAACAGGATGCGAGAAAAACAATTGTATATGGTAGCGTTGTTTTCGAGCATTTATCAAGAGGTTGTGGGAGCGGATGAAGGTTAGCGGCCATTTGTCTCCTCCCAGAAGATGTATTTGAGGTGGGTCTTCAAACATGAATAAACACCAGATGGAGACGCAACTAATATAGTTCAAGCGCCCAAAACTCATTGCCTGCTAATTGAGTAGGGACCCAGTGGGAAGGGGATTATATATTTCTTTGGAAAATGGGGATTTCACTGGGGACTGAGCATAATCATGAAGGGGACTAGATTAGTGTTCAGAATCCAGGGTGCTCCTTTTCCACAATTCAGGTCTTCAACCATGTTCTCCTTCTCCTTTGCCTTGGGGTTGGTTTTTCTTTGTTTTGCTTGCTGTTTTCCTTCCTTCCAACTAAATGTCCCTTTGGCAAAACTCTGTGTCCCCACCCCGGGTTTGAATTCCAGCGTGAAGGAAAGTCAGAGGGCTTCTTCTTCCAGGGATGTGGCCTCAAAGTCCTACTGCCTCTGACCTGATACACGCTTTGCCTTCAAGTAAATGATTTCAGACTTCACGTCCTGGAAGAGCATTTGGTGTATGTGAGCTGGGGTTCCAGGAGAGACTCTCTCTGAGAGTTGCGGGCCCCATTCAACAGTGGCAGCCAATGCTTGGGAAGAGAAATTCTCGAGGCTCACCTGTTCCTTGGGAGATTGCCTGGTGTCCCGTGAGCCCTGCTGTGTTCATGGGGACATTGGAATGGGATGTAACTCCCGAGCCCGTCCTTGTAGACTCCCTTCCTCCTTTTTAGGAACCTCTTCATCGCATTGTCTTGGATGTGTTTACTCTTAAACCCATGCGGGGCCCAGGGTGTGCATGAAGACAAGCCGAATATTGTCCTGATTATCACGGATGATCTTGGGATCGGTGACTTGGGCTGTTTTGGCAATGACACGGTGAGGTATGGCTTCACGTTGAGTTGTGCTATTTCATCTGTTGCCTCTGCTCGGGAGGTTGGCGAGGTTTTATGACTACATCATGTGGAAAACCAAATTCATGGGGTTTTTTTTGTCTTTAAAAGAAGCAAATAATATTAAAACCAGGACCGTCTGGACTAGAATGTTGATTCTGCAGTTACTGGCTCTGAGATCTTGCACAAGTGACTTGACTTCTGTGTGCCTTTCTTAGCTTTCTGATTGGTCAAGCGCACAGGTGAGCAGCGTACAAGTGTGGCTTCATATGCTCAAGGCACCTAGAGTAGCTACCTGGCACGTCACGAGCCTTCCATGATCTGTACTTTTTTGATGAGTCATGATTTCTATGTATACTTTTTCTCGGTGTGCCTGGAAATTTTACTCTTCCTAATTTTGGAATCCAACAGACCTTTTAAGGGGAGATCCTTCTGTTGTAAGAATTGGTGCTCTGGAAGAAAAAAAAAAACGTACATGAAACAGACTCAGAGTTCTGGGATAGGCAACAAAAGCCATGTACATGAGTAATGCCTACCCAGAGGTTTAGGGGTGCATCAGGGCAAGATGTGTGAATCCTATACTTTAATAATTCCGTGTTGTTCAATCGTGTCTCATATGAAGAAAGTCAGGTCTCATTATATGTTTGACTGCCTCCTGCAATTAAACAGGGACTGTTTTTCTTCTGATTGTCTCCAACCTCCACATATCTTTGTAGGAAAAAACACAAGGCAGAGGTTGCAAACTTGGTCTAGAGCAAAGGCATCTGTCTATAGAGCCTGTGCATTGAACTTACTCTTGAGTCTGTAAGTAGCTAGGCATAACTAAGGTCTGTAAGTCATTAGCCTTAATTCATCAGCCCATGGACACGTAAGTATTTTTACATATATTTTATTTTAAAAAGCGTTTAATGTTTATTTTTGAGACAGAGAGAGCAAGAGAGCAAGCATGAGCGGAGGAGGGGCATAGAGAGAGACACAGAATCTGAAGACAGCTGTCAGCACAGAGCCCGATGCGGGGCTTGAACCCACGAACCATGAGATCATGACCTGAGCCAAAGTCGGATGTTCAACTGACTGAGCCACCCAGGCGCCCCCATTGAATATACTCGTTGAATCTATTCAGTAGACATCACATTGCAGAAACAAATTATGTCAGCTGTGCAGTACCCAGCCACTGCCTAAAACCTCAGCTGTACTTTCTCTGTGATTCGGGAAGAAAAAAAGGAAATAGGGTGCTATGTGCAGTTACTGCCTCTCTGGCTCTGAGCTCAGGGAATCATAGCCAACAGCAGTGGTGATTTCTGTCTCTGTCTCTGTCCGCCATCATTCCCTCTGCAATTCTCCTCTGTCTCTCTTTCCAGGACGCCTAACATCGACCGCTTGGCCAGGGAAGGTGTGCAGCTGAAACAGCACATTGCTGCAGCATCCTTGTGCACCCCAAGCCGGGCTGCCCTCCTCACGGGAAGATACCCCATCCGATCAGGTGTGTAGACGGACAAACTTCTGCTACTCTCTGTGTACACATTAAGGTTCAAGGGAGTAAACAGGTGGCTAGGCCATTTTGAAAAGGTTGCCCCTAAACGTGCAGACGCACGTACGCGCACACACATCCACGCGTACACGGCTGCGGACCTCGTCCCCGTCAACCGAAGCCCAACCTGAGTGGCTGAGTTACAGCCATTCACCTGGTTACATCTATTCACTCTTTCTCCTCGGTGTCCTGCAATTAGGCGTAGGCGGGACTTTCCACCCAGGGCAAGAACGAGAAGCCGTCATGGAAGGAAGCAATGAATAGAATAAGTCTTCAGTAATCTGACTGCCATGAGGAAGACCTACCACAATGTCTCAGACGTTTATCACATATTCCAACCATTGTATGGATGCAACACGCTTGGCTTGTCCATCACTCGATTCACCAGCCATTGGGTTGTTTTGGGCGTTAGGCTCTTACAAACACTTCTGCTGCGTACTTGCCTGTACACGTGTTTAACTCAACGTGTATTTTCAGATGTCTTGGATAAATGCCACGGAATGGAATGGCAGGGTTGTATGGTTATGTTTTTAAGGCTGGTTAGACTGGCCGTGGTGTTACGGGCACAGATTCTATTGTGGAAGAAGAAGTAGAGCATATCATTCACAGGTCGGGAGTTATGCCCAGTTCTTAGTCAAGATTGACAAGCCCCTTGCTGGTCTCCTGAGGCTGTCGTGTTACCTTTTGCATCCCATGATGTTGATGATAGCTGGCTTACTGGGCGCTAAGGTGAATCAGGTCCAGGAAATGTTGAATTCTTTATTCTTTGTTTTTCATATAGTAAACTTATACGTGATTTGACTCTCTCTTTTCTTCTTCTGAGCTGTTTATTTTGTGTAAATCTAGCTTCCCTCACTTTGTTTTACATGTCTGTTTATTTTGAGAGGTGAGGGAGAAGGGCAGAGAGAGGGGGAGAGAGAGAATCCACCCCGAGCAGGCTGTGCACTGGCTCAATCCCTCAAGGGTGAGATTGTGACCCGAGCAGAAACCAAGAGTCAGACGCTCAACCGACTGAGGCACCCAGGTGACCCACGTCTGTAGCACTTAGAAGGAGGTAGTTTTGTGTCAGGGCATGGCTGCCAATGCTAACTTGGGACGACTCCTTTGTTTCCAGTCCTCTCTGGGGAGCATCTGCTGGTTATTCTTGGGGGTTCTTCAGTTCCCGGATCCTTCAGAAACTGGCTTGCTTTCTTGTGCTTCTTTTCCATAAAATGTAGGTCTTGGGTGTGTGGTTGACCCGTCCCTACCTACTTGTCACCTAGTTTTGTCATGAGTTGTGTCCGTGGGTAAGCAGTTTTCCTTTCTAAACGTGGAAGTCTTGCATATACATGCAATGACTTTCTCTCTTTTTTTTTTTTACTTTTATTTATTTCTAGGAGAGAGAGACAGACAGCGTGAGCAGGGGAGGGTCAGAGAGAGAGGGAGTCACAGACTGAAACAGTCTCCAGGCTCTGAGCCGGCAGTCAGCACAGAGCCCGACGCGGGGCTCGAACCCACGAATCGTGAGATCATGACCTGAGCGAAAGTCGGACGCTTAACCGACTGAGCCACCCAGGCGCCCCAGCAGTTTTCCTTTCTTACTGCTCTGTTTTTGGGGACGGAATAGAGAAGTTCAAACACTCTATGTCCACGTGTCCCAGATGCCTCGACAGACATTCGGCGTATCTATCTTTTGTACAAATACTAAAACCTATTATCAGAAAAAACAATCATCGTAAGAGCAATAGGGTTTGCGGTTTTCACGATTTCAGTGTTTTGGCTCTTTTCCCAACACGATGGCCTCCCTGGCCAAGAGTAAGCCTGTGTTAGATGTTCAGTTGTGTGTGTCTTGATATGATGCCCTGTCTTGCTGTAAATTTGCAAGGGGCTACGTGTAGAGTGTTATTTGAGTGGTGCGTCTGTGCATGTCCAGGAGTGTCATGTGTGTGCATGCGAGTGTATAAAGGGGTGCCTAGCGGGGACCAGTGTGAGTTATGTCTGGGGAACATGAGGCTCCTCGCCCACGTGATGGTTTTGGGTTCCTCGCTCGTTATTCTGTCTCTTCCAGCTCCTGAGCTCCCCGTGACTCCCTTACTCTTCATGTGACGGAACCTACTCACTGCATGTGTGTTCTGTGGTTTGGTTTTCTTTTTCCGCCCCATTTAGGAATGGTTTCTAATAAAGTCAGTCGTGTGATCCACACGCTTGGAGCCCCTGCTGGACTCCCTCGCAACGAGACAACGTTTGCAGCCTTACTGAAGGGGCAAGGGTACAGTACCGCACTGATAGGTAAGACGCGGCCGTGACTCATTCACTATAAAGGGCATGACTCATTCCCTATAAAGAAATGATCTGTGTTGTCCTATGCCTGATGCGGTGTTCTTGGAAACCCTTTGTTGCAAAATGAGTGTGCATCTTGGTTATGGTACAGAAGACCCTCTGTGTGCTATCAACTCTACATCTTCTGTTTCAATGACTACCTCTGACCTTTCTCTTTACTCTCTGGAATTCACCTGATGGATGTATTATATGGTCTTTCCCGAGGAAATGTGTACCCTGTGTCCCCCTGGGACTCTCCGTCCTAATGCCCCCCTGACCAACACACACACACTTCTTTCTGAATGACGCCTGTTCATCCTTTTTAGATGTAATTCAAGCACGACAGGGGACCTCTCCCCACCCTTTGGCCTTGCCAGACAGGCCACCCCAGTTTCTGTGTCATTCTGTGGTCTTCATCTTCGCACAGAACTCTGTCCTATAATGCGACCTGTGCATTATGTTCTGCAGGCTCTGTAATGCATCATCCCATTCACCACACATAACCTACGAAGTGTGGCCAGCTCTCTCAAGAACGCACAAATAGCTTTGTGCACATTAACTTCTCATAGAGTGTCAACTAATGACTCCATAAGTCTACACCCTATAATCATCACCCAAATAGAAAAAAATATATATAAAAAAACTTTTGAGAAAGGTCAACACCCTGCATCTGTCACCCAAATCAAGATAACGAGCATTGAAGTTGCCTAAGAAAGTTTCCATTGACTCCTTTCCAGCCTGTCCCCTTGATATAGCACCTCCTTTCTGCGCTCCCACGGGTCAACACAGAGGAGAAAACTGTGGGGCTCCCTTTTGGCAATGATTAAGTCCCCATTTGGCTCCCGTATTGCACTGTGGTGGGATGCTAACAATCAGGTTCCCAGGTTAATTATATTGCACATTGACAGAGTCATCGATTACTACAGGCAGAAGGAATGCCGGAGAATAACCCATCTCCCTCATTTCACAGACAGGAAATTGCTTGGAACACATAAAATGTTTAAGGCAAAAATGTCTCACATTAGGATCCGATTTGTCAGGCTCTCTGTGCCTTGCATGTTTTCTCCATGCGTGTTCTCTTGACTACTTCATTATTTCATTAAAATGGAACTACAGATGTAGTCTGGATGTCTCTTTTCTCACTGCCCAAGAGGAAAGAACTTGGCCAATGATGACCCAAGTGTAGCTACACCTACTGTCTTTATTTGACAGCCTGGGTTTCAACTGGCATGAGAATAACGTCTTATTTTAAAGTTTATTTATTTTGAGAGAGGGAGAGAACAGGGGAGAGGGGAAGAGAAAGAGAGAGAGAGAGAATCCCAAGCAGGCTCCATGCTGTCAGTGCAGAGCCCAGCGTCGGTCTCGATTTCACGATGGTGAGATCATGACCTAAGCCAAAATCAAGAGGTGGACGCTTAACTGACTGAGCTACCTGGGTGCTTCCAGAATAACATGCTATTTTAAATTTCTTGTAACCAACTTGAGATTGATCAGAGAAGACAATCGTCATGGAGGTGCAGGACAGAAAAGCATGGGCCAGTAGTCTTGGCTTTCCTCTGCTTAGCACCGGAGCTGCTCTGAGATGTGTGTGCATCCTTCATGTGACCCTAACTCCATGCGGGGAGCCATTAACATTTTAGTGGACACAAATGATCGTATATTCTGTTCAAGTCCTCGTGTTAGCAGGACACCCATGGATCTCTTTGTTAGCATTTAAACATGTGGCAAGTTTTTTTCAAATAAAGTTTACTTAACTTTAGTGGGAGACCCTGAGATTCCAGCCCGCCAGCTAGCCAGCCATCTATTCATGCATGCTTGGTCCATCCTCCATCAGTTATCTATTATTTGTCATCTATCTATCTTTCTATCTATCTATCTATCTATCTATCTATCTATCTATCTATCTATCTATCATCTCTCTATATCTGTTATCTACGTATCCATCTATCCATCCACCCACACATCCATCATATATCTGTTTATCTATCCATCTATCCACCTATGTATACATATATACATTACCCATCTAACTGCTAAGATTTTATTTGTATCTATCATTATCTATCTACTATCTCTACCCATCCACCATTTATTCATCATGCATCAATTATCTTATCTCTATCATTTATATTTATGGCCATAATTTACATCTATCTATCCATCCATCCATCCATCCATCCATCCATCCATTCATCTACCATTCATGTATCCATCTATCCATCTACCCATCTTATTCTATATCTATCTCATTATCTAATATCTAGTTATCTACCTACCTACTCACCCATCTAGACATCATCTATAGTCTATCCTGAATGTCTCATGTTTTCATCTTTGTGACTATGACTTTTTTCCTTCCAGTAAATGAGAAAATGGCCAAGACACATCTTTGCTACAAACTCACAAGTGTATTTTTCTCCCTTTAATTTTCATCCTATTTGGTCACTGACAGCCATATCTTTTTTTTTTTTTTTTACAANTCCCCCCTCCCCCCACATCCATCAGTCCTCAGTTTTTGTCAGCATTCAAGAGTCTCTCATGGTTTGCCTCCCTCCCTTTCCCCCACCATTTCCGCCCTTCTTCTCCCCCTTGGTCCTCCGTCAAGTTCCTCCTAATCCTCCTATACGTGCAAACATATGATATTTGTCCTTCTCTGCCTGACTTATTTCGCTCAGCATAACACCCTCAAGGTCCATCCATGTTGCTACACATGGCCAGATTTCATTCTTTCTCATTGCCATGGAGTATTCCATGGTATAGATAAACCACTGACAGCCAGATCTTAACACAGATGTTTGTGAATGAAGAAGAGTCAAAGGTGAGTTGGTGCTGAACTCAAGAATTTTAAGCAAAGAAAAACTATTTGCTTCTCCATTTTTTGTGCCTCAATCACATGTTCAGCCTGAAGAGGATTCACGCAGTCTTTGCGGCGTGTGTGCATATAGTGCATCATTTGTCTGTTTGTAATTTCAGGCAAATGGCATCAAGGCTTAAACTGTGATTCCCGACATGACCACTGCCATCACCCATATAAGTATGGGTTTGATTACTTCTACGGCATGCCGTTCACTCTGATTGAAAGTTGCTGGCCGAATCCTTCGCGGGACACGGAATTAGCCATCGGGAGCAAAATCTGGCTCTGCGTGCAGCTGGTCGCCATTGCTGCAGTCACTGCTGCCTTGGGGAAACTGAGTGGCTTGATCTCTATCCCCTGGTTCTTCATCTTCTCCATGGTTCTTTTTATTTTTCTGCTGGGCTACTTGTGGTTCTCTAGTTACAGATCATCTCTGTACTGGGATTGCCTGCTCATGCGCGAGCAAGAGATCACTGAACAGCCGATGAAGGCAGAGCGGGCTGGTTCCATCATGCTGAAGGAGGCGATTTCGTTTATGGAAAGGTAAAGGTAATTTTTTAAAAAACCCATGTGTTTTAATGGACTTAAGAATGAGTATTTCAAAGACAGGAGTCTTAAAAACAGAAGAGAATGAGTGTTTAAAAAAAAAAAATAAGAGGTGACGATCTGAACAGTATTGACTTAAGAAATGGAATATTGCTAGCTAGGGCTAGACAATACAATACTGCATGTTTTAGAATTCACTTGGGCTGTTCAGAAAGTGTGTAGGAAGGTGGTATCTCATTTAAGTTCCTGTTATTAAAATGACAATATCTCTTTTGGCCTCGAAATTCATATTTGGTCAGACCAAGCAGGTAGACTCACACTAGACTCAGACTTACAAATCTGGCTTATAAATTTGCAATGCATAGTTTGCATATTAATGTATAATGGGAAATGTACTTGCCAGGAAACAGATAGTAGAGTAAGCTGCGGTAAGATACCTCATTCTTTTTCCTATTAGGGAAACCACCTCTTTGAGATTAAAATCTGATTAAAATCAGAGGGCATATTGCTGAGCATGTGATATGTAAGGGATATGATTCAGCTAAGGTCACTGGTGATCATTAGAAAGCCCTTTGCATCCCTTTCCCTGGAAAGTTTTCAAGGGATCCACATTTAGAAACATCTAGTTGATGGATCTTTATTTAGGAAAAGGCTGTGAACACATTTTTTACTCACCTTTTGTCTTTACTGATCACCATCCTGGGGAGTGGGTTTTAAGGACAAGTGCACATTTGGTGATGACAATCGATGGACGAGGCCATGATAAAGAAATAGGGGATGGGCACAACTTCAGGGTGGTATCAGCCCAAACTGTAGGAACCTTCCAAGATATCAGGGAAGTCATACTTGAGAAGATATGTCAACTAGATCTTCAAAGGTGAGTGAGAACAAGATGGACGAAGAAGCGGCCAGGCATTCCCAAATGGAGCGCAAGGAAGATCGGTCCTCAGCCAAGCAGGGAAACACAGAACAGAAACGCCACGCTGAGAAATTTCTGCTCTGACAGATATCAAAATGTAAAGAAAGGGGAAAACGTAGATTAAAAATGAAGTTGTGCCATGGTGAGTTGGATTAGGGTAGGGTGGAACGGCGTTCCCTCAAACTTCATGTCCGCCTGGAAGCTCACAATGTGATCTCATTTAGGAATCGGGTCTTTGGAGATGTAATGTGTGAAGACGAGTCATCGTGGGGTAGGGATCTGTAAGCTGGTGTGTTTGACTGACTTGTAGAGTCGATTGGTGGCATCACAGATCTTGGGCCACCTGTCGCTAGCTTTCTCCTTCCCCCACAGGCCAGGAGGACACAATACAAATGTATACTCTGAGAGAGAGAGAGAGAGATCAAACCGTCTTTGCCTTATAGATGTAATGCAACAGCTGGGTTCATTCAGGGCAAACTCCTTATTCCCTGGTATCTGCCACATGTGTAAAGGTGTAGATGCTTTCCCGAGGGACACACCAGCATGTTGCAATGAGGATTGATCACAGTGAGAACTCAAGGTGAGTGACTCTGTCCAATTCGTGCTGTTGCTTACCATTTACATTCGTGCCTCAGGAACAAATGCTGGGGTGTGGAAATGTACATCCACCACCAAACCCTGTGCTGAGTTTCAGAAGGTCTATACGATCCATCGTGGCACCATGTCAGAGGGGAATGGGGACTTGGAGATTCAGAAGCCGCTCTGTTGATTAGCAGCGTGGCCTTGAGCAGGTGGAGTGGGTTCAGGGATGCTGGAGCTTGCTTTTATCCAGATTTGGGTGTGTGAGTTTTCTTTGGCTGCTAAAACAGATTTCTGCAAGTGGGGATGGCTTAAAGCAACACAGATTTGTTATTTCCCGGTTCTGGAGGTCAGGAACCCAAAACTCACCTAATGGTGTTGAAATCAGGCATTGGCGGGACTAACTCGTTCTGCAGGTTTTAGGGAACAGCGTTCTTTGTCCCGGGTTGGAGAGGCTGCACTTTCTTTGGCTCATAGCTGTCTCCCTGCATCTCTGCATCACATTATGTTTGATTTTGTCCTTACTGCCTCCCTCTTACAAGGAACTTTGTAACTGTGTGGGTCCACACCCAGATAATCCAGGATTATCACCCTGTGTTAAGTTCCTGAACCTGATTACATCTGCAGATTCCCTTAGGCCATGTGAGGCACCATCTGTATAATCTCACTCCTAACTAACACATATAGCAGCTTCCTAGGGCTCTAATTACAAAGTACGAGTGACAGAGGGGTTTAAAACAGCAGAAATGTAGTCTCCGTGACTCTGGACACCAGAAAAGTCCCAAATGAAGGTGACTGCAGGGCTGAGCTCCCTGCAAAAGCTGTAAGTGCTGGGTGTTCCTTGCATGCATGACTCCAATCTCTGCCTCTGATTTCCCAAAGCCTCCTTTGCTGTGTGTGTTTGCATTTCTCCGAACCATCTATTTCTTTTAAGGACAGCTGTTCTTGGGGCGCCTGGGTGACTCAGTCAGTTAGGCGTCTGAGTTCGGCTCAGGTCATGATCTCATGGTTTGTGGGTTCGAGCCCCGCGTCAGGCTGTGTGCTGACAGCTCAGAGCCTGGAGCCTGTTTCAGATTCTGTGTCTCCCTCTCTGTCTGACCCTCCCCTGCTGATGCTGTCCGTCTCTCTCTCCCTCCCTCCCTCTCTCTCTCTCTCTCTCAGAAATAAATAAAACACTAAAAAATAAATGTTAAAAAAAGGACACCTGTTATTGCATTCTGGCCCCCATCCACCCCAGGATGACCTTGTCTCCACTAATTACACCGCCAAAGAGTTGGTTCGCAAATGCAATCACCTGAGCCGACAGGTGGCCATCAGTTTCGGAGGGACGCCAGCCACTCTGCCCAGCTCACCATGGCACAGCTTGATTATTATTATTATTTCATTATTTCCCTTCATTCTTTACACCGTGACATGTCGTCAGAGCCCACACTTCCCAAAGAGTGGCTTTTGTGTTGCGCGCTGCCCCGCTTAGCTGAGGACGTACCTTCCCCGGGGACCGTCAGGGCTCGAAGTAGGTCAGCCTTGTTTCCTGTGTCCAGAAGGGAAGGGCCAAAGCTGTGGGTGGGGACAGCTTGCTACGACGTGCCTGTCTCTTGCAAAAGAGCTGGCGATTCCACAGAACGACTCCCGGACGGGCATCCCTTGGGTCTGTTGGGTGTGACTCTGGCATCAGCCAGAGATGATGGGTCTGTTGGGTGAGATGGCATCAGCCCTGGGAGAGAGAGTATGGGACCTGGATGGTCTTGTGTCGGGCGGCGTCACTGAGGAGTGCACGTGCCCCAGGGAACGTTCTGGACCCTGGGGAACTCAGGAGTCCACGGCAGCCACGCCGCTGCCCGGTGCCCACGTCCCCTCTCCCAGGGAGCGCAGAGGAGGGACCGACTCAGTAAATGCAGTTACCTCTCACGGACCCGGCAGACCCATGAGCCCTGTGACTGCTGTGTCCTCAGGCACCGCGAAGGACCCTTCCTCCTCATGTTCTCCTTTCTGCACGTACACATACCGCTCCCCACGACCACCGAGTTCATGGGCACCAGCCAGCATGGCCGGTACGGCGACAACATCCAGGAGATGGACTCCATGGTGGGTAAGTGGCACAGGACTCTTAAGAGACCCCACGCTCCGTCGGTTCGGGACCCCCACGCGCGCCCTCGGCCAGCCTCCAGGACGCCGCAGGTGCGAGTCCTTGCCGCAGGTCTCAGAAAAGCACTCTCTGGCGGTACCATAATCTCCAGCTGTAAGATGCTGGCCTGAAACAGATTTCGGGAAACAGAGATGCCTCGGGAACCGAGCCTGAGCGCAGGGGAGCCACGGAAGCGTGGTCAATTCACAGTCTTCAAAATATAGACAACCTTTAAAAATTATTTTATTAAAAAATATTTTTTAATGTTTATTCATTTTGGAGAGACAGAGACACAAGATTAGTGGGGGAGGGTCAGAGAGAGAGGGAGACACGGAATCTGAAGCAGCTCCAGGCTCTGAGCTGTCAGCACAGAGCCCGACGTGGGGCTCGAACCCACGAACCGTGAGGTCATGACCTGAGCCGAAGTCGGACGCTTAACCGACTGAGCCACGCAGGCGCCCCTAAAAATTATTTTAAATATAAATGGTATTTAACGAGATATAGGCACACAGTTCTGTGTCTATGCAGGCATAGGTGTGTGTGTGTGTGTGTGTGTGTGTGTGTGTGTCTGTCACTAACTCCAACTCAGGATGTGATCAGTAAAAACAAACAAAAAAGAACAGAAACATTCTATTCGCTTTAATAGTGTAAATCAAAACAAACTTTTTGAAATATCTAAGCGTGGGTGCCCACGGGCTGTGTGTCGGCTGTCTGTCCAGGCCAGCAATCCTCTGTTTCCATATGTCATTTCAGAAATAGTAAAAAACCAAACCAAAACAAACAAACAGAAACAGTTTGTTTTTCTGCAACATCCCCACCCTGGATCCTGTAACAAACCCCCAAATGCCAGCAGTCTCTGATCTCCGCCTTAGAATGTTCCCTTCATTGGAAGGTTTTCTTGGTTCCCGCTTGCGGTATCACAGCCACCCTCTGGGGAGGCGAAGCGCCCTTTCCAGCACTGGTCAGTGGGATCCACGGATCGAATCCAGCCTCTGACGCAGGGGACGTGTGTTCTGGGTCGAGCTCCGGAAGCCTTTGAGGAGACGGGGGCCGCATTCACCACCGTCACCCCCTTGGCTGATGCGGGAACGAGAGCTCGGGGTCCTGGGGGGGTGTGCCCGAGGTTACAGGGCAGGCTGCTGGGGAAGCAGGTCGGACGCCAGGCACTCCGACACGCCACCTCAGCGGCTGCTGGTGTAGACAGGGGGGTACCCGAGGAGAGATGAGGAAACACGGTGGGTTCTTCTAATGCATCCTGTAAGCCCTCCGACTCGCTCTTACGGGCTGTCACTTCACAGCTGTTTGGAAAGCTCCAGAAACTCTCTGCCCCCATCCCATGTGGCTTCCTGCTTCCTCAAAGCTGCCTAGAGGATTTCAAGGCAGATGACATCCCCTACCCAACCCGGGGCAAGTTCTCTGGCCGGGACCCAATTAGTGAGGCATCTGAAATGAGTCCGGGGAATTCAGTCGCTCAGAGCAGGTCTGTTGGGAACAGGAGGAGACGGTGAGAGAGAGTCCAGCCCGAGGCGGAGGAGGGGACGGGTGAGCGCGAGGAGAGGCTTGTGCACGGCAGCATGACGGCTGCGATTAGGTTACGGGTTGGGTGTGTAGGGCAGGTCCCCTGGGCGGGAGGCGGGAGGCAGGAGAGGGCACAACCGTCTGGGAAAGTCACATGCGCAGGCGCGTTCAAGACCAGTTATGACACGAACGTCCAAAGTGTAAAGGAGGGCGTCGGGCTGGCTCGGTAGCTTAGGAGTCTCGCTCTTGCTTTCGGCTCAGGTCATGATCTCACGGTTCTTGAGTCCTGGCTCCACATCAGGCTCTCTGCGGCCACAGCTCATTTTGGATCCTGTCTCCCTCTCTCTGCCCCCCTCCCTGGCTTGTGCTCANCAATAATATAATATGGCATATACATGGAATCAGTAGCAATAGTATATCATGTACTACTATATCATAGAACAAATACATAGATCATCAGTTTATTATATTATTAATAGCATGCTAGGGGAGCCTGGGCGGCTCAGTCGGTTAAGGGGCCGACTTTGGCTCAGGGCATGATCTCACAGTTCATGGGTTCGAGCCCCGCGTCGGGCTCTGTGCTGACAGTTCAGAGCCTGGAGCTGCTTCAGATTCTGTGTTTCCCTCTCTCTCTGACCCTCTCCCACTCATGCTCTGTCTCTGTCTCAAAAATAAATAAACTTTAAAAAAAAGCATGCTACATTGCTAAATACTATAGCAATAATATATAATAATACAGGCATTGAGATAATATATAAGATATTGAGATCATTATATAGTATATTCCCAGCATAGACTCAGTGTAACAGTATATGTAGTTTATTATGCTTCTATGTATGTATATACTCTAACATACTTGTACATATATAAATACGTGGCAGTGTCTGTTAGAAATACACACCAAAAGTCATACTTTTTTTTCTTCATGTTAAAAATAACCCATTTCAAGATACAGTGCGTAATAGGCTACCATTCATAGTAGCTCCGATACCAATAATCAATATATAGAAATATGTTCAGAAAGTGAGTGACCCAGACACACTCACGTGCACACGCACGCACACACACACACACACACATCACAACAGCACGTGAGCACAGAGCTAGTAAAACACAGGGAAGTCACATCGGAGGCAAAGAGCGCGAGGCCTCGCGAAATGCCAAAGGCGTACTCATAAATCGCGCGCCTCAGGCTCCTTGCAAACAGAGGACAGATTACCAATGTTACAGAGTCTCGCTCCTTAGTAAAGATGTGCATGGAAATCAAGAATAGAAACAATGACGCCCCGAAAAGAAAAATCGGCAAAAGCGAAACGTAACTTGGGGCTCACCGGTATAAATATTGGCATCTGTATCATAAAATCTTTAAAAAAGTAAATATTATTACGCAATAATACAGCAATGGAAAATAGTAATAATAGAAAATAAATGCATTTTCATTAGTAATGTAACACAATTGTCCGCCCAGCATGAGATGCGGGTGAGGAATTGAGAAGAAATTCACAACCACACACTGTGTGGAGCTCACACTTTCACCCACCGTGAGCAGGTGCATCGTGGAGAAGAGACATTTTTGCAATGACTTCTGAAGACAGCCCAAGGCTCATCATGACATTCGTTACACGTGTCCCTGTTTTTCTTTTTCTTTTCTTTCCTTTGTTTTTTTTTTTTTTTTTAACTATTTCAGGCAAGCTTCTCGATGCCATCGATGATTTGGGTGTGACGAACAACACGCTCGTCTACTTCACATCAGACAACGGCGGGCATTTGGAGGCACGGACGGGCCACGCCCAGGTCGGGGGATGGAACGGAATATACAAAGGTGAGGAGGGGGGTGGTGAGCCGGGTCTGGCTGTAAACAAGCTTTCTTGTGCTCATGATAATGGAAATCTGTGAAGTGAACCGATTAATGCACAAACAAGTGAACAAGTAAGGAAATTGGCCTTAACAAGTTCATTTGGCTCCGGCTAAAATAAAGTGCAGGGCTAATAATAACCAAGGAAGTTGGCCTTAAATTTGCCACGATTCCTGAGGAAATTAGCCCCCACGGCGGGTGCTCTGCTGAAGTCACATCCAGAGATCTCCCTCCCTGGAAACCCTGTGAGATTATAAAGTATTGATATCACCATGTGCCTTTGCACAACTCTGCCAATGAACTGAGTGTATCTACTCACTGGTAACGTTTATAAGGCTGTTGAAAGAAGACCCGGTGTGGAAAAAATGTGGTAGCCGGACAAAAAGCAGAGACTCCTGGGTTATTAAGGAAGAGTTGGTGCTGCCTTGTAAGGTGATGTCTTAAAACACACAGGAGCAAGCGTGTCTCTGGGTTTGTCATTAACTGCATAGATCACGACTCCTTGTCGTGATGTAACATTTAGTGTGTGACAACACGGTCCGTTAGGCACCACATTGTCCCGGTCTGTATAATATATCATAAGGAAATTGTCTAGAAGATGGTCTATACGTGTTAGCACGTGTATCGAAAGGCATTTCAAGGTGTTTTCTAGAGGAAAATAGTCTTAATATTCACGCTTTCCTACGGAATGCGGAACAACCGAATCTATTATTCTATGAGCACTACTTACACAGGTTCAGTAGGAAATAAATCCCGTAAGGGAAATCGGTATTCTTGAAATTCCATTTTTGCCTATCAGGACATTGAAAAAGATCTCCATTTATGAACAAGCTGTGATTGCGTAATTTAAAGAAAGAATAAAAATCCACGCACACTCGTAGGATGATCATTCCTCTTGGTTTGCTCCTAGCCCATCGTCTGTACTGATATTAATTTTTAACTACATCCGAATACGTTTTAAATACCTGTGAATGGCTTTGAATACATTTTAAAGACGTTTAAATGTATTTTAAATACTCTACTTTAAATACGTTTTGAAGCACTTTTGCCACCGCGACTTCTTTACCTGAAAGTCTGTTGCCTTGCCCCGTAGGTGGGAAAGGCATGGGCGGCTGGGAAGGTGGAATTCGCGTCCCTGGGCTGGTCCGTTGGCCGGGAAGACTACCAGCTGGGAAAGCGATTGAGGAACCGACAAGTTTGATGGACGTTTTCCCCACGCTGGCGGCCGTGTCAGGAAGCACGGTCCCTCACGACAGGTGATGTCCCAGTGACTGTTCACGTCATTGTTGTTCTCAGAGTGGTGGGGACCAGGCAGCGTACTCTCTCCACAGGTACCTAGGAGAGGTGAGGTTTGTGCACGGCCGTGCCTTTTGAGCATCACGGGTGCACCAGACCCCGGTCTCGGACACTGTATGGTTTTCACGGGGGAGGTTTGGGGATGAGTACGTGGCTGGTAAAACACTCCTCCGTGCAAGAGAAAAAGCAGGTCCCTGAATTCTGCTCTGCAAGATCCGGAGGCTGATGTGAAGGTAAGACATTGCGTGGCGACTCGAACGTCTATCGTGATGATTTTCAATCCCAGCAACATGAGACACTTCCTAGTGCGTCCTGGCCCTTCCTGTAACAACAGACCAAGGCAGCCTCGCAGGTGACTTTTGGATACTTTATTCTAGCGGCTCCAACCCACTGGCACGTCTTCCTGGTAAGCCCAAAGACTGATTCTAATGTTCCCGTCTTCACGTAGTGCGGAAGGAACGTAGAATGAAAGCAAATTGGAAACATCAGAAAAGAAAGACCTATTCATGTTTTTTCAATCCTTCATTTTAGGGGATAATAGGACTTATTGAGAATTTATATACAATAGTAACAATACAATTCCATTGTCCTAAGAAGCATATTTATCAATCTGAGCTAAATGATTCCTTTCTTTGAGAGAGAGAGAGAGAGAGAAAATCTGAAGCAGGTTCCAGGCTCCCAGCTGTCAGCACAGAGCCAGTTGCAGGGTTCGAACTCACGAACCGCAAGATCATGACCTGAGCTGAAGTTGGTTGCTTAATCAACTGAGCCACTCATGCACCCCCCTAAAGGATCCATTTTTTAAAAAAAAAAAACCATAGTAATGTTAGTATAGATGTAGTATTTTTTAAAAAGTAGACTTCATGGCCAGTGCAGAGCCCAACACAGGGTTTGAACTCACAAACCGTGAGATCAAGACCCAAGCTCTTAGGCTGAGATCGAGTTGGACACATAACCGACTGAGTCACCCAGGCACCCCGTACCTTTTTATTTAACTGAGCCAATCACAGTCATAAAATAATTTTCTAAGACATCAGTGGGGTGCATTGCCTTTGGGACATTAGTATAATCTATATATTGGGCTCAAAGTGTTATCCACAATTACAATCCCAAGAAATATTGTCCTCTGAGCTCTGATTAGAATTTCCTTCATATGATTGATTTGGCTTTTATTTTTTGCAGAATTAGCTCGACAAACATCTTATCTTTATTCCCTATAATTTCTTTTTGCTCTTCGGTGGAAAACTGAGCTGAGGGACTCCATGAAATTTTGAAAGGCATGTGTGCTTTGGAGAAAGGAACTTGCCTTTTATGATTAAAGTTGCATTGGATGTTTGCATAGAGGTCTTTAGGTAGATATCAATTGCTATTTCTTTGGAGGGAATGACCAAAAGTGGGAAAAATGGGTCATATTATCAATAAATGTTTATGAGAAACTGTGAGATGGACTTTCAAAATGGCAGCCCCATTTGGCATTCCCACCAACAATGTGTATGATTACCAATTGGTCCACATCTTTGGCCACACCTGCTATGGTCATTCTTCCATCGTAATCATTATAATAACAATGTAGTTGGGTCCGATCATGGTTGTTAATTGGTGTTTCCCTAATACTGATGGTGTTGGACGCGTCTCCATGTGCTGATTGGCCCATCCATGTCCATTCTTTGCCAAGTGTTGTTCAAATCTTTTGTCCATTTTTTGGTTAAATTGGGCATTTTATTTTCTAATTGTTGAATTGTAAGAGGTCTTTAGATATTTCGAACACAAATTCATCGTCAGATCTGTGTTTTGCCAGTCGTATCTTCCATTCTGTGGCTTCCGCTCATTCTCTTACCCTGTTATTTGAAAAGAACTTTTTAATTTTCATACGGGTCAATTTACTCCTCTTTTTAAAAAACCTCTTAAATTTTTTGTAAATGTTTATTTATTTATTTTTGAGAGAGGTTGTGGGCTCTCAAGCAGGGGAAGGGCAGAGGGAGAGAGGGAAGAGAGAGAATCCCAAGCAGGCTCCATGCTCAACACAGAGCCCAATGCAGGGCTTGATCCCACGAATCGTGAGATCATGACCTGAGCTGAAAGCAAGAGTCGGGTGCTTAAGCAATTGAGCCATGCAGAGCCCTCTTTTTTCTTTTATAGATGCTAAGTTTTATAATATACCTAAAACGCATTTTTCTATTCAAAAGTCACAAGGACTTTCTGCTGTGATTCCAGTGTTTTTTTTCAGTTTCAGGTTTTACATTTAAACTTATGGTCCATATTGAGATAGTTTTTATATATCGCATGAGGTATGGGTTGAGATTTATTTCTCTTGCATTTAGATAGTCACTCACTCATTCTAGTGATATTTATGGAAAGATGGTTCTTCCTCTGCTAGATTACATTGGACATTTGTTGAAAGGCAATTGACAGACAATCAGTCTATCTCTTGGACTCTCTCCTGTTTCACTGATTCATATGCTCACCCTTATGACCTGACTACACAGGCTTGATTACTCTTGCTTTGAACTAAATTTTGGAATGATTTAGTATGAATCCTCAAACTAGTTCCTTCATGTTAACAGTTATTTAAGCTATTCTGGGTTGTGTCTTCCAATCTATGAACATTGTTTACCTCTCTGACATCCAGTTCTCTTATCAGATGTATTGTGGCTTCAGTACACAAAATTTTAACATTGGAAAAAGCGTTTTGTGACCTTGTAGTAAATGCTAGTTGGAAAAAATGGATCTCCAGGTGTTCACTGCTAAGATATAGAAATAAAATTCTGTACTTCTGACCTTGCTAAACTTAATTAGTCCACAGTAAGCTTTTAAGGGATTATCAACACAGGCAATCATTGTATCTGAGAATATAGAGAGAGTTATTTCTTTCATGATCATTATTAGGATTATCAGACACATGCTGTATTTCCTATGATAAAGTAGGTTTTATTATCACTGTTTTCTAACATGAGATAGAAGATCCATTTTTCAGGGCGCCTGGGAGGCTCAGTCAGTTAAGCGTCTGACTTCAGCTCAGGTCATGATCTCACAGTCTGTGGATTCAAACCCTGCGTCGGGCTCTGTGCTGACAGCTCAGAGCCTGGAGCCTGCTTCAGATTCTGTGTCTCCCTCTCTCTCTGCCAGTCCTCTGCTCGCTCTCTGTCTCTCAAAATAAAATAAATATATAAAAAATAACAAAAAAGAAGATCCATTTTTCTAATATAAGAGGAAAAATATAAGATTTGTTTAGTGGTTCTGTAAGCTGCCCTTTAAGAGTAGAAAAGCAATTGCACGTGAAATTGTGATTTGTTTCTTTGTTTGTTTGAATGTTTATTTATTTATTTTTGAGAGAGAGAGCAGGGGAGGGTCAGAGAGAAAGAGAGAGAGAGAATCTAAAGCAGGCTACTGCAGAGCTTGATGTGGGGCTCGGAGTCATGAACCGTGAGATTATGACCTGAGTTGAAATCAGGAGTCAGATGCGTACCTGAGCCACCCAGGCGCCCCATGAAATTCTGATTTGGGAACTCATCCAGAACACCAGGCTTTTGAGAGCTTCTGTGGGCAGATCCACAAATCCTCTTGAGACGGACATGCATGGACGCATTCTTCTCCTAAGAGCTTGAATTTCCCCCCTCCCGTATTCCCCACGAGCGTGTAATGTCCCTGACGTTGTGTGTGGATTTCCCGAACAGCGAGCACACTGTTGTCTGGACCTGGGAAACGTCATGCAACGCACTGACCATCCTTCAGACAGCCGGTGTCCAACGTCCCCTGACCTGATGTCCTTTGCGTGTATCCGCAGGGTGATCGATGGCCGGGACCTCATGCCGTTGCTTCAGGGAGATGTGCAGCGCTCGGAGCATGAGTTCTTGTTTCACTACTGTGGTTTGTTTCTCCACGCCGCACGCTGGCATCCACAGGACAGTGAGTACACGAGCCCCTACTTGCTGTGGACGCCAAGACTACAGCCACGCAAGCGCATTCGCAACGCTTTCTTGCGACAAGTCCATTTATTCCAGGGTGGCCACTGAAAATACCTTCTTGGAAAACGTTCTGAGGATCACTGTCTTTAGAACGACAGGAAACATCTTTAAGGAATAATATGTTTTGAGACGCAAAATGTGGAGGTGGTTCCCAGCATATTTAAATTATACCAGGGGAGGGGCGCCTGGGGGGCTCAGTCGGTTCAGCGTCCGACTTTCGCTCAGGTCACGATCTCGCGGTTCGTGGGTTCGAGCCCCGCGTCGGGCTCTGTGCTGACTGCCGGCTCGGAGCCTGGAGCCTATTTCGGAGTCTGTGTCTCCCTCTCTCTCTCTGACCCTCTCCTGCTCACGCTGTCTCTCTCTCTGTCCTAGAAATAAATAAAAATATAAAATAAATAAATAAATAAATTATACCAGGGGAGTCTGATTTCTTAGTGTTCTAAGGATTGGATGATATTTTCATTCACCTACGGGCAAGCAGAGAGACCCGGAGGGATGCCTGAAATGTAGAACACAAACTCAGTTGGCACCTGGGCTGGATGTGTCTGATGTGTCCTTTCGTGTCCAGGCGAGGCTGTGTGGAAGGTTCACTACGTGACGCCTGTGTTCCAGCCACCAGGAGCTCAAGCCTGCTATGAGACCCTCTATTGCTGGTGTTCGGGAAGACTCGTCACCTACCACGACCCTCCTCTGCTCTTTGACATCACCAGGGACCCCTCCGAGTCTACGCCTCTGACGCCGGACACGGAGCCCCTGTACAACGTGGTGATCCAGACGGTGGCCAACGCCGTGAAGGAACACAAGAAGAGCATCACTCCCGTGCGGATGCAGCTTTCAGACTTGAATCGGGATAACATATGGATCAAGCCTTGCTGTGCGGTGTTCCCATTTTGCCTGTGCGACAAGGAAGAGAACACGATCTCCATGGGAGCATGAGGAAGAGCCAAGCTTGAGCAGAGGCAGGCAAGGTCAACCGAGGCTGGAAAATTTCAAGGAAGGAACTGAAGAGCTCATGGAGTCCTCCAGCATTCCAGATTACTCAATCCCCATTGGTGCTCAACACTATCTGTCAACTTCTTCTCTGTTCTTGGTGGTAAAGGTGTATCGGGGTCCTGTGTGCACCTAACTCGTGGATAGGGAAAAGGGGGAAAAAATCAGCCATTAAAGAATAATAATTGAAATTAGGATTGAATTTGTACTGAGTCATTGAAATATAGTTGAATAGTTGACAAATAACACGGATTAAATCATAATGCATTGAAAGGAACTGGTCTAAAGTAGCCAGTAAGGTGAGGAGCCAAATGGTTTATTTTCATCCACTGAAACGGAATGGAGAGCAGTCCATCAAAGGTTTGGGGGGCAGGTGCGTGGATTTTGCCCTGAAGATGTGCCAGAAGTTTCATGGAGTCTACTTTGGGTAGGAGTCCTTGCATGAGTTTGCTCCGGCTGCCTTGATGGATCTCCTCAATCAAGGCCTCTGCAGGGCTGTGCTCTCTCTGAAGCTATGGGTAGAATCCTTCACGGCTTGGATGTGTCCCTTGTCACAAAGGCCATCAGTTAACTATTACCCAGGATAATAGAGTTATAAACCATAAAAACGTCTCTACATGTATCCTGACATAAAAGCTTTTTTTCCTGTGATGATGTCACGGAGGCTACGCCTTCTTTTCAATATTGCCATGAACCTAAAAGTCCTCTAAAAATCATTTTATATATAAAAAAATTAGTTTCTTTCCCCCATCCTCAATAGGTAATAATCTAAACTTTTTTGAGTGATAGATGCTTTTAATCCTTAGACTAGTTTAACCACGAGGGGGCGCACTAATATAGCTGTGTGCACCCCTGACTCAAAATTCCTAAGAAACAACTTTTTAAATGTACGCATTTCTCTCATTTTTTTAAAAGTGAAAAATAGCATACGTTTAAACTGCATTCCTGAAAAAGGAATTTGCAAGGCATCGATACTCTTTTCAGAGTGTCCCCTTTGATGGGATCAGGAAATTCACCCTCCCCCCCTGCTTGGGCACCTGTNAAGAGGTAATTATGTTATATGATGGGGCGGGGGGGAGGTTCTGACTTAAATTTTCTGGTAAGAATAGCAGAAAGCAAAAATTAAAGAAACACACACCGTCAGACCTAGAGAGAATACTCAGCGTGCACACTTCACCATCTCGATGACCCTCGGCAATAACACGTCGATTACAAGTCGTACTTGTGATGTGTTTTTGAGCCTCCATTCTGAGTAGAGTGAAGCATTAATCAAACACCTAGAAGAATCCAGACACATGTGGAGCAATGAGGCATCGTTTCTCCTGTCTTGAGGCCCTCCTGCTCCAGGGATGGGGCAGAAAATGATAATTCGAGGTGGGATATGCGTGCAAGTGATTCCAGTGTGTTGCGTAGCCCTCAGTCTCTACTCTTCTGGTCCTGGACACAGCGTGTGTCAGGAAACGGTCCATCTACGTACAATGGCGTTTTGGACTCAGAATCCCTCAAGAGACGTGACTCTGGATGCCCTTGGGAATTTCAGGAGGAAATTCCAACTTGGATGGAGGGATAGGTGGTGAAGACCCGTAGGGCCGGCGTTATGTGACGTCTGGGACCGAGCCCCAGCCTCTGGTGCTGGAGTGAGCGTCCAGAACACAGTGGGTGATAGACGCAGCCCGACTCTCCCTGAAGGACAGTGTCTGGGCGACGTCTGTATTCCCTGGGGACAAGAATTTGGGGTGTGGGATTTGCACGGTGGCACTGCAGCAGTAGGTATTTCCGGGTGGCATTCTGTAGGGTGGACATCAAGGTGGAAAATGTGGATTTCTGATTCACACAGCTCGTTGCTGCTTCCCCAGGGAAGTTCTCCTCTAATTCCCACTGCTTTTCTTTTCTTTTCTTTTTAATTTAATTTAGTTTAACTTAATTTTTTGAGCAGGCGTTACACCCCCAATGTGGAGCCCAGCCTGGGGTTTGAACTCATGACCCTGAGATCAAGACCCGGAGCTGAGATCACGAGCGGGCTGCTTCACCGACTGAACCCCCCAGGTTACCCCATTTCCCGTTGCACTTAGATAAAAGGCAAGCAAAGCATCCACCGGGAAAATGCAAATATCCCTCCACATGTCTCTCACCTGTGTCCTTTCTTAACTGGAAAGAAATCCCTGTTTCCTTTTAGCAGAATTTTACTCAGCGATCCAGACGCCCTGTCACCCCGAGGGACTGTTCCCAAAACCCAGCTGTGAGAAACACTCACAATTGGCGTATTTGCAGCGACAGGTCTTCTGTATCTAAAGCTTCCTTTGTACGTTGTCAGCGTGAGTAATAAAGGCATAAGCACATTCAGCCTGGGGGCCTCCCCCTTTGGCTCAGGACGGGCTATACCATTTGAGGGGCACAGAGCAGAATCGAAACCCTGAAGCTCCTTCTTTGGAAATCCTTACGGATGTGGGGATGGGGACCGTGGGGCATTCAGCCAGGGTGGCCGATCCTTGGGAGAGGGACTTGCGTGTGACAGTATGGGTCGACCTCAGGAAGGCGGCCCTGATTGCCGGTGATTTCCCTGAGACTGCCTTCCTGGACAAGCCTCAGCGCTTATCGACGGCATCTCTGAAATTTTAGGTGGTGCTGGGTGAGCACCAACCTGTCCCAAAGCTCCCGATGTTTCAGATAAGAGCTATCTTTGGGCTAACGGTGAAGGGTGGGGAGGAGCTGGGTTGATGGTCAAAGTTGGGTGACTCCCAGCAGGGCCACAGGACGCAGTGACGGGAGAAGAGGGGGTGGTGGCCCAGGCTGTGTGGGCGCTGATGGTGGGCTGGCCCACAAGAGGGCATCCGGAATGGCAAACGACGCCTGGGTTCTAAACAGGTGTCGCCGGTAGAAGTAACTGGATGTGCGGCTAATGGGTTGTGGGGAAGGGATGCAAAGGAAGAGAAGCAATGCTTAATGGCAGATGGCTTCTTGCTGTTTTGTTTAAGCCGCTGCAGGGACGCGGGTGCCATTTGCAAAGATGGCAGCCGGTGGGGGTGGATCCCACAAGTGGAAAGGCTGAGTCTGAGATGTGGCTGACAAGTGTCTGAGTGGAAATACCAAGGAGGCGGAGGCGGTAAGGACTGGATGAGAGGGTACGTTGGACTGGAAACGACAGGGGACACTTGGGGACCCGGGCGCCAGCCACGCGGGTGGCTTCCCTGATCACATAAATGTACGTCCCCCGCTGGTTCAAATGGGTTGTGCATTCAAAGAGCAGTATTTCAACCAACTTGTTCTTTCTTTCTTGTCTGATGCCCCAAGAATGGCAACGGATACCCCTTTTGGGAATGAAGAGTCCAAAGTCACGTTGTCTGTGCCGAAAAACCGTTACCTACAAGGAGATATTGCACAGCCAGGGAGAATCGAGAACAACCCAGGTTGCTTTTGATGTATTTATTTATTTATTTATTTATTTTTTAAAATTTTCCAGTGTTTTATTTATTTCTAGGAGAGAGAGAGAGACAGCGTGAGCAGGGGAGGGTCAGAGAGAGAGGGAGACACAGACTCTGAAACAGGCTCCAGGCTCTGAGCCGCAGTCAGCACAGAGCCCGACGCGGGGCTCGAACCCACGAACCGCGAGATCTTGACCTAAGCGAAAGTCGGACGCTTAACCGACTAAGCCACCCAGGCGCCCCTTGATGTATTTATTTTATCTTGTGAGTTACAGTCTGCTTTCAGGCAGAATGGTGAATGCTCCTTACGTTGTGCAACCACATCATGAGGGAAACTATGCAGGTGGCAGTGTCTGTCAGGGATGTGGACTGTCTTACCTTCTAACGTCGGGACGAAGAGGCTGTTGGTCTCGGACTTGCGGGTTTTCACAGCAACACGGACTAGCGGTCTGTATAACCCAGGCCATCTTTTCCCAATAGGAAGAAAAGAACTGTTGTTGGCTCTTGAAATGCTCGGCTAATGGGGCTCTGAGGGAAGCTACCCTACAGTCTTGTTCTGTTTGTAACTTTTCCTAACTTGAGGCAACTGGGTGGAAACGTCCGGCGGAAAGTGCTCTGCGGATCGGCGCTTATCTCCGTTGGTGGAAGAAATCACCCACACTCCTCCATCGCCTGATCTGTGCTCATAATAGTACACACACACCCCTCATTGCAGCCTTGAGCGTCTTTGGAGATGGGTCATAACGGCCCCCATGTTGCGTTTTAGCGGCCTGTACGTGAAAGCCATGACCCCGTCCCCTGTCTGGACCTCACTTTTCAGCCACAGAAAACCACTCAAGGGGTTTAATTCTTTCTCCACGCTGCTGTTCCCCACCTCATGACCTTTTCTGTTCACTCTATCATCTCCTAACCGGGCTATTTCCATTCTATCCAACGGGCTATTTCCATTCACTCCCATCCGGGCTATTTCTTCAAACTAAGCATCTGTGCTGGACCAGAAATTGAATAGAAGTCTACCAGGAACTGAGGGGGTTATAAAAGTTACCCGTTGTTTTTAAAAATTTTTTTTTAATGTTTTATCTATTTCTAGGAGAGAGAGAGAGAGAGACAGCATGAGCAGGGGAGGGTCAGAGAGAGAGGGAGTCACAGACCGAAACAGGCTCCAGGCTCCGAGCTGGCAGTCAGCACAGAGCCCGACGCGGGGCTCGAACCCACAAACCGCGAGATCATGACCCAAGCGAAAGTCGGACACTCAACCGACTAAGCCACCCAGGCGCCCCAACCCATTGTTTTTTAATAAAATTTTTAAGTTCACGGATTTATTTTGAAACAGAGAGAGAGTGTCTGTGTGGGTTTGAGTGCGTTAGCAGCAGAGAGAATCCTAAGCAGGCTCCACACTGTCGGGGCAGGACCCCGACGTGAACTGTGAGATGAAATCATGACCTGAAATCAAGAATGGGAAACTCCACCGACCGAGCCACCCACGCGCCCCTCAAAGGTATCTGTTGATTCCTTGACCTCCAATCTTCACGTAATGTCATACCATGTCATTCCAACATCCCCAAAAGCCACATTTTGGAGACGTTCAGCAAATGGGGCCATGAGGTTACCGCACCTTTGGGTCTATCCGTGTGTTGTCTTTATGGGTACTAGGAAAGAGTAGTTCCGTCCCCAAGCCCTGGGGTCTTTGGGTTTGGGCCACGTTTCTCTGATCCCCTCACACAGCCAAGAGCAAAGTCAGAGAGTGACATGTTCCTATTCCACATAGTGTTGACTTGTTATCCCGTAAGACCAGGAATACAAGAAAGAGTCTGCCAGTGTTCAAGAAATCATTTCAAAAATCACACCTGCCCCTGGATTGGAAGCTGCTCTTTCCATGAGCGTGAGGATAGTGCTTTGAACCTGTGAGTTTACAAAAGCATGCTGGCTTGGGAAACACTCTTCCCACCTCTGACTTCTCTCCTTCCCGATGCATCTACGACCCCTTCTTTCCGATAAAGGGAAGACGTCCTGCCCCGTCTGTTCACTTGTGCAGACAAGGCATCTCTGGCAGGTGTGACCCCTCGGTTCCTGTCTGGGTGTAAACTCCAGCTGGAGATGGCAAGATGGGCGGGACGTAGCAGAGACAGGAACAGCCATGAGGAACACTTTTCTCGTGCCAGGAAACCAAGCCGCGACCGGACACCCACGCACCTTTGCGAGGCAGTGTTGTGATGTAGATGAAGCCACGGGTTCACACAGCCACACATCCGAACGCGTCCAGCCTTTCTTTATCCAGGAGTGATTGCTGCATAAAGAGACCAAGGAGAGGGGTGTTACCAAAAAGTTAGAGGCCAGGAGTTCTGGGGAAGGGTCTATAGGATGGTCCCGGGGCGAGGACCATAGACTTCATGGCTAAAAACCACAGGAATTCGTTCTCTCCCAGCTCTAGACACCAGTGTCTGAGATCCAGGCGGGGCAGGGCCGCTGAGACCCAGGCAGGGCGGGGCTGTGCTCCCTCCTAGTTTCC
>NW_027528610.1:1485565-1493830 GCF_008692635.1 Crocuta crocuta
GCTCCCTCCTGAGGCCCCAGGGGAGGGTCCTTCCCGCCTCTCCCAGCTCCTGGGGCCCCAGGGTCCCTGGGCTCATGGCTGCGTCTCTCCCGTCTGCTTCTGTCTTCACGCGGCTTCTCCTCTGTGTCCGTCTCCTGTTCTGTCTGTTATAACAATACTGTCATTGGATTTAGGGCCCACCCTAAACTAAAATGACCTCATTTCAAGATTCTTAACTTTATTCCATGTGTAAAAATCTTTTTCTTCCCCAAATATGGTCAGTTTGAAAGGTTCTGGGGTTAAGACTTGGACATATATTTATGGGAGTCACCATTTAACCCACAAGAGTTTCCATATTAGGTAACTGCCCAGAGGCCCGTGGATTTACTGGGTTTTTGTGCGTCNTTTTAATGAATCTTTATCAAACATAGCGGGGCATCGACGGTTACTGGTTTGATTTGAGTCTTGGATGCATTTGAGGAAAAGTCAAACGTTGTTAAAACCTGGCTGCATCCCGCCCGCTCACCAGACACCTTTTACGCTACAGAAACAGAAAAAGAAATATAATTTCCGAAGGAGCAGAAGTCCACGCACACGTCGACGTCAGTGGAAAAAGTAGCTGGTTGGAAACGACACGGTAATTCCCGAGATTTCAGTTCATTAAAAACAAAGCTTGCTGGTGTCGACATAAAGGAAATTACTGTTATTATTATTATTTTTTTTTGTAAAGGAAAGAATTCCAAGATTTGGAGAAAATCGATTGATATTGGCAGTAGTGGGAGGTTCTTCGAAGAGCCTTGTCTCATGCATTTTGTTAACCTGAGCGGTGCCTTGTACGAATGTAGCAGAGCCCACCTCTTCCGAGTCAGGATCCCCTCAGGAATAAGTAGTAGAGGAGTCTGGGGGGCTCAGTCGGTTCAGCATCCGACTCCGGCTCAGGACATGATCTCACAGATGGTGGGTTCAAGCCCCGCGTCGGGTTCTGTGCTGACAGCTCAGAGCCTGGAGGCTGCTTTGGATTCTGTGCCTCCCCCTCTCTCTGCCCCACCTACTCTCTCTAAAATAACTAAACATTAAAAAATTTATCAAAGCCATGTGGAAATTCCACTCCCCTAAAGAAGAAAATTCTTCCACTTCAGATAGTATAAGCCCAACTGGTGCTTTTGAAACAGTGGGATCAGCCTCGAGTCCAAATGCTTTAGCATTCTAAACATCACTGGTGGAGTTGAAATATTAACGGAAATTGTTAAAAGGTTGGAAAAATTCTGAACAGATGGATATACCATAAACCATAAGGCGTCACTGACCCTTAGCAAAAGCAGAGAGAGTAATTTTAGAAATTGATGTTGAAACTATAATTGGGTCGTACACACACGCACACAAAAATCTACGGCAAATCTTATTTATACCAGACAAAGGGGAAGTTCATCACTGCCCCTCTCCCGTTGATGCGGATCCCACATCTTGTCACCATGCATGCGATCCAGACCCGGTTGTTGTTTCTGCAGGGTTACATGAAGTCATTTATAAAATCCACATGGAATCACAGCTTAGCCTGCAGCAGCGCCAAAGGGCGCTGATCGCTTCCTGAAGAGAAACGAATGTGGACTCCTACACGACACATGCTGTCGATAGGTGGTGGCTGCTTGGTTCACATCATTATGTGTATGTGGTCACATGGGTTGGTGATGGGTGGATAGATATAGATGGGAGATAGATAGGTGAGTAGATAGATAGATAGATAGATAGATAGATAGATATGAGGGATGGATAGATAGATATAAGGATGGATGGATAGGTAGATAGATAGATGAGAGACAGTTGGATAGATGGGTAGACGGATAGATGGATGAATAGATAGATACATAGATATGATGGGTGGATAGATAGAGAGACAGAGAGACAGGTACATAGATATGATAGACAGATATAAGGATGGATAAATATGATGGATGCATGGATGAATGCATGGATAGATGGTAGATAGATAGGTAGATAGATAGATAGATATAAGGATGGATGGATGGATAGATAGATGAGAGACAGTTGGATAGATGGGTAGATGGATAGATGGATGAATAGATACATAGATATGATGGGTGGATAGATAGAGAGATAGACAGATACATAGATCTGATAGACAGATATAGGGATAGATAAATATGATGGATGGATGGATGGATGGATAGACAGATAGATAGATAAATATAAGGATGGATGGATGGATACATACATACATACATAGAAGGATATGATTCATAAATGATTGATTGATGGATGTTACATGCCTACATACATACACACATACATACATATGGATGGATATGATTGCTAGATGATAGATGAATAGATAAATATGATGGATGGATGGATGCATGGATGCATGGGTAGATAGATGATAGATAGATAGATAGATAGATATAAGGATGGATGGATAGATAGATAGATAGATAGATATAAGGATGGATGGATGGATGAATGGATGGATAGATAGATAGGTAGATAGATAGATAGATAGATAGATAGATAGATAGATATAAGGATGGATGGATGGATGAATGGATGGATGGATAGATAGATAGATAGATAGATAGATAGATAGATATAAGGATGGTTGGATGGATACATACATATATACATACATACATACATAGAAGGATATGATTCATAAATGATAGATTGATTGATGGATGTTACATACATACATACATACATACATACATACATTTGGATGGATACGATTGCTAGATGCTAGATGAATAGATAAATATGATAGATGGATATACAGATACATAGACACATGATAACATATGATTGATAGACAAAAGATAGATGACAGATAAGTAATATCCATGCATATGAAGTTATTTTATTGGTTAAGCATTCAATTCTGTTACTTACTTGGATGAAGAATCACACAGACACGTGACATTGTGAACAGAATGTCCGAGAACCATCTTTTCTGGAGACCCATTCTACTCTGTGGTGTAGAAAAGTCTGTCGTTCAAGGCCGCCCTCTGGACTGTATTCAGAGGTCAGAAAACAGCACCCACTGATTTGCAGAGCCCCTACTGACAATGTTTGGGTATCGAGTCAGAGTGTCATGGGCTAGCACGGCACAAGTAGCTTGTTTGGGACTTGGCTGTGATGTTACAAGTCGGCCAGGCAGGGTGACCTGGGGGAAGGACATATTTTATCGCCATTAAGTAATTTGGAGAGTTCCACGTACCAGTTACCCTTTGTGCCTAATATCCATCATTTGTAAGGTGATCTATTTGTGAAAATGCATCGAAATGAAAATCAAAGAGCAGAGAATGCAACGTGCGGCTGAGCGTGAGCACCGGCTTCAGCAACGGCACTCCCCTTAAAACGCAGGTCGTCTGCACCTCCTGATGCCTCCGGTCCTGTGTCCACGTCCACGTCGACCAGAAAACCGGGGAGAAGAAAGCCCCGGAATTGTCCAGGGCCCTACATGAAACGGACACGCCTATTCCTGCCACACTGGAGGAGGAATTGCCCTGATGAGTCAGAACCGGAGAAAAGTCATTCCGGGCTCTGCATTTGCTCTCCTGGGGACGAGGGAAAATCTGCTTCGTTATTTCGTCTCTTACTGTCTTTCTCTGGGCGTGGGGTCTGTTGGCTTTTTAACTGGCGCTGCCCCAGCCGGGGGACCTTGCTCGCTCTCTGGGTCCCCTTCTCTCTGTGTCCCCGTCCCTCATTGGCAATTAAACCTGCGGATGCTTTATGTCTGGGGCTCAGCGGGGTGGCTCACAGCTGGGCTGGGGTGTGACCCCCGCCCAGCAGAGCGGGGCCCATTCTCTGCACCCCCGTGGACGCCCCGGGGAGGGTGCATGCGTTTAGAGGAAGACTCCAGTCGCCTCTCAGCGGGGATGGAATCTGGATGCAGGACGACGGCCCCTGAGCCCTGACCCAACCCCGCAGCATCCTGAGCATCCCGCGGGCAGAGGCCACCCAGCCGGAGGAGGAAGGGGGCCGTGTCTGTGTGCACACAGCCGCGACTCGCATCCTGTGTTCCTGCCCAGGACAGCAAACAGCCGGAGGAGCCCCGGTGCCCGTGCACGGGGGTGTCCAGACCTCCAGCCACCCCCCCACCCCCCCAGCCAGCCAGACGGGGACGCACCCGGTTCCGTCTTCCGGGTTTTTTCCTCCTGAATTCCCTGTTGCTCAGGGCCAGGCTGCTTTGTGCTGCGAATCAGACGGCGTGGGCTGTGTGAGCTCCCAGGGGCCGTGTTCGCAGGGCAGAGAATGCGTCCGTGCAAGTTTTTGTTTTGCGGAGACTCAGCCTTTCAAAACGAGGCTGAAGAGGGGACGAGCTGCTTGCCTGCATGATGTTTGCACAGTGCTGGTTTGCACAGACTCACAGACTTGTAGCAACAGAGGCGTGTTCCCTCCCAGGTCTGGAGTCAAGGTGAGGACTCGGTCAGTTCCTCCTGGAGGCTCTCGGGGGCTTCTGTCTCCTGCCTCTGTCCCCCACCGTGGGGGCTTCTGCTAATCTTTGGGATTCCCTCCAAATGGGGCCACAAGGTCCCTCCATACAATACAGCTTTCTGGTAATCTGTATGATTTTGAGCGATACCTGGGTGCAGACCAGCAGACGCAGGAAAAGCTCTTTCCTTTTCCCTAACTGCCTAAAGGTAGAGTGTGAATTTTCCCTTCTGTAGAGGAAATCTGCATTTGCAGAAATGCCTCTTAGCAGAGAGACAGCGACTTCTGGAGACATTTCTTACTTCCCGAGAAGTATGCACATAACACGACAATGCTGTTTACAACACAATTTACCTCTCCTCTTCCCCAGACTTACCTCCTCCTACGGGAAGCGCAAACCCCTTTTCCTGTGCTTAGTCTAAGGCGCTACACAAATCCCAATCATCTGCTGCCTCCTTCAGATGCATCTTTGTTTGTGAGCTCCCATGCATACAGATGAAGCCAGTTATTCTCTTCTAAATCGATTACTGGCTTAATTTGCAGGCTCCCGGTGCGGAACCTAGCAGAGTAGAGGAAAATGATTTTCCCTCGCCTACTGTTGGCTTGTAGAACCCTCACCCCCAATGTCTGCCTCTGTCTCCACTTGGGCTTCTTCTCCTTCGAAGGACACCTGTCATTGCCATCGGGGCATGACCTCATCCTAAGCTGTAATGATCCTATTTTCAAATAAAGTCACGTTATGAAGTTCCAGGTGGACGTGCGTTTTTGGGGAGGGGGAAACGAGTCAAGTCGCTACAGGACGCAAGGGCACGTCTTCTGTCGTCTTCTGGTGGGGAAGGGCCTCCAGGGAGGGGGTGTCCGTCTGGCCGTTGGGGTCACCGAAAGACGGCCAGTTTCCAGTCAGCTGTGTGGGTGGACAGTGAGTCACAGAGACTGCGGGAAGGCAGGGCGCTGGAATTTAAGGTGCACGGACAGGGTGAGGGGAGAGGGCGTCGTAATAAAGATGGAACTGCCCCGGGGGGCCATGCACTGGGGAGGGATCCCTCCAGATGTGGGCGCGTTTGTCTCCATTCTGTGGGGGGCGTGTGACCTCACTGACTGGAGCCAATGGCCAGCGGCCCTTCCTAACACAAGATGCTATGTCCCCAGCGTGAGGACAGTGTTGGCCGGTCACGTCTTCTCAGAAGAACGGGCTTTGGGGACCGCATCATGCAGACGCACACTAGAGACCTCACACACCATGCACACACACACACACACACACGTTGGGGTTCATATCAGTTCCCGAAGCAGGGAGTCTAGTCAAATAGGCTAATACTGATCTACATGCAGAACAGGGAGAACATGGCATGGACCCAACCGCTGCCAGTGACGGGCGTTTTACGTTCAGTCTGGGGTGTCCATTGCCTTGTGCGAGGTCCCATCCTAACAGGTGTGAGGTCAGCGCTCGATGCTCAGTCGCTTAAGCGTCCGGGTCTGGGTCTGAGCTCAGGTCACGATCTCATGGTTGGTGAGTTCAAGCCCCGTGTCGGGCTCTGTGCTGACGGTGCAGAGGCTGCTTGGGATTCTCTTTCTCCCTCTGTCTGCCCCTCCTATGCTCGCTCGCTCTCTCTCAAAGTAAATAAAGTGAAGACGAAAGACATTTCATACGCTGTCTACACTCAAGGGCCTTGGTATCATTGTTAACGTCTGACCAGTGGCCGTGGTCCTCACGTGGGCAGCAGACGGCGTCAGAAATCTCCGGGAGAGATGCCTTCCTGGGTCTGTCCATGCAGCCAGCGACTCTTGATCTCAAGGTTGTGAGTTTGAGCCCCACGTTTGGGGAAGAGAGTACTTTTAAAAAGTCTATAGGGGGCACCTGGGTGGCTCAGTCGGTTGAGCGTCCGACTTTCGCTCAGGTCATGATCTCAGGGTTCATGGGTTCGAGCCCCGTGTCGGGCTCTGTGCTGACTGCCAGCTCAGAGCCTGGAGCCTGTTTCAGTCTGTGATTCCCTGTCTCTCTGACCCTCCCCTGCTCACGCTGTCTCTCTCTCTCTCTCTCTCTCTCTCTCTCTCGGAAATAAATAAAACATTAAAAAATAAAAGTAAAATAAAAATAAAACATCCATAGAAACATGCACGCACTGACACAGACACACAAAGAAATCGGTGGGAAGCCAGACGTGTGTGTCTTCCGCGAAAACACACAATCACGTCCTGGGAAGTGTCTGCTCCGTCAAGCTTGGGGGAATCACGGGTATCTTCACTCATCAAGTATGAGGCTTCCGTTGTTCGAAGAGGTTTCCTCTCTCAGGTGCGAGTATTGTGAAGCCAGCCCTGACTTTCCTACTTGCACGAGAAACGTGAAGCGTCCGGACCTTCAGGCTTTGATAAGAGCAGAGAGGTGGGTAGGGAAACATCTTCCTTGGATCCGCAGCCGTGTGTCTCCTTCTGGAAGTCTCCTCCGGGGAAGCTGATGCCCCCCGCGAGGGCTCATGGGCGGCTGAGAACCATCCCCTCTAAGAATGTGGCAGGGGTCTTCCTGAATGTGCAGACCCTCGGGCAAAGCAAATCATCCAGCAATACCACCGAAGGACAGAGGCTACATTGTAGGTGTGACGAAATTTCTCGTGAGGTTGTGCAGCGAATTCAAACAAACCAATCCTGGGGACGCCTGTGGGGGCTCAGTCGGCTAAGCCTCCGACTTCAGCTCAGTCATGATCTCACGGTTCGTGGGTTCGAGCCCCACGTCAGGCTCTGTGCTGACAGCTCAGAGTCTGCCTGGGATTCTCTCTCTCTCCCTCTTCCTCTCTCTGTCTGCCCTTTCCCGGTTCGCTCTCCATCTGTCTCTCAGAATAAATAGATAAATGCTCAGAGCCTGGAGCCTGTTTCAGTCTGTGACTCCCTCTCTCTCTGACCCTCCCCTGCTCACGCTGTCTCTCTCTCTCTCCTAGAAATAAATAAAACATTAAAAAAATAAAAAAAAAATAAAGTGATTTCCATGCCCATCGAAGGGAGAGTGGACAAATCAGCGAGAATAAATATCTTTGCTTCTCCAGCCAAGTGAATTGGCTCTTCTGTGCTTTACAGACCGGACATGGATACGCAGGCTGAGTGCCCCTCCCTGTGGAGGAAGACAAGGCTCAAGGGGTGTGAGCAACACGCCCGTCTTTATCCGGGCGGGGTAAACACGAGGCCTAGGCANTCAGGGGCTTCTCCCTTGTGGGCCAGGAGCCGCGCACGGTGGAGGGGTCTCAGCAGGCTTCCTGGGGATGAGCCGAGGGTGGGCTGGGCGGGATGGGGGGCTGGTGGGCATGACCCGGAGGGGGAGCAGCGCAGTGAGCTCAGGGCTGCTAGCAGAGACACACGGGAGCCGTGTGGAGCTGCAAACAGAGTAATGCAGGATGCGGACATGATGGTGGAGACGGCTGAGGAAAGCAGGGCGTCCTCTGTGATCGGTCAGGGGGTGGCCGGCCTGAGCCTTCCTGGGTGGGTCCTAAGGTGGAAAGAAAGACAGGGTCAAAACGAGGGGTCGTTGCAGGTTCTGATGGAGCCCTGGACGTCTGGGCCATCGCAGGACTCGATGGGAAGGATCTGGGAGCCTTTCTTGGGAACGGTGGGCATGTAGGTGTCTGAGCTCAGGGAGCGGCTCTGTGTTCAAACCCACTTGCAGGCAGGTTCCCTGGAGTTTGTCCGAGGTCACGTCACCCAGGAGGATGCAGGAAGCACACACGCTGCCGGGTGCCCGGTCGTGTGGGGTTATCTCCAAGACGCTCCCTGAGACCAGAGTAGCATCTCATGAAACCCCCTTGGAGGAATTTCCCCAAAGGCTGCAATTCCCCCAGCCAGTATCATTTTTAA
>NW_027528610.1:1493837-1505463 GCF_008692635.1 Crocuta crocuta
GGAGAGGGGAAAAAAAAAATCCATGACCTCATTTTGCTGCACAACAGACAATTCTTTGGTTTTTCACCAAGAGGCAGAGCACTAATTAATTTTAAAAAAATGCTGACCTCTTTTGAATTATTTTCGTCCTTTAGATGAAAACCATGTGCTCTGCTGGTGTGGTTTTTTTTTTTTTTTTTTTTTTTTTTTTTTTTTTTTTTTTTTTTNTTTTTACCCCTTCTAAAGGCTTGAGGCTCTGGGTGTTTTTGGAAGCTTTCTGTACCTCTCGAAGCCCTCAATACTTCTTTGTGAACTGGCGTTTCGCTCAGGATGGACAGAAGAAAGGCGTGCATTGTGAGAGGTGCGTTTGGAGCAGCGCAGGGCATACGTGGCGGTAGCAATTCTGTTTAGCGCTGGCCAGTACTTGCAAATCGTTTGACCTGATTCAGCCAGAGCTCAGACCCAGGAAAAGGTGAAGAAGAAAACAGGAATGGAGACAGGTGGAATATAATGGCATGGCTCACAGGCGCTGAATTCACACACGCCTTCAGGTCTGTGTCCGTGCCTTCATCAATGATTGAGAATTTATTTATTGATCTTCGAAGAGAATATTGATTCGAGATATAATTAGGGTTGTGTCTAAGGTGGCGTATTTAATGAGGATTCGTGACTTACTGAGTCGTCCTTAGTCTGCCGGTCAAATATTTTTGGGGATGGGGGAAGTGGAGAGATTTCAGGACAGGATAGAAAGAATAAAAATAGAGTTTCAAGGGTGGATCGATGTCGTTCTCGCTGCCCTGGCTCCACTGGGTGAAGCACATCCCATACTCGGTACGTTTCCCACAAGTAATGAAGGGTCAAGAATCTCATGGAGTGTGATGTGCACGCAACTTTAAAATATCTCCTTTCCTCACCTTTCCTGGAGTTCTTTTTAACACCATGTATAGACTTTGTAAGCGAGAAAGAGCCATGACCATGTAAAGGAAAAAGTGGGAGAAAGCAGGCTTGATAAGACGGGGTAAATTGCGTTTCCATGTTTCCTGTGTGAGTTTGCATCATCGGGTCTGAGGAATGAGAAACTCGCCCACTTCTTGTCAGCGCCAGATAAAGGCCAGACGCCCCAAATCAGGGTTTCGATAAATGGGGAGAATGCAGACCCGGGAACGTGTGAGAGAAAAGCCTAGGGTACCAGCATCAAAGCCAGGAGCTAGGGCGTCAGCATCAAAGCCAGGAGCCGAGCTGCTCACGTTCACTGACGTGACACCCACAGGGAGATGTGGGTCCTTCCAGAGGGAACCCGGAGGAAAAACGACTTACAAGGAAACTGAACTGAGATTAGGAAAAAGCCACGCTCAGCAGAGATTGCAAAATGTGCTGATGCTCTTGTAGAGAAAGGCTGTCACATCGAGTTGTTAGAAACCTCTAGGGTGCTATCAAACAGCAAAAGAACAAGAAACAAAACCTTTTAGAGATGGTGAATCATTTTGGCGATTTTCACTCACTGAGTTAACCCGATAATTACCAAAAAACACACCTCATTTTTCCAGGGGTGGGAAGCGGATCTTCCCTCGGTATGATTGTTGCATCATGGAGAACATGATAAAGCCATATACCATATATACGGTAGAGTCCCCCTCCCCTGGGGGGCTGGGGCTGGGTGTACACTGCCATACATACGGTTGACTCCCAGTCCCCTGGGGGGGCTGGGGCTGGGCATATACTACCATATATACGGTAGAGTCCACTCCCATGGGGATGGGGGAGGGGCTGGACGAATACTACCATATATACGGTAGAGTCCCACTCCCCTGGGGGACTGGGTCTGGGTGTGTAGTGCCATATATACGGTAGAGTCCTCCTCCCCTGGGAGGCTGTGTGTATACTACCATATATACGGTAGAGCCCACTCCCTTGGGGGGCTGGGGCAGGGCGTATACTACCATATATATGGTAGACTTCCACTCCCCTGGGGGGCTGGGGATGGGTATATACTACCATATATATGGTAGACTCCCGCTCCCCTGGGGGGCTGGGGATGGGTATATACTACCATATATACGGTAGACTCTCAGTCCCCTGGGGGACTGGGTGTATATTACCATATATAAGGTAGAGTGCCAATCCCCTGGGGAGGGGGAGGTTGGGGTTAGGTGTGTACTACCATATATACGGTAGAGTCCCACTCCCCTGGGGCATTGGGTCTGGGTGTGTAGTGCCATATATACGGTAGAGTCCTCCTCCCCTTGGAGGGGGCTGGGGCTGGGTGTATACTACCATATATACGGTAGAGTCCACTCCCTTGGGGGGCTGGGGCTAGGCATATACTGCTATATATACGGTAGACTCCCAGTCCCCTGGGAGGCTGGGTATGGGTGTGTACTACCATATATACGGTAGGGTAGAGTTCCCCCCTCCCCTGGAAAGCTGAGTGTATACTACCATATATACGGTAGACTCCCAGTCCCCTGGGGGGCAGGGGATGGGTGTGTACTACCATATATACGGTAGAGTCCCCTCCCCCGGGGGGGGGTTCTGGGTCTGGGTTTATACTATCATATATATGGTAGCGTCCACTGGGGGGGGTTGGAGGGGCTGGACCGATACTACCATATATACGGCAGAGTCCCCCTCCCCCGGGGGGGGGGCTGGGTCTGGGTTTATACTATCATATATATGGTAGCGTCCACTGGGGGGGGTTGGAGGGGCTGGACCGATACTACCATATATACGGCAGAGTCCCCCTCCCCTGGGGGGGGGGAGGCTGGGGCTGGGTTTATACTACCATATATACGGCAGAGTCCCCCTCCCCTGGGGGGGGAGGCTGGGGCTGGGTTTATACTATCATATATACGGTAGCGTCCACTGGGGGGGGGTGGGAGGGGCTGGACGGATACTACCATATATACGGCAGAGTCCCCCTCCCCCGGGGGGGGTGCTGGGTCTGGGTTTATACTATCATATATATGGTAGTGTCCACTGGGGGGGGTTGGAGGGGCTGGACGGATACTACCATATATACGGCAGAGTCCCCCTCCCCCTGGGGGCGGGGAGGCTGGGGCAGGGTTTATACTATCATATATATGGTAGAGTGCACTGGTGGTGGGGGTGCTGGACGGATACTACCATATATACGGCAGAGTCCCCCTCCCCCGGGGGGGGTGCTGGGTCTGGGTTTATACTATCATATATATGGTAGCGTCCACTGGGGGGGGGGGAGGGGCTGGACGGATACTACCATATATACGGCAGAGTCCCCCTCCCCTGGGGGGGAGGCTGGGGCTGGGTTTATACTATCATATATACGGTAGCGTCCCCTGGGGGGTGGTGGGGGTGCTGGACGGATACTACCATATATACGGCAGAGTCCCCCTCCCCTGGGGACACACGGTAGTAACGGACCCCAGGGCTAACGACGTCTTCAGTGGCACCCCAGGGCCTTTGCAGCAGAGATGTCCCGGCAGGCGGTTGTGGTCATCGGCGCCCCCACACCCACATCCCGGGGATGCCCCTCGCTGCACCGCCCCCACTGGAGGGGAAAGACCCTACCCCCACCCCCCAGTCCTTAACTGCAACTGCTCCTTCCCTCCTCCCCATTTGGGGCATTTCCTTGCAAGTGGTTTCGAGATGTTTCTGCAGAGGGTCCCGGCTCCTGCTCCCAGAACAGGGGTGATGAGCGGGCTCCCTCTACTTACCTTTGCGTTCCTCAGCGTTGAAGGCCTTCGACTGATTGGACCAGGCCCACCCACCTTGTACGGAAACATGGACTTTGTTAAAAGATGTTCGTCCCTTTGGCAAAGCCCCTTCCCAACAACACGTCGCCTGGCGTTTGCGCAAACAGCTGGGCGCCCCAGTGGTCCAAGTCCATGTACAGTGAGGCCGCACCTGCAGTGAGCTTGAGGGCTGGACCGGAGGTGGGCAAGGGGCGGCCGGCCCTGGGTCCATCAGCGCTTTGGTTAAAACAGCACGTTCGGGGAGAGTCATGCTGAACTGCACGTGTGAACTTGGCCGGGCCGTGGGGGTGCAAGACGTGTGGGCCAACGTGATCCCGTGTGTGTTTGTCCGCGAGGGTGTCTCAGGAGAAGATCGGCACTGAATCCGTGCCCGGGGTACAGCAGGGAGCCTTCCCAGGGTGGGTGGGCCGTGTGTAATCAGTTGAAGGCCCGACTACATCAAAAAAGTCGGACCTTGCTGAGGAAGAGAGAATTTCTCCTGTGCTTTCGAATCAGGGCGGGTGCGTTTTCATGCTTTTGGACTGCGTCTGGGGTGTGGCCTCGGCCCGGGTCTGGGGCCTGCTGGCGTTTGGGCGAGAACTTACACCATCGCGTAAGTGTGCCAAATGATCGTCCAGATCTTGGGGTGTGTGAGCCTCCATCATGTGCCCAACGTCTTATAATACAGCTCTCTGTTGTGTGTGTTTATGTGTATGTATATATATGTGTGCATAAGTACATACAGCATGAATGTGTTAGTTATAAACGCTCATATAATAGGGTGTGTGTGAGTGTGTTCACATATCTACATACATAAACGTATATGTGTAATAGTTCAGTTATAAACATTAAATATAACTCATAGGGTGTCTATGTGTGTGTTTATATATCTACGTACATAAACGTATATGTGTGTAACTATACTATGTATGTATATTAGTTATAAACATTAAATATAACTAATAGCGTATATGTGTGTGTTTATATATCTACATACATAAATGTATGTGTGTGTAACTATACTCTGTGTATATACTGGTTATAAACATTAAATATAACTAATAAGGTGTACATGTGCATGTTTATATACCTACGTACATAAACGTATATGTGTAATATATTAGTTATAAACATTAAATATCAGTAATAGGGTTTATGTGTGTGTTTATATATCTACATACGTAAACGTATATGTGTAACTATACTATGTGCATATATTAGTTATAAACATTAAATATCAGTAATAGGGTTTATGTGTGTGTTTATATAGCTACGTACATAAACGTATATGTGTAACTCTAGTATGTATATATATCTGTTATAAACGTTAGATATAACTAACAGGGTGTATATGTGTATGTTTATATATGTTCATATATAAACTTACATGTGTAACTATACTATGTATCTCTATTAGTTATAAATGTTAAATATAACTAATAGAGTGTATATGTTTGTATTTACATATCCACATACATAAACTTGGATGTGTAACTATGTGATATATATATTAATCATAAACATCAAATATAACTTATAGGGTGTATATCTGTGTGTATTTACACATGTACATACATAAACTTATATGTGTAATATATTGGTTATAAACATTAAATATAACTAGTAGGGTGAATATGTGTGTGTATTTATATATATGCATATATGTAAAGTTATGTGCATAAATATAGTATGTATAGTATTAGTTGTAAACATTAAATATATGTGTATTGTGTTATATATGTGTATATGTTTATATGTATAACTGTACTATGTACATATATTAGTTATAAACTTTAAATATAACTAATAGAGTATATGTGTGTGTTTATATATGTACATATATATAAAGTTACATGTATGACTATAGTATCTATATATTTTTTTTTTAAGATTTTTATTTATTTCTAGGAGGGCGAGAGAGAGAGAGACAGCGTGAGCAGGGGAGGGTCAGAGAGAGAGGGAGTCACAGACCGAAACAGGCTCCAGGCTCTGAGCTGGCAGTCAGCACAGAGCCCGACGCGGGGCTCGAACCCACGAACTGCGAGATCATGACCCAAGCGAAAGTCGGACGCTTAACCGACTAAGCCACCCAGGCGCCCCTATAGTATCTATATTCTTATAAACAGTAGATACAGAGTGTATATGTGTGTGCTTAAAAATAGGTATATATAAACTTATAGAGGTAACTATATGATGTATATATATTAATCATAAGCATTACATATATATACTTATACATGTAAGTATATGATGTATATATATTAATCATAAACATTACATAGATATAAACTTATACATGTAACTATATGATGTATATATATTAATCATAAACATTAAATATAACTAATGGAATGTACCTGTGTATGTATTTATATATATGCACATACATATATAGTTATAGGTATAACTATAGTATCTATATTATAGTTACAAACATTAAATATGTGGTGTATGTATGTTTATATATATTCGTATATGAAGCTATATGTATAACTATAGTATGTATATATATGTAATAAATGTTAAATATAACTAATATCAACTACGTGTGTACTTATATATACAAACAATAGGATCTCTATACCTACCTGTATATTTATGTAGATAGAAACCCCACAGCATATATGCGATGCGTATATAAGCAATGAAAATGTGTGTATGTATCTATTTTCTCTACCTCTACCTAAAAATAATGAATAATCACTTGCAATGAAAAGTTACATTGCGTAATCTGTGTGCTGACCCCTTCCTACAAAAATCTACGTGAAAGTGATAAATCGTTACTTCCAAAGCAAGGGCACCATGCCTTCACCTTAGGCTGACCTTTTTACAACAAAGGTCTAAACCGGACGAATTATTGCTGGTAACGGAAGGCGCCCGCGTGTGCATCTCTGTGTAGACCCCTTTGCGAAGAATCCTAGCACCGAGAAGAAGAGGGAACACCGGTTAACTGCTTCCCCCATAGGGGTCAGGCCTTCTCGCCGTTCGGTGACGGGTGAAACCTTGGTCTGGAAGGATTTCTCCGCATAAATTGAGCCAACCTGCCTCCGGAAAGCGCTGTTCCCCAGAAGGCAGGCGATCGCCCAGGGAGGTGGGAGAAAGTCTAGCAAAGCGCTGGATTTGGGGGTGCGTTCTTGCACCATGGGGGGCCGGCCTGTCTTTTGCAGGTGACCTGGAGGGGACCCCCTGGGAGCCCCCTTGGGGGGCAGGAAGAGAAGCATCAGCTGAAATCCTACAGCCTGGGCAGGAGGGAGATGAGATGTATCGAAAAGTATATTTTGGGGCCCGGGTGGCTCAGTCGCTTAAGTATCTGACTTTGGCTCATGTCATCATCATCGTGCGATCACGAGTTCGAGCCCCGCGTCGGGCTCTGTGCTGACAGCTCGGAGCCTGGAGCTGCTTCGGATTCTGCGTCTCCCTCATTCTCTAACCGTCTCAGAAATAAACAGGCACGAGAAACAATTTTCTTAGGTCCGTCTCAGCACAGAATACATATTTCCCAGGGGCAGAGAATAAGGAAACTCTGCATTTTCACTTCGAAGATCAGCTCCATTTCCTAGCAAATATAGAAGTATCCAAAAGAAAAACAATTTCAGGTATCCAAAAAAAAAAAAAAACCCACAAAAAAAAACACCCAAAAACAAAAGCCCAAACAAACAAACAAAAAAATTCAAATATCCAAAGAGAAGACATTCATCCCTTCTGTTTGTTTTTTTTTAATGACAGACTTTATTTTGAATTTCAGAGTGGGTTTTGGGGTTACAGAAAAAATTGAGCAGGAAGTGTGTACAGTTTGCTCTCCCGCGTCACCCCCGGATTTTAGTTAACATCTGGAATGAGTGGGTCGCATTTGTTACGATTGAAGAGGCTACAGTGATACATTATTGTTACCTAAGGCCCATCCTGTATGTAAGGGTTTAACCCCAGGTCGTAAGGTTTCGGCACATAAACCCTGATGTGCGTATGCCGTTAGTGCCTCATCATTGCACCCCGGCAGAGATGGGACCCCTCGGTTTTTAAAAAAAATGAGTATTTATTTGTTCCGAGAGAGGGGGGGAGAGAGAACCCCAAGCGGGCTCCGAGCCGTCAGCCCAGAGCCCAACGCGGGGCTTGACCTCGCGAACTGTGAGCTGAAATCAAGAGTCGGGGGCTTCACAGGCTGAGCGGCCCAGGCACCCCACTTCCTCCATCCCTTTAAGGCGCTCTGAGTTCAGGGTTGCTTTGGGCAGCAGGATGCCTGCCCCAGAATCCAGGTGTCAGGAAAGCCGTGTAGACAATGCGAATGCGAATAAGGAAATGAGCTCTTTCTCTAGGGAGCCTGTTGTTGGTTAAGAATGGAAACAAGCCTCACGGGTAGGACTGAGCGAGGGTGTGAACGGTGCGAGCCCAATGTCCTTTAGGAAAATCGAGGGGCGCCTTGGGGGGCCCAGTCGGCTAAGGGTCCGACTTCGGCTCAGGTCATGATCTCATGGCTTCAACGCCCATGGGTTCAAGGTCCACGTCGGGCTCTGTGCTGACAGCTGGGAGCCTGGAGCCTGATTCGGATTCCGTGTCTCCCTCTCTGTCTGCCCCTCCTCTGCTTCTCCCTCAAAAATAAATAAACCCTAAAAAACATCTTTTTTAAAACAGCAGCATCCACGTCAGGAAATAACACGGAAGCGACCCAGGACACAGGGTCTCACGTGGCCGTGGACACCCTGGCGGTGGGCGAGGGACGTGTTCTCCGTGTCTGGGTCTCGGTGGGCCTGTGATGCCTGTGAAATCCGGCCTTCCCGGGGCCTGTGTTTGTCTTCATTACCGTGGAAAACGGGTTCATTTTATGGTTGTTGAGCAACTGGGCTCCTTCCCACTTGCAGGAAATCGTCAACTTTGGGTATTTGACTCTTTTTTTTTTTTTTTTTTTTTTTGNNNGCATATTTGTGTATTTATACACCCGTGCCGTGTGCGTGAACATATAAACACACGTGTACCTCTCGGGGTGCAGACTGATGGCTCTGTGGGCGACACACACAGCCTAGCGGCCACACGGAACCCATAATTCAGAAAGGCCGTGTTCTTTCCTGGTGCTGTTTCAACGGGTTATACTGTGGGGCTCATAGTAACTCTTCTACTAAAACCGTCGACGGGCGGCTTATTGAATCCAGACTCTGCATCTTCCATTTGCCTCTGGACAAAGGCTTGTGTTCTGTTTGGAGGTCTGTGCACCTGTATACAGACGGTGCCCAATGAATGCGTGCGTTCCCATAAAGCTTTATAGGCACGGAAATTGGAGTTTCCTGTCTTCGTCACACATGCACGACATAGTTTTCCTTCTGATGTTTTCTCCCCGCTCCCAGACATTAAAAAATGGGGAACGTGTTCTCTCCAAGGGCCGTGCAAAGTCAAGACAGCAGAGAGCCGGGCCGAGCTCTGATTTCTAGAGGCTTGGATTTGGGAATGAGAAGTGAACGTCCAGGAAGGGTACGGAAGGCGAGAGAAAAACATTATGGAAGCGACACGGTTGGGCAGGAAGTCTCAGCACGTGTGAGGCCCCGTCCCCTGAGCTACCGAAAAGTGTGAACTGAAACGAAATGAAATAAAATACAGAGAAATTAAATTGAATTAAATAACATACAAATAAAATAAAATCAATGATTTTTTTTCCTTTTTACAAAAAGTTTCCAAAAAACAAATAAAGCAAAATAAAAAACCATTTTTTCTTTTTTGAAAGAATTTACCAAAAATGAAATACTTTTTCTTTTTCCAAAAACCTTACCAAAAATAAATAAAATAATTAAATGAAATAAGCCACTTTATTTTTCAAAAAAATCACCAAAGAGTAAATAAAATAAATCACTTTTTCTGTCCTCGCAAAATTTAACGAAAATAAATAAAATAATAACATAATGAAATAAAATAAAATAGGAACATAGCATAAACCCCTTTTTCTTTTTTCAAAAGTGATCAAAAATAAACAAAATAAAATGAACCGCTTTATCTTTTTTCAAAAAAGTTACCAAAAAGTAAATAAAATAAAATAAATTACTTTTTCTTTTCTCAAAACATTTAACACAATTAAATAAAATAATAATGACATAGAATAAAAGGGAACGTAAGATAAGCCCCTTTTTCTTTCTTCAAAAAGTTATGAAAAATAAATAAAATAAACCGCTTTTTCTTCTTTCAAAAAAGTTACAAAAAAATAAAATAAACCGCTTTTTCTGTCTTCAAAAAAGTTACGAAAAGGAAATAAAATAAACCGCGTTTTCTTTTTTGAAAGAACTCGCCAAAAATAAAATTTAAAAACCTAGTTTTTCTTTTTGCAAAGAACTTACCAAAAATAACATAACATAACATAACATAAAATAATAAAATAAAATAAAATAATAAAACAAGGCGAAATAAAATAAAGTAAGGCCACCTTTTCTCATTTCTCAGGTGTGACATCTCGTCGCTGGGAACAGCGAGGAAGGACGTGGTGTCCCTTGTCAGGCGATGCTGTGTCCGTGAACCCGGGATGTGAATGAAGATTTAACATAAAGCTGCCGCAGGGGCACGGAAATGAGTAAAATCTGCCCCAACTACGGCTGACCAGTATACAGAAAAGGGTAATAAACATGCACATTGACTGGGTGCCTTCATCCCGCACGGCGAGATGGATTTTAACACCCCATCGTCAGAGAAAAGTGTTCTGAACTGACGCACCAGGAGGCATCTACCTAAAGGAAACTTAGCAAAATCTTTAAAAAAAAAAAAAACAGCTTACCAACCCCCAGCCTTCCATTAGTTTCCCCCGTAAATTTGCCACGTCTCAAAGCCCAAACCCCCTTTCCTTAAAATGATATAAATGCCCCTGAATGTAGCCACTGACTTGAGTTTTTACTTCTTTTCTGCAAATGTCGATGCCTGTAAAATATGAATAAAATATATGCTTTTCTCCTGCTCCCTTCCAACTGTCATCTAAGAGTTTAATTCACACTTCCCGGGAACATCACATGAGAGTGTAGAGGAAAAGTTTTTGATCCAAACAGCAGTGATTGTTTAAATGCTGAGGGTGTTGGAAGAGACACATTTACTTCCCGAAAGCGTGTCTGCAATTACTGACCATCAGTAATTTTCCACGACATAGCTCTTCAGTTTGTATCAACTATGCTGCAAAAAATCATCTCATTTGTCCCTTAAGTGTGACTGACCTTCAGGTCTCAACCTGACCACGGCACCCTTTCCACAAGTCATGTCTCCTGGCTCTTGAACACCATTACCTCTTGCTCTAAAAGCAGGAGCAAATGCACGATTCGTAACCTTAATCAGGGTGGGTTCATTTTACCACCACGTTGACACGTTTCTGCAAAAATATAAAAACTCCTGGCCTTGCGTCTGGAGCCCCAGCAAGTGCTTCAGGCCTCACGTCTTCCCTCTGCCTTCGTCCTGACTTTACCCACAGGCTCCAGGCTCCGAGCTGTCAGCACCGAGCCCGACGCGGGGCTCGAACCCACAAACCGTGAGATCACGACCTGAGCCAAAGTCGGACGCTCCACGGACTGAGCCCCCCAGGCGCCCGGACGGTACAATTTACTTTGCAATAGTTTTAGATTTGCAGAAAAGTTGCAAGGACGGACTTTCTGCAGAGTGTTGGCTTGCTGAGCCTGATGCATGCGTCCGGGCCACAGAGCCGGCCTGGGGACTGTGACATTGCTGGTGACTGAATGACTAACTGCGGCGGGAATTCACCAGCTTCTTCCACTTGGTGTCCCCTGGTCACAGTCTGTCTGTCTGTCTGTCTGTCTGTCTCTCAGAAATAAATAAACACCCCCCAAGGTCCATCCATGTTGCTATGAGCGAAATAAGTCAGGCAGAGAAGCACAGATACCATATGTTTGCACATATAGGAGGATTAGGAGGAACCTAATGGAGGACCGTGGGGGAGAAGAAGGGGGGAAATGGTGGGGGAGAGGGAG
>NW_027528610.1:1506070-1508860 GCF_008692635.1 Crocuta crocuta
TTTTATTTTAACTTCACTTTATTTTATTATTTTATTTTAGCTTCAGTTTATTCTATTATTTTATTTTCACTTCTCTTCATTGTATTATTTTATTTCATTTCATTTCATTTCACTTTATTTTATTATGTTACTGTATTTTAAGTTAAATTTAATTTAGAATTGCTTCATTTTATTTTATTTTACTTCATTTTATTTTATTATTTTATTTTATTTACTTTATTGTATTTATTTTATTAAATTTTATTAAATTTTAATTTAATTTAATTTAAATTCATCTTACTTTATTATTTTATTATTGTCCTTATTTTTTTAATGTTTTTTATTTATTTCTGAGAGTGAGAGGGTGAGAGGGTGAGGCCGAGGGGAGCGAGGTCAGGAAGTTTGGTTCCCGCACCTGCACCCCTGACGGGGAATGAATTGCTCGGCTGGGCGCCGAGGCGGCTGGAGAAGAGGCCGATGAAGGGGTCCAGGAGCCAGTCAATCAAGGGCGACGGTGCTTTGGGAGTTTTTCAGACGGCAGCTGACTTACAATAGCTTGACTTACGATAGTTTGAGTTTATGATGGTGCCTTTCTTCGTGTGTGTGTGTGTGTGTGTGTGTGTGTGTGTAATGCAGGCAGATTTTTCTCGTCTGTATTCTGTGTGTGTGTGCATGTGTGTGTGTGTGTGTAATGCAGGCAGATTTTTCCCGTCCGTATTCTGTGTGTATGTGTGTGTGTGTGCACGGGCGCACGCTTCTGTGTGTGTGTGAGTGTGTGTGTGCACGTAATGCAGGCAGATTTTTCCCGTCTGTATTCTGTGTGTGTGTGTGTGTGTGCATTTGTGTGCGTAATGCAGGCAGATTTTTCCCGTCCATATTCGTGTGTGTGTGTGTGTGTGTGTGTGTAATGCAGGCAGATTTTTCTCGTCTGTATTCTGTGTGTGTGTGCGTGTGTGTGTGTGTAATGCAGGCAGATTTTTCCCACCCGTATTCTGTGTGTGTGCGTGTGTGTGTGTAATGCAGGCAGATCGTCCGTATTCTGTATGTACGTGTGTGTGAGTGTGTGTGTGTGTAATGCAGGCAGATTTTTCCCGTGTGTATTCTCTGTATGTGTGTGCATGTGTGTGTGTGTGTATGTAATGCAGGCATATTTTCCCGTCCGTATTCGTGTGTGTGTGCGTGTGTGTGTGTGTAATGCAGGCTGATTTTTCCTGTCCGTATTCGTATGTGTGTGTGTGTGCGTAATGCAGGCAGATTTTTCTCGTCCGTATTCTGTGTGTGTGTGTATGTGTGTGTAATGCAGGCAGATCGTCCGTATTCTCTGTGTGTGCGTGTGTGCGCGCGCGTGTGTGTAGTGCAGGCAGATTTTTTCCCGTCTGTATTCTGTGTGTGTGTGCGTGTGTGTGTGTGTGCGTAATGAAGGCAGATTTTTGTCGTCCGTATTCTGTGTGTGTGTGTGTGTGTGTGTAATGCAGGCAGATCGTCCGTATTCTGTGTGCGTGTGTGTGTGTGTGTGTGTAGTGCAGGCAGATTTTTCCCATTCGTATTCTGTGTGTGTGTGCGTGTGTGTGTGTGTGCGTAATGAAGGCAGATTTTTGTCGTCCGTATTCTGTGTGTGTGTGTGTGTGTGTGTGTAATGCAGGCTGATTTTTACTGTCCGTATTCGTGTGTGTGTGTGTAATGCAGGCAGATTTTTCCCGTGTGTATTCTCTGTATGTGTGTGCGTGTGTGTGTGTGTATGTAATGCAGGCATATTTTCCTGTCCGTATTCGTGTGTGTGTACGTGTGTGTGTGTGTATGTAATGCAGGCATATTTTCCTGTCCGTATTCGTGTGTGTGTGCGTGTGTGTGTGTGTATGTAATGAAGGCAGATTTTTCTCGTCCGTATTCTGTGTGTGTGTGTGTGTGTGTAATGCAGGCAGATCGTCCGTATTCTGTGTGTGTGTGCGTGCGTGTGTGTGTATGTAATGCAGGCAGATTTTTCTTGTCCGTATTCTGTGTGTGTGTGTATGTGTGTGTAATGCAGGCAGATCGTCCGTATTCTGTGTGTGTGTGTGTGTGTGTAATGCAGGCAGATCGTCCGTATTCTGTGTGTGTGTGTGTGTGTGTAATGCAGGCAGATCGTCCGTATTCTGTGTGTGTGTGTGTGTGTGTAATGCAGGCAGATCGTCCGTATTCTGTGTGTGTGTGCGTGCGTGTGTGTGTGTGTGTAGTGCAGGCAGATTTTTTCCCGTCTGTATTCTGTGTGTGTGTGCGCGCGCGCGTGTGTGTGTGTGTGTAGTGCAGGCAGATTTTTTCCCGTCTGTATTCTGTGTGTGTGTGCGTGTGTGTGTGTGTGGAGTCCATTTGTGCAGAGCCCATGTTACCAGAGTTCGGGNCCGTCCGTATTCTCTGCATCCCACAAAACGTCGGGAAGATGTTATACGTGCATAGGTGGCTCGAGGTGAATCTTTGCTGCAACCCCAGGAAACGAGACCCAGTTGTGAGAAACGTTGGGCGACGGGGTGCTCACTACCTGTTCAGGAAGGCAGGCGCTGGAGTGAGTTTCCATCCGGACGACCCCCTGATCCCTGCAATCCTCGAACGACAAGTGGCGGCAGGTCGTAAAACAGATCGACGTCTCAGGAGCCCCTTCGAAGCCGCTCGCGTGAGTCCCCTCCCGGCTGTCATTCCCGGGCTCCTGGCCGTGAAGAAGTNGATGTTCTGTTTGCAGGTCTGTGACTTTCTGTCGGCCCCGAGGGCCACGGCCACGCCTGCGACGGTCCCGCTCAGGGGTCAGTGTGGACGGCGGGCGGGGACACACAGATGAGG
>NW_027528610.1:1508901-1539535 GCF_008692635.1 Crocuta crocuta
CGATGAGGGTGTCTCAGGTGCCCGCCTGCGATTCCCCGGTTTCCCGTGAGGCTGACACGGGCGTCCGTCCCTAAGCATACGCCCATTTTACAGACAGCATCACTGCAAGGACAGCCAAGCCGTGGGGACGTGTGCCGCTCGGGCATGCGGACGCCGTGGCCCAGGCCACTTGCTGGCCCCGTGCACAGAAGCCAAGCAGACGTGGCCCCGGGGCGGGGCGGGGGGAAGTCTGCATGCTCCTCGCCGTGGGCACAAACCTCCCCCTCCCAGCCCTGAGGGCCGTGAAGGGCGCCCTCCTCGCGAAGCCGTGACACTCACAGCCCCAGGGTGCTGCTCTCGTGGCCGCGGAAGGCAGCCACGCTGGGGGTGTTTAGAGTCGGGGTTCCTGGGCAGGACTTCACATCGCACGGGTCAGGGGGGGCCTGCGAGTGAGGAATCTCACAGCTCAGGGGGCCCGGGCCAGCCTGTCGATCCCAGCTGGCATGGGTGGGGGACGGCCGTGTGCACGCAGACGGGGGGCCCCAGGCGCCTGGGGACCAGGAATCCGTAGAGAAAGGCTTGCAGAGGCGGGGCGCTCCGTGGGGGCCACAGGATTTACACCCTGCAGTGGGGCCCTCGGTGTGGACGGCTCCCTTCCCTGATGCCAAACATACGTTTAAGGAGGGATGAGGAAGCAGCCAGCCCGTCCCCAGGGCTTGTGACCCCAGGTCTGTTGTGATGATCTGGGTCCAGGCTCCCAGCAGGCGGGAAGACGGTCCAGGCATCCAGAGGCCACGGGGTTGAAAGCGGCTCCTGACGTGCAAAGAGAGGGATACAGGGAACAAGATGTTCAATTCAGGCACGGCCCGAGCGTGAGATGCACGCACCTTTCGCACAAAGCCCTAGGGGCAAAGTTTGCTGAGCCGGGCGCACAGTTTGGTTTGCCAGCGCGGGGAAAACTCAGCCAGGACCAGGGAGGCGGGCCGGGGAGCCCGCATAAACTGCGGTCCACGCACATGATGCACCACTGTCTACCCAGCGTGAAGAATAACTGAGCCCCCAGAGCACGGGAAGGCGAGAGGGGAACGTCAATGCGTATTCCTCAAGGGGAGGAGCTGATCCGAAAGGCTTTCCTACTCGATGATTCCAGCCGGAGGACCTTCTAGAAAAGGCAAAAGTATGCAGACGGTAGACAGATGGGAGGTCGCCTGCGTTGGGGAGGTTGGGAGGGGCAGGTTGAGTTTTCCGGGGGGTGAATCTACCCCGTTTGGGACCACAATGGGGCTTCCGTGTCATTGTAGATTTGCCCCAACCCCGAGAATGTGCACCGTTGAGAGTTCGCCCCGTGTTCAGTAGACGGTGGGCTCTGGGTGCTGAGGATGCGTCCATCCACCACCAGTTGTGCCAAACGTACCATCCGGTGCGGATGTTAACAGGAGAGGTTGTGCGTCAGCAGGGACAGGCAGGGTGTTGGGAAATCTCTGTACCTAAAAGTGTCCGAAAACCATCTCAATCTCACTAAAACAGAGAGAGAGACAAAGGATGCAATACAGCATCGACACGCAATGTGCGATCGGTTATCTCAAAACCCTCGTGCATCACGAGAAGACCTCACGTTGTGGATTCCGTTTGTACGAAATATTCAGAGAAGGCGAATCCGTACGGACGCACGTTGCCCAGGACCAGACTGGGGGGGGGAGGAGGGGGTGAGTCTAAACACACCCCAGGCATTTATGGGCATGACGAGAATGTCATAAAATTGGTTCACGGTGCGACGTTCATGGTTAACCGGATTAAAAGTCACGAGCTCGTATGCTGAACGCAGGTGAGTTTTACACACCAGCTAAACGTGTCCGTGTCTCATGGTGAACAGTGAAGGGAGGGGTTGGCGAGCGGATTCAGCGTCCGGTCGGGATGACAAAGGTCAGAGTGTGCACGCGAAGCCCTTTCACAGAGCCTGGGTGCTGGCGTTTGAGGACTGGACTCTGGACCTGGCTTCTTCTTTGCCGCTCAGTCAACGGGCTCAACTTCAAGATACCCTGAGCCGTGATTAAAATATATGAAGCTGTCCGTTCAGGATGTTCGGAGCCGGGGGTGCAACACAGCTTTGCGCTGAGTGTGACCGAACTGTCTGGAGCAGTTCCCTCACGGGGACCGCGTGGAACAAGACTTGGATCTCACGGCAAGGACGACCATTGCACGTGCGAAACGTGTTGGCGAACTGTAGCAGGCTCGTGAAAAACCTGCACTTCCTATTTCCGTTAATATTATTTTTTGGAATTGAGTATAGACACGTTCTTCCCTGGCTCTGTTGTCTACAGAGCACGGTGTTTACAGATGAACTTTAAATATAAAGACACGTGTATTCTTTTCTTTTTAAGCACTAACTCTTTGGTTTCAACCGTAGAGAATTTGTTCCGAAATTTCAAAACGGCAGCTTGACGTGGCTGAGGGAGGTGGGTTTTGGAAAGCCTAAAACCACATAGACTTTCAAACCTGGTTGTAAAGAGAAAAATTTGGGCAGCAAATGGTTAAATAAAAGGGTGAAGGAGTGATGACTTATTTTTGCCTCTCTCACTTTGGGGAATAAACTCTAAGTGAAAAAAATTGGAAATATAGCTGGAGTCAATTGAATCTCAACAATGTATAAGCAATATCTATCTATCTATCTATCTATCTATCTATCTATCTATCTATCTATCTATCTATCTATCTACCTATCTATCCATCTATCTATTTACAATTGAATCTCAACTATCTGTCTGTCTTATCTATCTATCTATCTATCTATCTATCTATCTATCTACCTATCTATCCATCTATCTATTTATCCATCATATCTATCTATCTGTCTGTCTGTCTATCTATCCATCCATCATATCTATCTATCTATTTACCTATCTATCCATCTATCTATTTATCCATCATATCTATCTATCTGTCTGTCTGTGTGTCTATATATCCATCCATCATATCTATCTACCTATCTATCTATCTATCTATCTATCTACTTACCTATCTATCCATGTATCTATTCATCCATCATATCTATCTATCTGTGTGTCTGTGTGTCTATCTATCCATCCATCATATCTATCTATCATCTATCTATCCATCCATCTATCCATCCATCTATGTATCCATCATATCTATCTATCTATCTGTCTATCTATCTATCTATCCATCTATCTATTCATTCATTATATCTATCTATCTCTCTATCTATCTATCTATCTATCTATCTATCTAATCTATATTTGTCTAGCTATCTAATCTCTGTATATTTAGATACATAATATGTATTTATTTTATAGATATATATTTATGTATTATTTATCTAAATATATGTATTTATCTATACATAATCTCGGGTGATTCTATACAATGACCCACATCTCAGCTTTCAAAATTATTTTAGTTGTTTCAACAAGATGCATACAGCAGGTTGTGTCAGATGAAAAATGGATTCATAGATAGAAGGTAAGGAGAGAGATAAGATACATAGACGATGGGCGGATGATGGTAGGTACATAGGTACGTAGATGAGAGGTGGGTGGATGGATGATGGATGGATGGATGAATAGATATGGGGATGGATGAATGGATGGATGGAGAGATGGATGGATGGATGGATGGATGGATGGATAGATGAATAGATATGGGGATGGATGAATGGATGGATGGAGAGATGGATGGATGGATAGATGGATGGATGGATGGATGAATAGATATGGGGATGGATGAATGGATGCAGGAAGGGATGGATGGATGAATGGATGGAGGGAGGGATGGATGGATGAATGGATGCAGGGAGGGATGGATGGATGAATGGATGGAGGGAGGGAGGGATGGATGGATGGATGGATGAATAGATATGGGGATGGATGAATGGATGGAGGGAGGGAGGGATGGATGGATGGAGAGACAGATCAATAGGTCAGCTGATCGATCAATTGATTGATAGATACAAACATAGTGTGTTGAAGGATATCCCAACTTAAAAACTTAGAATTGTTCCATATTTGGACATATGCACTTTTCAGTGCCCTGCTAGCCATTGCTGACATATGTCTACGTGGACATCCAACCAATTAAGGAACAGTATTTAGTCTGTAGGATTAGCTGCACGGAGACAGAGGAGAGAGGCCTTTGGCTGATGCCACGCCGTACATTTACGATCCTTGCTCACCCTCAATTGCCTTCCCCGTGGAACTGCAGTCTGCAGTGGATGGTCTACACAGCTCACTCATTACGTTCCACCAAAGGCAAGTAAGAGCACGACGGCTTGTCGGAGGCAGAGCAAACATTGTTTGCACCCAAAGCCTTTGCATTTTCCTCTCCAACCTTGCTCAAGATTCAGTTCTGCTGGCATGTATACATACGGCGCTTTGCTTCTGGGCCGTTTCTCTCCCCACTGTGCTTACCCCGTCCCACTCCCAGCCGGGTCTCCACCCCATGAACTCTCGCGTCCACGCAAATCGCAAGCTGCGCGCGGGCCTCACACTAGTGCTTGCGGGCTTTGCCTTCTTGGCTCGCGGCGGATGGGTCAGAATTAGCATCAGGGCCCCCACTCTGCTACGAGGGGGCTCGTGCTGTGAGCTTGGAAGGGCCAAGCAGGAAATATTTGGTTCTCAGCAAACATGGCACTCACAGAACTGTTAGAATGAGCTTTGCGCTCATCCTTTGTACACTTGTTGCCCGATGGAAGAAAGGGAAGACAGAAGACTCAACATAAAATGCCAGTCACTGACAACAGTTGGTCAATGCAGGTTTTGTTTTTTTTTTTTTACCCCTTCTACATTTAGGTAATTATTAGTGGCTATTTGAGTAGACTCCCTGCTTTGGGGATATTCATACAGATCCACACTACAGACCCCATGCTTCTTTGGGGGTTCATATTGATTCTAAATAAAAACTTAAAATACTTCTACGGCGGAGTGAGCCACAACCACTCCCTGGTGGTTATTTTTACAGGGTCCTTGGTCTGGCAGTGAACCCAAAAGAATAAAAACAAAAATAAAGCACAAAGACTTATATTCAGGTCAATTGAAACCAGATGCCCAAACCAGATACCATTCTGTTTTGTTTCCAAATGGTAAGAGCGCACGATTCCAAATTCCTCCCTTTGTGTCTTAATCAAGAGTTTGGGTTATAACACAGCTACAGGTGCTTACGCCTTCGTTTTTAATCTCCCTGATTCAGCAGATGCAACGAAACGTTCATTTCCACGTAGCCACTCCCAGGCACACGGTACATATTTCTCCCCCCAGAGCTCTGAACCCAAGAATGAGTCTTCCATTGGATCAATTATTGGTGGGGATTTTATTTATTGGCGGTTGATGACTCAGGGGAACCTTTCAGAGCAAAGTAACAAAACTGGCCAGAAACATTTTCTTCCCCTTAACAAGTACTTTTTAAACAAAAGAGTCTGTTCGCGTTCTGAAAATAAGCAAGGATGTGGTTCAAAGCTGCAGGATTGTCCGTTGGCCGTGGACACGGGCCCAATAAATCCTGTTATTTATCCACCCAGACGGTGAAGGACACATGTCTGATTTTCTCACCGGGATCCCTTCTTGTCCTCCTGGGAGGCTGAGGTATCTGTCTTCCGGAAGATCAGCTTCTCCTGGGCCACGTCGTCACCAGCCATGACCCTTATCTTAATGGGCGTAACCCATGTTTTCCATATTCAGCCCAGCAATGCAGTCAGTGACTCAACCTTACAAGCAAAATCATGTCAGACCCAAAGACGAGCCGTTATGCATTTTTAAGAATTACTTAAGAATCACTCCTGGTTATCATTGGGAGCTGAAGCTTTTGAACGAACTCGACGCGACGCATTAGATTTCTGTAAATATTGGCTTTTAGTCGAATTTTTTTAAAAGGCAAAAGGTTCATGAGGTACCTTTACAAACGGCGTCCATAATTGAACATGACTGCTTAGAGTGCATTAGGTTGTGGTTAGGGGAAAAAAACTTGGCTTTCTCGTCGTTTATGAAATAAAAAAGCCCACAAATAAGTAAACACAGAGTCGCAAAGAGACTTCTCTTTGGCAGAGAGATTTCCATGTGGTTGCTTTTGGCCAGCTGAAAAGCCCAGCAGGCTGGAAGAATTTACCGGAAAGGGTACTGGGGGACAGATACTGTGCTGTGTTCTTTTTTAGGATTCTTTTGGGGAATTCACTTCTCGAACTCAGAGGTATTGCCAAGGGACTTCACAGTAACTGAGAAATTGTTGTTTCTGTGAAGGAAGTAGTTTGCTTTCGATGGTGTTGGGCACATCGTAGACTTAGGCTCACAGCACAGGTGACCTACTGTGGCCCCAAGAGGAAGAGCCGTCCCAACTGGGTGTGGAAAATATGGCATCAGCCGTCCCTATTTAGGCCACTGGACGGCAGGATCCTCTCTTCTCTCTGGGGCGCCTTCTTTCTGTCCTTCCCTCCCTCGTTTCCTTGAAAATGGTCAATGGACACAGTATGGGGTCTTCTCATGATGCCATTTTCGGGGGGCACTGCAGGCGTCTCATTTTGATCCCTGTCCTGCTGCTGCACGTGAAGGGTCTCTGGGATGGGTTCCTATCACAGGCCACGCACAACCACATCACACACTCCCAAGTGAATCTCCGCGTACAGACAACACATTCGCACACACGCCATAGGCACTTGGCATTGGTCTGTCTGACGCTTCCGAACAGAGGACCCGGATGGCAAAATTCTAACACACTGTCTGCTGAAATAGGCGAGTTTTCTCCACCTTCTTAAATTTTGAGGACTCACAAATGGCAGCCTGCAAGGTTCTGGTTTTCCCATGGTTTGTAACTTACACGGTATTCCAGAAGTTTCTGGGGAACATGGCGGCCATTGGTTGTTTCTCTGGATTCATTTATGAAGGTCCTGGAGAGAGTTTTTCTTTCCAAGGCTCTTGATGAGAGATGTATGCTTCCCAGTGTCTGATCCTATCTCTGCAGACTTTGCTCCCAAAACACCGTCCCTTCCTGGGGTTGGCGTAACTCAACCGGCTCCCACGAACTGCACCCTAGAAACTGGCTTTGTGCAGCACATCAGCCTCAAACAGTGTTGTTGGTATTGATCCAGTCTGTGAACATCCTTGTGGTCATTTCTTTTTTTTAGAAAAAAATTTTAATATTTATTTATTTTTGGGAGAGAAAGAGAGAGAGAGCATGAACGGGGGAGGGTCAGAGAGAGAGGGAGACACAGAATCTGAAGCAGCTCCAGGATCTGAGCTGTCAGCACAGAGCCCGACGCGGGGCTCGAACCCACAAACCGCGAGATCATGACCTGACCCGACGCTTAACCGACTGAGCCCCCCGGGCGCCCCGCCTTGTGGTTGTTTCAATACCAGCTCCCCCTGGTTTCTGTGCCTTTTGAGCCCAACTGAAGCCTGATTAAGTAGTCACTGTGTTACTCCCTTTATGGTTTCCTTGTGCCAAATCATGTTTTTCCCCCCAATAATGACCCTGAGGCAGAACAGGGGAAAGGTATGTCAGTTTCCCTGGTATCGTTGGTGTTTATTGAGCCTTCACGCTGGACATGAAAATAGCCTCTTTCAGAGAAAGGGAGTATGTCTCTACTAAAAATTATGGTACTTTATCCATCCTGGAATTTTTTAGCATTTGCTTTATTNGAGCTGGCAGTCAGCACAGAGCCCGACGCGGGGCTCGAACCCACAAACCGCGAGATCATGACCTAAGTGAAAGTCTGACGCTCAACCGACTAAGCCACCCAGGCGCCCCATGGATTTGCTTTATTATAATATTGCATTAAATTGAGATTTTTGTTGTCACTTGAAATCTTGCGTCTGAAATGTGGAGCTCACTTGTCTTACTTTAGCCTTGCCTTGGGCAACGGAGCTGGTTTAAAAGTATATATGTGTATGAACATATATGTACACATATAATTTAATACATCTAGGTCTACATGTGTATATGTGTATACATGGATGTATATACATTGATATACATATACATAGTCTTGTATGAATATCATATAATATACATTTTACTAACAAAACTTGCTAATTGTATCAAAATATATTACATATGTGTAGACATATAGTTACATATAATTTTTAAATGGCTATATACAATACAGATGTATATATGTATATACATGTATAATTGTGCATGCATAAAATTCTACATGTATACAATACAATGTCTACGTATATACATTGATATAATTTTAACAAGCTATGTATACAGACATATGCATACATGTACATAAAATGTTATACATATAAAAACATATATTTTATGTATTTATTTTATTTATTCATACTGAGAAAGAGCTTGACGGGGGGACAGAGAGACAGACGGGACAGAGGATCTGAAGCTCCGTGCTGACAGCAATGACCTTGATGCGGGGCTTGAACTCATGAACTGTGAGATCACGACCTGAGCTGCAGTTGAGGCATGTCCAGTTCTTCGCAGGTTATGAGTAAGAGGCTTTAATACTCCAAGTCTTGGGGCGCCTGGGTGGCTCAGTCGGTTGAGCATCCGACTTCGGCTCAGGTCGTGATCTCACAGTTTGTGGGTTCCAGCCCTGCGTCGGGCTCTGTGATGACAGCTCGGAACCTGGAGCTGCTTCGGATTCGGTGTCTCCCTCTCTCTCTGCCCCTCCCCTGCTCACGCTGTCTCTCTCTCTCTCTCAGAAATAAAGACAACATTTTAAAAATTTATTTAAAAAAAAAGAAGTGTGATGTGTCCACTGGAATCAGTTTCCTCCAATGGGAGCTTGGCTCTGCCTGACACCTACTTTGTGTTAAAATCAATGAGATGCAGCTCCTTTCGATCTTGGGTTTCATCACAGAAAAATCTGTTTCTGTTTACGTGTGTGTGTGTGTGTGTGTGTGTGTGTGTGTGTGTGTGTATGAAAGAGAGAGAGAGAGATGGTTTGGAGCTGCCTAATGAAGTTCTAATAACGTTTCAGTATTAGTGAAATTTCAAAGTACAAGCAGAAATTGTGAAGTGCATGTCCATGCATAACTACTCTTGGCTTTTCATGTTTTTCTGGTGATTTATCTCCTCTGCTTACTTGTATACACACATCTGTTTGCACTTAAATCTAGCGGGAGGGACCTCCGGAGGCTCCGATTCATTTTTGGTGCAGGGGCTGGGAAGTGTACGGAGGCTGCGCTCTCCTCCGCCGACACACCCGCACCCTGGTTATTGATAAGGAGCAGCCCAGCGTTGAGCACATTTCTGACCGTATATGTGAGTTACTTCCACTTCCCAAATTCCACTGCTTTCAACTTAAGAAAAACAAGGCCAGGGGCGCCTGGGTGGCTCAGTCCGTTAAGCGTCCGACTTTGGCTCCGGTCATGATGTCACAGTTTGTGGGTTCGAGCCCCACGTCGGGCTCTGTGCTGACAGCTCAGAGCCTGGAGCTGCTTCGCATTCTGTGTCTCCCTCTCTCTCTGCTCCTCTTCTGCTCATGCTCAGACTCTCTCTCAAGAATAAACATAAAATCATACATTAAAAAAACCACAAGTGGTTTACAACAGTTGGACCCTTTAGGGACAAAGAGAGCTTGTTTATACTGAAGCCCGATCACGTCGGACCCTCCAAGATCGGGCCTGCCTTCTGTCTAGACCGGTGTCTGGGGTACACTGGCTGCCGCTGGAGGTGGGTTATCAAGGTGGCGCAATGGCCCCGGTTTTCTCAGAAAAGTAACAGAACGAGGTGGCCAGGTCGGCAAAACGCATCCTTGTTTCCTGTGCAAAACTATTACCATTTTTACCCACCCAGGCAACTGTTTCATGAGCGTGTGCAGAGGGCGTGACAGGGTGTGTGTGTGGTTGCATTAGAATGTTCTGGAAGAGCTACCGTTGGCTGGGCGTGATCTTTAGGCTGTGCAAATCGATTGGTTGTACCTGCGACTTGGAATCCAGAGGCCGGAGCCTGTTCTCTCTGCAGGAAACAGTTGGGTGAAGCCATAGGAATCCCAAGCTTTCTGGGAGTTCAGAACCATTTTACGAGATAAAAATAACAGGCTCCTCTTTGCTTTCACGGTGGCGGCGGACACATTTCCAAGAAAGCATGTATCTTTTATTTTATTTTTTTATTGGCTTCTGCGTTCTCTCCACGCAAAAGACGTCTTTTGAGATGCTAAACTTATAAAAATATATTGGGCTCGAAAAGGCGCCTTTGGGGACGTTTGCAGCTGTACGACTAAATGATGAATTTACTACAATTTTTGTAATTCCTCCAATCTCAAGTACAGTAAGAAACACGGAGGTTCTGGGCGCCCCTCTGAGCTCCTAATCAAGTTCAAAGGATGGATAAAATCATCCGGAATAAGAGGGATTATGGGGCACCCAGGGGGCTCAGTCGGTTGGGCGTCCGACTTCGGCTCAGGTCATGATCTCACGGTTCGTGGGTTCGAACCCCGCGTCGGGCTCTGTGCTGACAGCTCGGAGCCTGGAGCTGCTTCAGATTCTGTGACTCCCTCTCTCTCTGACCCTCCCCTGCTCAGTCTGTCTCTCTCTCTCTCTCTCTCTCTCAGAAATAAATAAAACATTAAAAATATTTTTAAACCAAAAAAGAAAGAAAACCCAAGTGCAACTCATTTCATTAATCTTCCCGGGTTTTCGCACGATGTCCCGAACGTTTAAATCCTTATCAGTTCACGCGAGCGCCTGGCGAATTCCGGCCTGTGGGTCAGATCACACTTGCCGTCTGCCTTCGTTGCACGGCCGTGAGCCAAGAGTGGGTTCCACATTTTTAAATATTTAATAAAGTTCAAAGGATGGATAAAATCTTGGGACACGACATTTTACGGGCACACGGCCAGGCTAATTCGTTTATGTATCATCCGCAGCTGTTTTCTCACGGCCATGGCGGAGCTGAGCAGCGGCCGGCCCACAGTGCTGAAAATATTTGCTATCTGGCCCCGAACGTTTGCTGAGTCCTGGAGCAGAAAGCTAGTTAAGCAAACCCTGGCTTTGGAGCTCGAGGGGCCTGGGGAAAGCAAGAGACGTAGGTAGGATGTCATCCATGCATCTGGGCTTTCTTGCAAACAGAAGGAGACAGGACAGGAAACCACTCACCCATACATGAGAAACTGGAGATTCCGGAAAACCACAAGGAAGGCAGGATCTTTGGGGATTAGTAGAAACTAGAGAAGTCTTGGAAAAGAAGGTGCATCAGTAACGCAGGGCCTGTTTCTCCAAGGTGGGCGAGGTGGGAAGTGCAAAGGAATGGGCATTTGGATTGGACTCAACGTCCCAAATCGACGTTTCTCCCTCCCTTCCCATGATGTGTCCTCAGCCTCAGGTCATTTCCTAATTGTTTAAACCCGAGGACCCTTTCCAGCCCCAGACTTGAAACAAAGGGGCCATGGTTCCTGACTTGATGGGCAGCGATAAGAAGACAGAGAGGGGCACCTTGGGGGCTCAGTTGGTTGAGCGTCCGACTTCGGCTCATGTCACGATCTCAGGGTTCATGAGTTCGAGTCCCGTGTCGGGCTCTGTGCTGACAGCTCAGAGCCTGGAGCTGCTTCAGATTCTGTGTCTCCCTCTCTCTCTGCCCCTCCCCCCTCACGCTCTGTCTCTCTCTCTCTCTCAAAAATAAACATTAAAAAATCAAATAAATAAATAAAAAGAAGACAGAGAACAGGTGTGTGTTCCTCCGGACAGAATCTACCCTGTGCATTCTGAGTTTCCACCTTTAGGGGAAATGTCACATCCCATGAAATGTGTATCAGAAGCCAGTCAGCTTCCTGGAAAGTTATTTCATGCCTCGTTCCATTTCTTGCCCATTAGAGCCTAAGGAAGCTAAATTATGTGCCAAGAGCAATGGAGAATTTGGTTAAGATTGCAGAAAGAATTGTAAGTTGTAATATTTATGAAACCACAGTTTTGGTACGGTTTTAATGCTTTGGGGTATACTTTTTTTTTTTTGTCTTCCTGCAGTTTGAAAGGGCCTCTGTGTTTGAAAGCCAATATTTCTTGTCTGAGGTCTGGAGTGATTCCGTGAGAGAGGTTTTGCAGTTAAGGTATTGGTTATGAATGCATATCTATGGGTGGCCAGGCTCCAGTTTAAATACTTTCAAGTGTTGTAAAATCTTTTTTAAAATGTTAATTTAGTTATTTTGTGTGTGTGGCAGAGAGAGAGAGAGAGAGAGAGAGAGACAGAGCATGAGCAGAGAGGGGCAGAGAGAGAAGGAGACTCGGAATCCCAAGCAGGCTCCACACTGTCAGCACAGAGCCCGACGCGCGGCTCGAATCCTTGCACCACAGGGTCATGGCCTGAGCCGAAATCAAGAGTGAGATGCTCAACCGACTGAGCCACCCAGGAGCCCCGGATGTGGTGTCGTTTAATGTGAATTTTCTCATGTTAATAGAATATGCTGAAATTTGGCAAAGGACTTTGTCAATGGGAAGGAAGGAAGGAAGGAAGGAAGGAAGGAAGGAAGGAAGGAAGGGAAGACCGAAAGAAGGAAGGAAAAGTCACCACGTGAAAAAGGCAAGTAAGTAAACCATCATGAGCACAAAGACTGTGAACAGAACTCTTCTCTGTTGCAGGATGAGATTCACGGGGCCCAGGGTTCCGTCGTTGGTACCACAAAGCCAATGGAACCACCATGTTGTCTCCTGCCTTAAGGCCCTAAGTGCAGAGTTGTAGGTGACGTATGAGGCCACCGGGCCCACAACGCTGCTCAGAAAATAACCCAGAAAACAGCCAGAGGAAGGTGAGCAAAGAAAGGGAAACAGACACCAGAATGCGATAAGTGTTATCTACAATACGCTACACACACCCCGAAGGAACAAAGCAATAGGTGAGTCGTGTTTGTGGGTTTCTGAACAGCTGTCCCTTGTGTTTGCAGAGCATCTGGCTGCTTCATGTGCTCCTGCGTGACCGCCAAGGTCTGTTTGTAAACAGAGCAGAAAGCCGCAGGGCTGGGGGGTAGAGGGCTGTGTGGTGGGAGGGAGGACCCTGGGAAGAGCGGGCCGCATGAGCTCAGGTCTGCTCAGAGGACACGCCAGGGGGAGGCACGGAGCCCTGGCCCTGGTGTGATTGCACACAGGCCATGCCTCATCAGGACTGCTCCCCTGACTTCGGGAGCTGTGCTCAGGCCTCACCCCAGATGGGAACGTCCAGTTTGACAAGCTCGTTTGCGGGCTGCTTTGGTGCCTCGTCCCCTCCGTGGAGGGGAAAGGGCTCCACAGACTCGCTGAAGGAGCCGGAGTCTGCCGGGGGGTCTGATGCACCCGGAAAACACATTCCTGAGTGTCCACAGACCCGCAGAGCCTTGGGGACAATAAACAGCATGAATGAGAGCGAGGGTGAACCCACATGGGCTAATCCTGCAAGAGATGCGAATCCTGCAGGTAAGCCACTGATTCGTGGGCTGNGGTCAAGGGTGGGCATGTGGCCGGCAAGCTCCCTCTGTAATTGCAGCCCCTGAGATTTAAGGGCACAGGAGGCGAATTTTAGGATAAAGATGGCGGACGCCCTCATGAACCCCACAGTGGGGACATAACTTGCAGGATGCAGAACGAGGTGCAAATGCAGACACGGAGGAGGAGAGGAGCCTGTAGAGGCTGGTGTGGGGCTGTGTTTGTGGGGTGGCTGTGTCCCCACACCCGGGGGACCCCTGGCTATGTGTCCAGAGGAGGTTTCGGTTGCCTCATCTGGGGAGGGTTGCTATTGGCACCGGGTGGGTGTGGACCAGGGATGCTCCAAATACCTCACGGTGCTCAGGATGCTCACAGCAGAGATGGTCCAGCCCCAGAGGCTGGTAGTGCTGAGGCTGAGGGGCTCTGTGTGACATCCAGCAGGTACATTCCTGCCTTCACGAAATGATTGAAAATATAGAGCAAAGACACAATGACCGGAGAAAATGCAATCAGAGAAATGGTGTGTGTGCACATGTGTGTATACACAGATCAATATTTCATATATAAATATAAGCAAATATATAAGTATAATAAATATGCAATAAAATGTATGAAATATGTACATAATTTCATTACATATATATGATATATACTGTATGAACATATGCATGCATATATAATAAAATATATGCTATACATAAAGTCGATAAAATATGCATATAAAAATGTGCACAGATATATATAATATAAATAAAATATGTATATACAAACGTGTATGGATGCTGTATATAATGTCAATAAAATACGTATATAAAAAACTGCACAGATGCTATACATAATATAAATAAAATATGTATATACAAACGTGTATGGATGTTATACTATATGTAATAAAATATGTATATACAAATATGTATAGATACTATTATATAATGTAAATAAAATATGTTATACAAATGTGTATGGATACTATTATATAATGTAAATAAAATATGTTATTACTAATGTGTACAGATAATGTAAATAAAATATGTATACAAACTTGTAGAGATACTATTATATAATGTAAATAAAATGCAGATACAAATGTGTATGGATGCTATACATTATATAAATAAAATATGTATATGCAAACCTGTGCAGATGCTACGCATAATGTAAATAAAATATGTCTATATAAACGTGCATGGATACTATTATATAATGGAATTAAAATATGTGTATATAAAATGTGTTATATATAATATACATAAAATATGTATATATCAAATATATGTGTTACATAATACAAATTAAATATGCACATATATTAGCATATATAAAAATAATGTATAAATATTCAGTTTTTGGCAGAGATAAATCCACTTGCATTTTCAAACTGAACGGTGTTACTGATAAGAGCAAAGTAAATACAAGGAAGAGGGCTATGATAGATGGACAAAGAAGGCCCTCTTTCTCGTGACACATCCCATCAAGAGGTGCTTTATGTCCCCACCGTTGAGTGGGGGCTGTCTTGTCTCTTGTCACATGCAAATCAGGGAAATGGGACCATGCAGTTTCCAAAAAGACAGCCCATTGTGATGTGGGACATAAAAAGCCTTTTGTTCGCATCACCCCATCCAACAGCCAGCCACTCCCCACAAGCAGAGCCATCTGCCTGATGACCGGACGAGCACGGATGCATGAGTGACCTTGGCTGACCCTTGATGCCCAAATCCTCAACCCACAGAATTGTGAGCTCAGCAGTGATGGTTGCACGAAGCCACTGAAATGTAGGGTGTTTTGTTACACAGCCAGAACTAACTGATGCATTGGCAGGCACCAAGGCAGACCCGCACCCTCCAAGAATAAAGAGAAAGTGAAGTCACCGAGGGTGAAACAGAAATCAGACGCCATTAAATGTCTCATCAGCAAGATTATCTGTGAAGAGACCGTGGAGCAAAGCCCTCCACTTTCAGTGAGAACTTTTTTTTTTTCCTCCTCGTGGAATTCCAAAGTTGTGAGTCAACAGGAGGAGGAGTTTGGTGTGCAGACATTAGCATTCGAGGCCTCCTTTCTGCACACAATACAAGACAAATACTCGATGCATTCCAGACCATGAGGAAGAAACGGTATAGGATTAATCCATGGGGATTAGAGTAGACAGGTGACTCCCAGAAAAATGTTACTGGCAACACAGTGCAGAGTGAGATGTAAGAATGGGATCCAGAAGATCTCACTGACGGGGTGAAGGACGTTGCTTTGTCAATAAAAGGAAAATAAGTAGAAAAAACACACTATTTGGTTGTGCCCATTAAGTCTTAATGTGAGGCAATCCATTTCTAAAGAAATATAAGAAACAGTTCTCTCTGGAAAAACCAAACAAAGACAATTCTTCATTGTTCAAGGCAATTCTGAAGGGGCAAACGAGAAAACTCATTGCAGATTCATTAAAATCTCTTTGAATTAATAATGTTTCAATTAAAATAATTTCCTCACGTTGGGTGTAGTTTTGTTTTCCCCTTAAAATGACTTTATTTCACCAGATAGAATAATTTTTCTCAGGAGAATTATGCCAAGACTTTTTTAAGCTTCAAATTGTTTCCCTTTTATTTGGTTTTAATGCACCATTTTTTTTAAATGTTTATGTAGATATCAAATTACCCTTATAATTTTATCCAAGAAATAACTACATTTTGCTCTTTGAGAAGCTAAGCTTCTAAGACATATTATATAGTTTGTAAAAAATCAATATTTTCATATTCTTTTAGTTTTTACTTAGCAGCATTACTTATGAAATAGTATCTTCTATTGTGATGTGTGATATTCAGTTTGGATGTCTTTCTTTCCATTAAATTATGTGGATTTCCTTTAATTTTTATTGTAATTTTAATTTAGAGAGAGAGAGAGAGCACAAGCAGGGGAGAGGACAGAGGGAAAGAGAGAGAGAGAATCTTAAGCAGGCTCCATGCTCAGCTCAGAGCCAGACGTGGGACTCAATCCCATGACCCGGGGATCATGAAATGAGTTGAAAGCAAGAGTCAGATGCTCAACTGACTGAGCCACCCACGCGTGCAAAATGGATTCTTTTTTTTCCTTTTTAAAAATTCTTAACGTTTATTTATTTTTGAGAGAGACAGGCCATGAGTGGGGGAGGGGCAGAGAGAGAGGGAGACACAGAATCCGAAGCAGCTCCAGGCTCTGAGCCGTCAGCACAGAGCCCGACGTGGGGCTCGAACCCACAAGCTGTGAGATCGTGACCTGAGCCGAAGTCAGACACTCAATTGACTGAGCCACCCGGGCGCCCCATGTGTTTTTATTTTAATATTTCTTTATATTAAAATAAAAACATTAGCTGTCACCATCTCTGGGTGAGGCAATGAGGGACAATTAAAAATTTCTTCTTCTACTTTTCAATTTCCTGAATTTTGTCTCCTGTCTTATTATTTTCTACTTAGAAAGTGAGTAATTATCAGGCCCAAGGCTGCCAAACTTTCCATGGTTTTGGAAGGGGTAGCCTGTGGTTGACCGTTGGGTCAGAGTCTGGCTTCCATTCCGCAGAAGCTATTGGATAGGCTTATATCCCCTTCCTGATTTAGTAGGTCTATACAGACAAGGGTTGGGATTTGGAGAAATGGGAGCCCCTCCCTCAGTTTTAGCAGAAAGGAGTGGAAAGTAACCAGCCTGACACATTCACACAATGAGGAAACACACCCGAGCCCTGGACCAGAGCCCCAGGCATGCACCGGTCAGGGTGTGACTTCCTCCGAAATGTCAGCTTTACCCACAGACAAGCTTCCCTCCTGGTCCTGAGATGTAGATTACACTGTCCCAGTGAAGTATGGTGATGTCCAGAGGTGGCAGAAAAAGGGGTCTTCTCATTCTGTGTCTCTTTTCAAGCAGAAGGGAATTTCTAGGAGCTCCCTGGAGGACCTAACCCCATGTGTCTACAAAAGTTGTGCTGTATACCTATGCTCAACCCACACAGGATATAGACCATGGGACCAGCCGTGCTTAACTTGATACCATCAGCATTTCCCCCAAATCCTCGTTGTGAAGGAGGAATGCAATCCGCCCACAACCTGGACTCGGCTAGCAACAAATGAGAGGAGATTGGATGCAGGTTGGCATCACGTGTTTAATAAGAGTAATCTTGGGGGCGCCTGGGTGGCTTAGTCGGTTAAGCGTCCGACTTTCGCTTGGGTCATGGTCTCGCGGTTCGTGGGTTCGAGCCCCGCGTCGGGCTCTGTGCTGACTGCCAGCTCAGAGCCTGGAGCCTGTTTCAGTCTGTGACTCCCTCTCTCTCTGACCCTCCCCTGCTCATGCTGTCTCTCTCTCTCTCTCTCTCTCCTAGAAATAAATAAAAAAAAACATTAAAAAAAAAAAAAGAGTACTCTTCTCTGCAATCACTGGACTCAAGAGCTGTGAGTACCAAGATCTTTTTTTCTAGAAGGCATCCAGTCATCTGTTCCTCAAGGAATGATGGTCGTCATGCAGAGGGAACACGGGTGCTGTCATCTTCCCGAGTTATGTTTTCAGAGTGCTTGTATCCGGTAATCCATTTGGGATCACCGGTGGTCCTTACCCATGAGGAGACCTGGAGTTGGGGGAGACAGCCCGGCTCTGAGGTCAGAAAGACAGGTGGGTTTTCCATACCGATTTCTCTACGGTCCCATACTTGCATACAGCATGGAGAATATAATTTTTTTATCAGTATTATCGTTGGCTAAGGATGGGGGAGAGCTCATCTTGTCCCAAGTTTGGAAGAAAAGGATTTTCTATGTGAAAAGGAAAATCCCCGTTGAGAGAGAGGAATAAGTGCATAAACTGTAACCCTTGAACAAAGTCTACCAACGTCAAAAACCCTGCAAGGAAATCCATGTTTGTCTGTCCATCCATGTTTGAGATTACATTACACAATTACTTCAATATTTCAGGTACGAGGGCACCTGGGTGGCTCAGTCGGTTAAGCCTCCAGCTTCCTCTCAGGTCATGATCTCACGGTTTGTGGGTTTGAGCCCCGCGTCGGGCTCTGTGCTGACAGCTCGGAGCCCGGAGCTGCTTCTGATTCTGTGTCTCCCTCTCTCTCTGACCCTCCCCTGCTCATGCTGCCCCCCCCCTCAGAAATAAATAAAACATTTAAAAATTTTTAAAACAAGAATTAAAAAATATTTCAGATACGAAAATTACTCGAAGGAAAAATTGGATTCTGTCATTGTCAGTGAAATTAGTCCATCTAAGTTACATAACTGTGGTAGCTACACATTGAAATCTGCATTTCACTTTCCCTCAGTGGCCACATTGATATATGGTAGAGATCACCACCTCACTGGGGCACCTGGGTGGCTCAACACAATCTAGGGCACCTGGGTGGCTCAGTCAGGTGAGTGTCCAGCCCTTGATGTCACCTCAGGTCATGATATCATGGTCCATCATCCACTCGAGCTGTCCCATGAGACATACGTGTGGTATGGCTAAGACCCAGCGCCATCATGGAGATGGTGGGGGTTAGTTGGTTATTCATTGGCTTATTTCTCCGTGGTTTCCTCCCAAGAGAAATAATTACTTCAATTAGCGTAATTGAGGCTTTCCACTTCTCTACTAAATATTCACTTAATGGTACTTCTTTTTGAATTACAAAAATGTTGGGTTCATAGAGCCAGGACAGCTAAATTGCAGGTTTCTCTTCTCTTTGAAAAAGAAATTAATTTTGATCTGAAATGAAAGCATTGTGCATTTAAACTCAAGAGAAAAAAATATGTGGAATGACTCATGGTTCTTTGGTGTTGGTACAATTCATCTTTGATTTCTTTCCCAGCAATATGGTGGCCATATTTTCCCAGTCCAACTGGGATTTTGAAATGCCTAGGAGGGTGGAGGGCAATGGGGAAAAAGACAGGCATTGAAACTAGGAACTTCATAGCTCATATTGGTTCTCTTGTCCTAGAGCGGATCGTTTCTATGCCCCTGACTTTCCCGACCCCATTAACCTCTGTCTCCTCATCTACAGAGTGAGGGCCATTCTATCTGCATTCTACTCTTTGCTGTAAGACGTGTGAGTTCGCTTCCCATAAATACGAGTTCCCATCCCTTCTTTTTCTTTCCAAAGTAGGAGAGAGTTCTTTGAATCCAGGCTGATCCGAGAAGTTCTGGCCACATGGCCCCCAAATTAGTGGCTGCTCTATCTCCTTGTTCAGGGAAGTGAGTCTGGATGAAGACTGGAAAGTCATGTACCCTTTGCTCAGGGGCTAGGGGACATCTCATAAACTGGCTGCTGATAAAAACTCGGTACGTTACATCTTGTGCTTGAGGGCAGGGCCGCGATTCTCACTGGACCCAGAGAGCTTGGAAATGGGCAAACGTCCTTCAGTGTTAGGAGAAAACTCTAAGTCGGACAGGAGTTGCTGCCCATGTTCTTGGCCACTAATAGTGATAAGAAGCGGTCTCTCCACCAGCTGAACGGGTTGTGAGATCTTTGATAAAAGTGAACAACTATTATGATCATGTAATGTGCACTTAACAGAGACTTTTGTGTATTAGCCATAACAAATTTCTGCTTTAATTTTTCCCTTTCTTGGCCATATTCATGTTTGTCTCTATGGTTTGGTAGAACTCCAACCCCCCTCCCCGGGAAGACCCATAATAGATTTCCAGATGATTGTATGCATATACTTTACATACGTGTGCATGTACACACATATGTAATGATTGGTGAGGATTAATGCTAGATACAGTATTTTAAAGAACGTATTCTATTTATTTTTTTCTCTCTAGACCATATTATTTTTCCTTCTGAAATCATCACTATTTAGCTAACGTGACCGCATTGATCATGCCATTAAAAACAACACATCCAGTTCATGCAAAATAAATTTGGAGAGCCAGCTGGTGAAGCTTCGGTTGCTTTCTTTTGTACTCTCTCCAGAGGGAAAATAAAAGGCTGGATGAGGTGTGGTCCCAGAGGTCTTCCCACTAATGGCCTCATCCTGTTCATTACCACCCACCAGGTCTTCAGCCAGCAGCCCACAATGCTCTGGCCACCCTGGCTCCATCCAAACCACGGTCGTTCCATCTGCTGTGCTCAGCACAACCGCCTGGTCCTTCTGGCTTCCTCAGTTCCTCTCTGACGTCGGAGCGTCCGGGGTCTTTGTACGCGTGTTAACACCAGGGCTCCGTCCTGGCGCTCCAGGCCTCCCCAGTGGCCTCAGATGCACTTCCCCGCAGACAAAGAAAGTGCTTTTCCAAAGCAAACAGCCGTGAACCTTGACCTCACTGCCATTCTCCCTGGAGAACTTGGTATTTACTCCTGAGCCCAACTTCCTTGCCCATCAGAAGCCAACCGTTGCCCACGTGCAAAGTTTCTGACGATGAAGTTAACATAACTGATGGGGTGGGTTTCCTAAAAAGGAATTGACAAGCAGAATAAACATTTCAAATGTCAATAAGAAGAAGAGGTGGGTCTTTTACAGGGTATTAATGGTAAGATTAGTAGTGTCTCTGATTATGCAGTTTGTTCTCAGTCTGCATTATCTTCTGAGCTCACAGCTATGTATGTATGTATGTATGTATGTATCTACCCATGCATCCATCCATCATATTATCTATGTATCTATGCATCATACATCTATCTGCCTGTCCATCCGTACGTCCATCCATCCATCCATCCATCCATCCATCCATTGATCCATCCATCCATCCATGCATTCTTCCATGCATTCTATCTATCTATCTATCTATCTATCTATCTATCTATCTATCTATCATCTATCTATTATCTGTCTATCTGTCTTTGCATCCATCATATCATCTATCTCTATCTATCTATCTATCTATCTATCTATCTATCTATCTATCTATCATCCATCTATCAATCATCTATTATCTAGCATCATCTGTCTACAATTAATATGCCATTCCTAGAAGTTTCAAAGAGGTTATTGGGAAAGTTGGAAGTCTTCTGTCTGCTAACCAGATAATTTAGAATAGGATGGAAACTGCCTTAGTAACAACTAAGAGGGAAGCCTGAGTTGTTGGAAGGAAAATAAAGGGTAAAATTCACTTTGTTCTGGATATAATGCATGGGCCATCATTACTCAAGAAAGAAAAATCTCCCTTTTGATCTATACCTTCATGTCAAATGCAAACCTGCCTTTCAATCAAGCATACCTGTCACTAAGCACCCTGTGAACTAAACTCCCAGCTTGCCAGGGACCTGAACCTGTCACACACTATACATCTGGCACACAATGGTTTTCTCCTGCCATTCACAAGGTTGGAATCCTCTCTTATATCTGCGTGGATCCTGATGCTTCCTAGCAAATATCAGGGTCAGCGTCTGGATAACAAGTACCTGATGCCAAGCCATTTGTTTCCTAAGGCCATCCTCAGCTTCACTCAGACCCTTCCCCCAGCCCCTCTTACAATCCCTTGCAGCATCCAACTCTGAATCCAAGCTCTTTTTTTTTAATGTTTTATTTATTTCTGAGAGAGAGAGAGAGAGAGAGAGAGAGAGAGGCAGCGTGAGCAGGGGAGGGTCAGAGAGAGAGGGAGACACAGAATCTGAAACAGGCTCCAGGCTCTGAGCTGTCAGCACAGAGCCCGATGTGGGGTTTGAACCCACAAACTGTGAGATCATGACCTGAGCCGAAGTCGGACACTTAACCGGCGGAGCCACCCAGATGCCCCTTGAATCTGAGCTCATGAGCTCATTTGAAATCCACGTACATCATGCCCTTTCGCCTCTCTGATGGTCTTCCTTTATTTTTACCTCCATGTTTTTCCCCACCAAACACCTGGGCCTGGTTTAAACCTACTTCCTTGAAGCACGCCCGAGTAATCTCTCCCATATTCTCGCTTTCCCTACTCTGAAGCCATATCCCATGTGCTGAGTGCAAACTGATGGCTAAATCCTTGTGATTACCTCTCTGACAATGTCTATATTTTTATCTCGGTTTTAAAAAAACTTTTCTAAATGATTCAACAAAGACAATTAATTTTATTTTCTGAAACATTGATGGGATTTAAGTGTTTGTTTATTTATTTAGAGAGAGAGAGACTGTGTGAGCAGTCGTGATAGGCAGAGAGAAAGGAAAGAGAGAATCCCAGACAGGGCCTAGGCCATCAGCACAGAGTGTGAATTTTGCTAATCAAACGGAAATAGCAGTTTCTCATGTTGTGGCCTTGATTTATGTTTCCCTGAATGAACAGAGTGGATCCTCATATCAAATGAGTTGGGTCACGTGCCTGCCCATCTCGAGGGGATTTCCTCCTCATTGATTTCACCAAGTCTCCTCACGGCTTGTGTCTTTCCTATAAATGGAAGTTTTATATATATGCCCTAGACATGCATCATTTGAATGCTTTGTTTAAGAAGGCTCCCATTTTCACTGTGTTTACGGCATCTTTTGATGCACAGAAATTCTTCATTGTAAGCTAGTTCACATGGTGTTTTCTTCAGTGGTTAACATTTTTGTTTTAAAAGATTCCGTCTTGGGTCCAAGGAGAGAAAGATATTGTTTCTGTATTTTCTTGAAAAAGTTTAATTTTAATCCATCTGGAGGTGTGTGTGTGTGTGTGTGTGTGTGTGTGTGTGTGTGTGTGTGTGTGTGTTCATATGGTTTTCATTTCTTCCATATCGAAAGCCAACATTGCAACATGCTTTATTGGGTCGCTGCGTATTTACTGACTGATCAGTCTTCTTTCTTCTGTTGTGTTATTTCACACATGCTGGTCAACCCGATTCCAATCCTGGCTCCTGTGGCTGTTTGCCTGGGGCTTTTATCTGACCGCTGAAGCCTGGTAGACACATCAGAGGCAGGCCACAGTGCTGGGGCCTTATGGCCTTCGGGAAACAGCCCTCACATAAGGAATGACAAGCGGTGATGGGTAGGTACCAGGGCCCCCTTAGCCCACAGCTGGGATAGCTCTGGGGCACATTTGACACTTTCTCCAAAGCTCTCCACAAGATTGAACCCCAGCCATCCATGCTGGTGACCTGTTTGAAAAGTATCCCATTCATTGCTCTGTCTCACCCTATTCATTTTTTGTCTCATGTTCCCACTTCCTGTTGGTGCTCCTTCCCAGAATCAACTCCTGACTAGAGTTCTTGAGGGAAGGTCTTATTTTGAGGAAGCACANGTTTTCATTTCTTCCATATCGAAAGCCAACATTGCAACATGCTTTATTGGGTCGCTGCGTATTTACTGACTGATCAGTCTTCTTTCTTCTGTTGTGTTATTTCACACATGCTGGTCAACCCGATTCCAATCCTGGCTCCTGTGGCTGTTTGCCTGGGGCTTTTATCTGACCGCTGAAGCCTGGTAGACACATCAGAGGCAGGCCACAGTGCTGGGGCCTTATGGCCTTCGGGAAACAGCCCTCACATAAGGAATGACAAGCGGTGATGGGTAGGTACCAGGGCCCCCTTAGCCCACAGCTGGGATAGCTCTGGGGCACATTTGACACTTTCTCCAAAGCTCTCCACAAGATTGAACCCCAGCCATCCATGCTGGTGACCTGTTTGAAAAGTATCCCATTCATTGCTCTGTCTCACCCTATTCATTTTTTGTCTCATGTTCCCACTTCCTGTTGGTGCTCCTTCCCAGAATCAACTCCTGACTAGAGTTCTTGAGGGAAGGTCTTATTTTGAGGAAGCACAGTGTAAAAGGGTATATGTGTATCTCTCTCTCTTTCTCTCTCTCTCTCTCACACACACACACACACACACACACACACACATCCCTATCTACTATAACTATCTATCATCTATCTATCTATCTATCTATCTATCTATCTATCTATCTATNTGCTCTGTCTCACCCTATTCATTTTTTGTCTCATGTTCCCACTTCCTGTTGGTGCTCCTTCCCAGAATCAACTCCTGACTAGAGTTCTTGAGGGAAGGTCTTATTTTGAGGAAGCACAGTGTAAAAGGGTATATGTGTATCTCTCTCTCTTTCTCTCTCTCTCTCTCACACACACACACACACACACACACACACACATCCCTATCTACTATAACTATCTATCATCTATCTATCTATCTATCTATCTATCTATCTATCTATCATCTGCCTATGTACCTATTATTTCTGTGTATTGATGTATATATGCATCTATTATCTATCAATTTTCTATCTATCCAGGTACATTATCTATTATCTATCTATCTATCTATCTATCTATCTATCTATCTATCTATGTTTCACCTACCTATCAATATTTTCTATGTACATATGCAAATATGTATGTATGAGTGTATGTATATATCTGTCATCTATCTATCTATCTATCTATCTATCATCTATCTATCTATCTATCTATCAATCAATCATCTATCTATCTATCTATCTATCTATCTATCTATCTATCTATTACTGCATTCACCAGGAGTTCTCTCTGTTCCTTTATCTACACCCAGAACTTCCTTTCTGTCTTGTTAGCATTTTAACTACTGCAAGATGTGGTTTAAAAATAATATTTTGTATAGCATTTTAGTTGTGTTCAGAGGGGCAGTTTTCTAAACTGCCTGTTCCTGTCATCCAGCTCATAAGAATTTTGGACTCAGGCTCTCAGTTTCTGTGAAGGACCTTATTCGTGATTTTTGTTCAAAATGCATTTAATCTTGGGGGGCCTGGATGCCTCAGTCAGTTGAGTGTCTGACTTTGGCTCAGGTCATGATCTCATGGCTCATAAGTTTGAGACCCATGTTGGGCTCTATGTTGATAGCTCAGAGCATGGGGTCTACTTCTGATTCTGTGTCTCCCCCCTCTCTGCCCCTCCCCTGCTCACTCTCTGTCTTTCTCTGTCTGTCAAAAATAAACATTAAAAAACTTAAACACAGAATACATTTAACCTGTCCATGCAACATGGGGGAATTAACCACATTATACTAGTGCATCTTCTTACTGTAAGCACGGGATATCCATGCATTTACTTTGATGTCATATAACAGATTTCAATATGTGTTTACAAGTTTTTGCAAACAGGTTTTCCATATTATTCAATAACTTTATCCTCAAGTGTCTTAAGAGGCATTTTCCTGTCCTTGTAAAAAGATTTTTGGTATTTCACATCATTAAATTGATAGTATATGTTATACTCACACTGAAGCTATTATATATATTTTTTAAATCCTGTAGAAACTGTTAATATCTTTATATTGAAAATAGTATCTGTGAACAAATATAATTTCGTCTTACTCATCCTCCTGCCATGAATTTCTCTCTCTCTCTCTTCTCTAGAAGTTCCACTAGTGTGTTGAGTACAAACAGTGGTAACAGGAATTCTGCTCTTATTACTGACTTAAAGGAAAGAATTCTAAGAGATTCCCATTAAGAAAGACTTTTGCTTTCAGTATCTTGAAATAAACTTTGATTGCCCTGGATTTATCCTTTCTCAGATTCTCTGGTCTAGTGTTTGGGCTCCAGGTTATTCGGGGACCAAAAGATGAATAAACGAATATTTATTTTTCTGTCTCTTGCATTACTCTATATTTTAGAGTATGTTGAACATTTGGTAGCACTTGTCTATAAATAATTTGGGTCTGCTGTCTTACAGATGCAGACATTTTTAAGCGATGATATATATTTTTTATTAGCTGGAAACAGATCAAATTTTCTACTTCTTGAGATTGTTTTGTGTTTATGTGTGTATTTTAATGATCCAGGCCAATTTATCTCTTTTCATATTTACTGGCACCAAAATTTAATGGTCTTTTCATCTTGTTTCAACCTGTGTTGAGCCTATGATTATGTTCCTGTGTTCATTCTTAATGCATTTCTGTCTGTCTCTGTTTTTGTAAATAACGTTTGGTTGGCACACAGCCATTGTCCTCCTAAGCCTGCTTTCACACCACAATGGTGGACACGAGTCATTACTCAATTCTGGAAGCCTATGGCTGCAAAGGCAAAAATATTTACTGTCTGGCCCTTTACCCGAAAAGTCTGCCGATTTCTCATGTTTTTATCGATTTCTGGTTTTATCTTTTTTCTGGCATGTTCATTTAGTTTGTTTACGTTTAGTGTACTGATTTTATCTAATTCCTTACGATGGATACTCAGTTCATTAATTTCCAACCTGTACCGTTGAGTATACATATTTAACACTATCCATTTCCTTCCCCACACTGTGTTCTTACTCCCTTCTGTTTTGTTCGGGACCATTTCTATTCTAATTTAGTTCCCACGGATACACAATTTCTAAGATCTTTTCTTCTTTGACCCAGGAGTGACTGCCTAGGTTAGGTGTAAAATTTGGGAATGTGCTTCCCCCCAGGAACACGGACTCCATCCTGTTAGCTTGAGGTTCCCTGGGATCGCATTATTCATCCCGCAAAACCTGGGCTTTGGGGGAGTCCAGGTGTCATTGTCCCATCCCCAGGTACAGCTTCTGTCCTATGGGCTTAGTAACCAGACATAAGTGGGGCCGTAGACATCCACCCTCAAGGCAGTGCACTGGTCTGGCCATCTCCTTGTAAGATGCCACTTCCTTGCAAGATGCCACCTCTTCTCTTCCTGTAGGGTGCAGCTTGGGGAATGTTTGGAGACACCTCTAGTCTTGTCACAACATCGATGGTGTATGGAAAGCCATTTAGAGGACCTAGTTTTGCAAGAAGAGGGTTCCTCAAAGCACATAAGCGATCATAAGGGCGCCTGGGTGGCTTAGTCGGTTAAGCATCCGACTTTCGCTTGGGTCATGATCTCGCGGTTCGTGGGTTCGAGCCCCGCGTCGGGCTCTGTGCTGACTGCCAGCTCAGAGCCTGGAGCCTGTTTCAGTCTGTGACTCCCTCTCTCTCTGACCCTCCCCTGCTCACGCTGTCTCTCTCTCTCTCTCCTAGAAATAAATTAAAAAAAAAAAGCAAAAAAAAACATTTAAAAAAGCACATAGACGATCATAAAAGGGAAACAGAGATGTGAATCCTTTCTTCGTAGGGCCATGGATTATATTCAGTGGGTCATCGGAAATTGGGACCTTTGGCTTCTTTCTGCGTGGGGCGCTGATGATATTCCTCTTCCTCTGGATTTCCCCCCCACCGTCAGCTCTAGTGAACATCGAGCTTAACACTCGGAACTTATAATCTGGGATAAAACGTCAAGATGCCTATGTCCAGCCAGGCGGTTGCTGTTAAAGTTGCCATGATTAAGAGAAGGTCACACCTTAACGGAGGACCATGGGTGAGAAGAAGGGGAAAAATAGTGGGGGAGAGGGAGGGAGGCAAACCATGAGAGGCTCTTGAATGCCGAGAACAAACTGATGGCTGATGGGTTGGGGCGGAGAGGGAAGGGAGGGATGGGCATGGAGGAGGGCACTTGTGGGGATGAGCACTGGGTGTTATAGGGAAACCAACTGGAGAATAAACTATTAAAAAAAAGAGAGAGAAGGTCACACCTGGAGGTTCTGTGAAGTCACGGTTTGGATGTTAATAGTTGAAGGGATCCATGTCTTCCAGCAGCTCATCAAGGTTTGGGTCAGGTCTCCTAGCTGCTCAGATGCAGGCAGGGTCTATGGCCCACACAGTTCTCCACCTGCCGGACTGCTCCTGGTGTTCATTTTACTTCATGTACTGGGTCTTTTTACTGCATTCCGTGGGAGTGTTTTCTCGCCTTGTTCTGTAACTGAGGCACGTGCAAGCCTGCTTCGCCTTCAAAGTTCAACACAGTCTTGACGAAAGACAAGCCATGTGATGCTCACAGATCAATTGCACTTTGGGGATGAGTCTACCAAAAAGGGATGCCATGACACTCAAATCAGTGCATGTTTTAAAAAAATACTACTTAGGGGCGCCTGGGGACTCAGTCAGTTAAGAGTCTGACTTTGACTCAGGTCATAATCTCATGTTTGTGGATTCAATCCCCACATCAGGCTCTGTGCTGACAGCTCAGAGCCTGGAGCCTGCTTTGGATTCTGTGTCTCCCTCTTTCTCTGCCCCTCCCCCAACTCATGCTCCGTCTTCTCTCCTCCTCTCAAAAATAAATAAAACATCCAAAAAATTTTCAATGCTCCATAAACTCCAAAGAATTGTATTCATACCTTATTATACCTTATAACTTACATTGTATTCATTTCCATTCCTGTTTATTTTCTAGAAATGTAAAAATATGTTTTAAAAAAATCTTGAACACAGATAGATGGTTGACTGCTTTTTCATTTTTCTACTAAGTGAGATCATTAAAAAAAAGTTAAGCCTCATCCAAAAGTTAAGTCTCAGCATTTCTTAACATAAGAGCAGTTTAATACTCAAAAGGTCAGAAAGAAGTATTCTCTGAATAATATAATGGTCTTTCTCCAAAGATCCACTAACAACATGACCCTTGCAAGGATGAGTGGATAGACCGATAACTGGCTAATTAGAGGTATTTATTGTCCTTATTTTGTCTGAGGTCAATGAAATACTTATCTCAGCCTGCCTCAGGGCAAAGAAGAGTTACCGTTTGATATTAATCAACCACACCTAGAGCAGTTCAGGGCATGTAAGATATTTTTAGCAAATACATTGATATAATTGGACAAAACTGAGTTGGGCCTAGTGAGAGACGTATGTTGTATGTGCTGCCTGGGTTGTTATAACAAAGTCAAACTGGATGGCTTAAAACTGCAGAAATTGGTTGTCTTATGAGCCAACATCAAGGTCATAGGGTCGTACAGCCTCTGAAACCTAACGGGAAGATAATTCCTTGCCTCTCCCAGCCTCTGCTGGTTGTTGGCAAAACTTGGCCTTCCTTGGCTTGTGGCCATCTTGTTCCCATCTCTTCCTTCATCAACACATGGACTTCTCATCATGTATTTATGTCTTTCTATGTCCTTCTCATTATCCATAAGGACCCCGTTCCCATTGGGTTAGGGCTCACCTTAACAACCTCATGTTGCCTTATTTATATCTACAAAAACCTTATTTCCAAATAAGGTCCCATTCACAAATACTGGGGTTCAGGACTTGAATGTAGCTTTCTTGGGGACACAATTCTCCCCACGCAAAAAATGAGACAAGTCAGCAACAGTAGCCACAAAGTCAGTTTATAGACTGATGTTGGAGTCCCTCGGGTTGACCTCCATGCCCAAATCGTGTAACCTAAGCTAAGTTTCTAAGCATTTAGAATATCGCCGACCCCCAGATGAAAATGGAATGAGTCCATAGAGCTTAAGCCTTTTCCGATCAGGCTATTCCTGTGACTGGAAGTAGTTGCCTCATATAGGAAAACCAAGCCATGTACATACCTGAGTCACATCATCGGTGTGTTCCTGGACCCCAAAGATATCTCTAGGGTCCTTAGATCTCAGTTCCAAGAGGGGCTGGATTGCAGAGTCACAGCTGATGGGCAAGCCAGAGCACATTGACCTGGAGACGTTGGACGGGGTTCCAAGGACAAATGGAAAATGATGAAAGTCTTGGCAAAAGGCTGGTAAAATATGTTTAAAGAAGAAGAAGGGGAAAAAAAACAACACTTGGCAGGAAATAGAAACAGATTAAGGGGTCCCGTATAACTTGCCATATGTTTGCAAATTTAACAAATTCTCAGGAGCTCAGGCAATGTCTCTTGGCAGCCGCCACACAGAAAACCGGGAAGGTTACTGATTTGCCGAGTCCAGGCTAGCTGTGCGGCAGTTGCCGATGGTCTGGATGGGGGTGGTGGGCTTGGGAGGCGTTGGGGAAGAGTGGGTCCTGGAGGTTTGCACAGTAGTGTAGGAGTCCGCTTGGGCTGCCTTGACAAAGAAGCACAAGTTGGGTGGCTTGGCCAGCAGACACGTGGAGGCTAGACATCCAAGGTCAAGGTGTGGTCATGGCTGGTTTCTTGTAAGGGTGCTCTTCCTGGTTCACAGATGGGCACCTTCTCACCGTGTCCTTGAACGGCCTTTCCTCTGTTCACAGACAGAGGGAGAATCAGCAGCTATAGAAGAGACATCAGATCTCTGGATCCAAACGTGTACAGAGAAGAGTTGGGTGGAGTTGATGGGAGAGTCAAGATGAAGTGATATCTTAGGGCCCTCGGTGGGGGGGGGGGCACATGCACACAGTGGGCAGGTGGCTTCAAATTCCCAAGAGCAGGTGTGAACCTCCAGCCAAACGTGGAAGTCAGGAAGACAGAGATCTGAGGGGCATTCATGCAAACGAGCATTTTGCCCAAAGGGTTCTGCAAACTCGTGTTCTTGGACATATGGCGTAGGGGCTCTGAGAGACAAAGAAACAGAGAGACACACAGAGACACAGAGATACCGAGGGACACACACGCGTGCACATTTTCCCATCATAGTTGACCATAAAACGTGTGTGTGTGTGTGTGTGTGTGTGTGTGTGCGCGCGCGCGCGCGCGCGCCTTCACCGC
>NW_027528610.1:1539610-1603871 GCF_008692635.1 Crocuta crocuta
TTGGTAAATTATGTCTGCAGGCAAAACACGAGTTAATTTTCACAAATGTGATTTTTGTAGGGAGAAGGGCTTTTCTCTGAAGCAGGCCTACAAACTCAACTGCACGTAAGAACCACCGAAAAGTTGGTGTTACATTTTTAAAGTATTTATTTATGTATTCATTCATTTATTTGTTTTTAGACAGAGAGCTCAGTCAGGCAGGGGAGGGGGCACAGGGAGAGAGAGAGAATCTTTACATTTTTTAAATGTTTACTTATTTTTTGAGAGAGAGAGGCAGAGTGTGAGGTGGGGAGGGGCAGAGAGAGAAGAAGACACAGAATTTGAAGGAGGGTCCAGGCTCCGAGCTGTGAGCACAGAGTCCGACACGGGGCTCAAGCCCATGCAATGTGAGATCATGAGCTGAGCCAAAGTCAGACCCTTGACCCACTGAGCCACCCAGGTGCCAAAAGAGAGAAGGGGGTGGCAGAGAAAGGGAGAGAGAGATAGAGGATATTAGGCAGGCTCTCTACTCAGCACAGAGCCCAATGTAGGACTCCATCCCACCACCCTGGGATCATGACTTGAGCTGAAATCAACAGTGAGACGCTCAACCGACTGAGCCACCCAGTCGCCCCGTGCTTGTTAAAGTACGACTTTGCTGTCCCTTCATAATCTCTGATGGGAGACACTGTTCTCAACCCAGGAAAGCAGAGGCCCAGGAGGGGTACTTCCCCAAAGCCCTAATCTTACGGGACACTCTGAAAACTGAATTTATCTCCCGAGCCAGGGGGATACTGGTATCCGTGTGAATAAATCAGCACATCATCATCAACAGGACATTACTTTTGGAGGGATGAATCCCCTTTTAAAGCAGGAGGGAATAATCCTGGGATCATTGTTCAGCCTCACGAGACTGCTTTTTCTATTTCTTTTATATCTGGGAAAGCTCTTGCTTAATTTAAAACAGGAAGTGGGGCACCTGGGTGGCTCAGTCGTTTAAGCGTCCGACTTCGGCTCAGGTCATGATCTCACGGTTCGTGGGTTCGAGCCCTACAGTCGGGCTCTGTGCTGACAGCTCGGAGCCTAGAGCCTGTTTCAGATTCTGTGTCTCCCCCATTCTCTGACTCTCCCCTGCTCATGCTCTGTCTCTCTCTCTCTCTCAGAAATAAAATAAAAAACACTTAAAAACAACAGGAAGCAGAGAGGCAGAGGGAAACTCAGAATGGTCTTGGAGGATCAGCCTTTCCTGGGAAAGACAGAGAAAGAGATCTTGGTTGACTGAGGTCTGCCCTAAGTAGACTTCAGGAAAAGCAAGTCATTGAACTTTTACCAGGAAACTTCGTTGAACGAGGATTTTATTGCACATCTGGAAGGTGTTTTTAGGTGTCCAGAGCCCTTGGAATGCGTTTGTGAGACCAGAATGAGGGCGTGAGCTTTTGCAGCCAGGAACTCCGTTGCTTGAAGCCGCAGACATCAGGATGTTTGCATTATCACGTGAGTAGCTCACGATGGCGTGTGGATGTTCTACCCTCCCCCCCTTCTCAAACTGATTTGCTAAACAAGTGTAAATACAAGGAGAATTTAATACGCGGGCTTAATCCATAGCAATGAATTAATGAAGGAGGCAAAAGGGCCNCACCGCTGTTAGGGACAGGAAGTGCTGTTTGGTTACCTTCTCCTTCATATGGAGTCTCCTCTGAAAAAGTGAGCACCTAGTCTGAATACAAACTGGTGTAATTGGTAAATTTCATGTCTGCAGGCAAAACACGAGTTAATTTTCACAAATGTGATTTTTGTAGGGAGAAGGGCTTTTCTCTGAAGCAGGCCTACAAACTCAACTGCACGTAAGAACCACCGAAATGTTGGTGTTACATTTTTAAAGTATTTATTTATGTATTCATTCATTTATTTGTTTTTAGACAGAGAGCTCAGTCAGGCAGGGGAGGGGGCACAGGGAGAGAGAGAGAATCTTTACATTTTTTAAATGTTTACTTATTTTTTGAGAGAGAGAGGCAGAGTGTGAGGTGGGGAGGGGCAGAGAGAGAAGAAGACACAGAATTTGAAGGAGGGTCCAGGCTCCGAGCTGTGAGCACAGAGTCCGACACGGGGCTCAAGCCCATGCAATGTGAGATCATGAGCTGAGCCAAAGTCAGACCCTTGACCCACTGAGCCACCCAGGTGCCAAAAGAGAGAAGGGGGTGGCAGAGAAAGGGAGAGAGAGATAGAGGATATTAGGCAGGCTCTCTACTCAGCACAGAGCCCAATGTAGGACTCCATCCCACCACCCTGGGATCATGACTTGAGCTGAAATCAACAGTGAGACGCTCAACCGACTGAGCCACCCAGTCGCCCCGTGCTTGTTAAAGTACGACTTTGCTGTCCCTTCATAATCTCTGATGGGAGACACTGTTCTCAACCCAGGAAAGCAGAGGCCCAGGAGGGGTACTTCCCCAAAGCCCTAATCTTACGGGACACTCTGAAAACTGAATTTATCTCCCGAGCCAGGGGGATACTGGTATCCGTGTGAATAAATCAGCACATCATCATCAACAGGACATTACTTTTGGAGGGATGAATCCCCTTTTAAAGCAGGAGGGAATAATCCTGGGATCATTGTTCAGCCTCACGAGACTGCTTTTTCTATTTCTTTTATATCTGGGAAAGCTCTTGCTTAATTTAAAACAGGAAGTGGGGCACCTGGGTGGCTCAGTCGTTTAAGCGTCCGACTTCGGCTCAGGTCATGATCTCACGGTTCGTGGGTTCGAGCCCTACAGTCGGGCTCTGTGCTGACAGCTCGGAGCCTAGAGCCTGTTTCAGATTCTGTGTCTCCCCCATTCTCTGACTCTCCCCTGCTCATGCTCTGTCTCTCTCTCTCTCTCAGAAATAAAATAAAAAACACTTAAAAACAACAGGAAGCAGAGAGGCAGAGGGAAACTCAGAATGGTCTTGGAGGATCAGCCTTTCCTGGGAAAGACAGAGAAAGAGATCTTGGTTGACTGAGGTCTGCCCTAAGTAGACTTCAGGAAAAGCAAGTCATTGAACTTTTACCAGGAAACTTCGTTGAACGAGGATTTTATTGCACATCTGGAAGGTGTTTTTAGGTGTCCAGAGCCCTTGGAATGCGTTTGTGAGACCAGAATGAGGGCGTGAGCTTTTGCAGCCAGGAACTCCGTTGCTTGAAGCCGCAGACATCAGGATGTTTGCATTATCACGTGAGTAGCTCACGATGGCGTGTGGATGTTCTACCCTCCCCCCCTTCTCAAACTGATTTGCTAAACAAGTGTAAATACAAGGAGAATTTAATACGCGGGCTTAATCCATAGCAATGAATTAATGAAGGAGGCAAAAGGGCCTGAAATGCCTAATGAATTACTTGACAAATGCAAAGACAGAATTGCTCAATGTAGCACACTAATCCCAGTTCGTACTCCCGTTGACCCGTCACGTCCAGATGATGCTAAACCACCTCGTGGTCCCAAACCGAGAAGGCACGCCTGCTAAGTTCCCATGTGGCTGTGGTGGTGGATTTTATTTCCACCGTGGCCCTCCCGGGTCACGTGGACATGGCTGGGACACACAACCATGAGTAGAACATGACCTAACAACGCCCCTTTGAACTGACCGTGTGTGCTCTCCCCATCTCACCGGGTCAAATATTTCTGTTCCCTTGAAATGTTGGAAGTGAAGATCTTTAAACCAGTGTTAGTCAAGGCCTTCAAAGCTACTCGGAGAAGAAAACCTGCTTCAGTTTCTTGCCCGCGAGCTCAGAGCCTTATCTTCAGCCCAACGCGTGATGATTTGGGCAGACAGAAATAAGTGGAATGTGTTTGAGGTGTCTGTCTCCAGACTGTGAGGGCAGATAAGCGACAGACACACAGCAGGGGGCCAAACCCTTCTTTCCATTGCCTGCAAATGGTAGCAAGGTTGAGGCGATCGAGCCAGGTCTCAGCGCCAAGGAAGCGTGGAGTCCTCGTCACTTCCAAGCTCCTCGGTCTGAGGTGGGACCATGGGTGTTTCCCAGAAAGGGGCTGTCTTCCTCTCCCTTGACAATAAGTCATGGAAAACAGTCTTGGCATGTGTTGATGTGTCAGCAATCTCATGGATAGTTGACTCAGTTTCCCCACTGGTGCATGAGGAGGAAACTGTGCAATTCTGTAGAACATGGACACATCCAGGTGCCTTCCTTTTACCATGGCAGGTGGGTGTCAGCTCTGTTTCTTGCCTCTAGACAAGGGGGCTGTCAAGGACACGGGGGGAGGTATTGGGCACGTCAAGGGGGGGTATTGGGCACGTCAGTCCACTTTTTATGATCCAGCTTGGCTTTTAAAAGCTGTATTTTCTTTTGCAAAGGTCAGCGTGCCAGCTGATAAGACACACAGCAAGAGGGCTTCAGACTCATCCGGATGATAGCCCGATCTCTGCGATGGTGCACCCCCCACACACACACACCAACGCCCCGAGAGGATTCGAAATGGTCCGCCAAGCAAATAAACGTCAGCTCTCGTCTTTCCTTCGCCTGAGGCGTAGAAGCCAGAGCTCATGATGCCTGCTGCTGTCATTATCGCTCCGTTCTCCCGTTATCTGCACACCATTCGTTGCCAACCTCTACGCCCCTTGACCAGCTCCATGACAAAGCTGAGGACAGATCACCTTTGCTCATTGGGGTGGCCTCTGCCTCACATCCTAAACCGCCGTGAGCAAACCTCGCAGGAATGACTCATAGTGTGATTTATTATTTTTTTACAGAGTATTCTTTTATTTTTTAAATAGTTTTTGTCAAGCTGGTTTCCATATAACACCCAGCACTCATCCCCACAAGTGCCCTCCTNGTCTTATATATTCTTGAGTGACACAGTCCACACATGTCTCTATGTCAACATCTACATATAGTTATTGTTACCTATACATGTGCCTTGTACATGCTGATGTTGTTTAGGTATGTGTTTACATTATTATACTTTAAAATATACCCAATTCTATTTTTTTTAATTTTTTTACTTTTTTACAAATACTTTATTGTCAAGTTGGCTTCCATATAACACCCAGTGCTCATCCNTTCTTGAAGGAATCGGTGCAGGTGAGCCGGCTTTCTTGAAAAGCATGTGTGCTCCCATAAGAAATGTAAGGTTCGTGCATGCCGGGTGAGGGGGCTTCAGGTTGCCTGCTGTGAATTTCCATCACTACTGAGAAAGCCCTGCTCAGCTGGGTTCTAAAGGGAGAATTTTGGGGCGATATATGGAAAGTACTGAGACCAGAAGATGTGTCCAACAGGGATCTTGTAGTTTTACTTGCGGACCCAGACTGTGCAACTTTAAATCTCACTTGATGCCTTTCCTTGGCAGTAACAAAATGTCCTTTGAAGTTTGTTTGTGAGAAAACAGGCCCCGAGAAGTTGGGTGGAACCTCACGTACCACAAATGAGCACTTTTCTTCTTTGTATAAAAGCCTGTGTCTTGAATGTGTCCCTGTAAGTGGACTTGATAGCAATGCTATTCACATTTCCAACAAAAAGCCTTTTTAATCTTCCCTGATGCCAAGTGTGGGGTCCCCAGGGATGAGCTGCCCCTGTGTGATGTATGACCTGCAGACATTTTGGTACCTTGTTGGTGATGCCTTCAGTCTTCCTCACTGTCTGATGGGAATACCCTTCTTTCTGAGGCATTAGGCCTTTGTGGGATCTGAGGATGGCGCATTCATGTGCATGTTTCCCAACGATGCTTGGAGTCACTTGAGAAAGACGACCATCTGCAATCCGCATATTTTCTTTAGTGATTTTCCCACCATCCAGTACAACTCATGTTTCTGGATGATGCACACGTTTTCAAGGTGACCTTTCTTCCCCGTAGGATGCAGGGAGGTGGGAATAGCACACTTCCTTCACACCAGCCTCCCCAACCCACTCCTCATCCCATGGTCCTCTCCATGGGCCTATGAACACCAGCCCTTCAAAGTACTTTGCCCTTAAAAGAACGAGTTAGAATTTTCGCCAACGCCCACATTAAAAAAAAAGAGAGAGTAATTCTTAAATTGTAAACTCACCAACAACCTCACACGCGGTTTCTTTCCGACATTCTGATGAATATACAATTGCTTTTGGTATAAAGCCATTTTTGATGGAAAGCACTGATGTGTTCTTGAAGGAATTCGTGTTATATTTTCTCTGTCACATCTGATTTAGCAAATTTGTATCCTAAATAGGGATTAGCGAGGTCAGGATTCCCGTGAGGTTGCTGGGGAAGGGGCGGACCCAAGCCTAAGAATTACAGGGATTGTGTGAAGTCCACTTCCAAGATGTGCAAAGGTAAGTAAATATGGTAATATGGTACCCTTTGAGGTGGAGATAGTGTTAATCCATGTTAAATAGATTGTCATTGAGAACATGAATACTAAACTCAGTATTTTCCTTTTTTAAGTAGGCTTCATGCCCAGCTCGTGGCCCAACGTGGGGCTTGAAATGAGGACCCTGAGATCAAGATCTGAACTGAGATCAAGAGTCAAATGCTTAACCAACGGAGCCACCCAGCCCCTCCTAAGTTCAGTATTTGTGATTGCCTTTTGTGATACTTCTATAATTGCATGATTTTGAGATATTCATTGTAAAGAAATATAGGATCTAGTTTTCTGTCACTGATGGTTATGAATCTTTGGGAAGGACGTGAGCCTCTCAGAGCCTGGGTTTCTGACAATGACAGAGAAAAGAAGGGGCCATATCGAAAACCTTTTCATAGATGATGCTGTATCGTTTTATGGTCTCCAATCAAGAGAGAGAATTCCTGTCCAAATCGTTGTACTCATATTGCCATGAGCTTTTCAAAAAGCTCACCCTGATCTTCATCTTTCCTTGCGATCTACTAACTACAATGAGAAGACGCCTGAAATAAAGAATGTGCACAAAACATTTCAAATAAGAGAAGTTCATTTCCAACCTGTGGCCCAATGTTTTTTTTGTTTTTTTTTTTTAAGAAAACGTAGCTCTGGGTTATGTGAAATTGTTTTCTGATTTTTTTATTGGAAAATAAAATTAGGTAATTGGACATGGTTAAGTCTGGATTTTTTTTTTTAACATGAACCAAATATAGTCCAGTATTTCATTTTAGCCAAACACAAAACAGATTTTCTCAGAAAAGTTTTTCTTAAAATTTTGTATTTTGAGAGTACTTTGTCCGTATGTTTTTATAAAATTTATAGTTCATGTACCAAAATACATTTCCCAATATAGGTAAGTTTCTACGGTGTAAACCTGGAACTTGTATAGTGCTATATGTCAATTATATCTCTATAAAACTGGAAGAAAAAAAAGCTTTGAGTACATCTTTGATGTCCAAGTAATATTTAAAGTTCTGTTTTTATAAAAAAAAAAAACTCTTTCATTTTCCAGAATTAACTAAGTTGAACATGCTTGTCCCCCCCCCCCNCCCCACCCCCCGCTTTTTTTAAAAATCAAGAGATGGAAGGAGTTTAATTACATGATTCTTGATTTGATGATTTTTTGATTGGTCCCTTCTATGCCTCTGCTGTTAAGAAAATCCTGTGAACTTCCCTGTAAAATTAGAATGTGTGCTTCATATTTTGCTTGGTATTTCCAAAATTCTTACAGTCAATATCTCCATGACTCCATTACATCGATTCCTTTGTAATTTCCATGTGAAGACCAGTGTCAAATGTCAAGATCACATGTCTATGTCCGAGGACATTGCTTGGTCTCCAGTTTCTTGCTCTATGAAATTAGTGGTACAACCTTGATGGTACAACCTCCCGAAGTCTTGCCTTTATCAGTTTTTGTCTCCAAAACCCTCGGAATGACTCCTCATCACCTACAGGCTGGAGAGTAACATGGACCATTGACAGCGGAAAGCACCCCGGGGCCATGATTTTCATCGTACACACACACACACACACACACACACACACAGAGGAAGAAATCCAGTGAAAAGTCCCCTTCCCTGTTTGATACTGTGAGTACATGTTGAGATTTCCTCTACGAGATTGGAGAGTTGCACATGCATAGCGTGTGTCTGGGTCCTGCGCTTTCTCTGGCAACTTCCACACGCCACCAACTTTGGCTGAATGTAACGTCGAGAGAATGCTCCACATGGTTTTTCTTAAAAGGAAGCACTGGCCGGCGTAGCATTGATTTCTTTCCTTTTAACAAGATTGACTTTCCCCCCGACTTTTCTTTTTATGAGACATAATGATGTGGTTGAAAAGAACACAAACGCATGTGTAAAAGTGAGCAGAACCCTATCACGTCCTGAAAAAAAAAAAAGTCAGAAAAGCCAAGAATCAATCATGTGTGGTGTGGTCTCCATGATTGTGTCACCAGCCCTTGAATTCATATGTTGAAATCTTAACCAGCAAAGAGATAATATCAGGCAGTGGGGACTTAGGGAAGGGATTAGTTCATGATCCAGTTGCTGTCCCTGTAAAAGAGACCCCAGGGAAACCCCTTTTTCCTCCTGCTGAGTGAGGTTATCACGAAAGGTGCTGCCTGTGAATCACAAGGCGGACTGTCATCATGCAGGTCATCGGTTGATGCCTTGATGTTGGACAACCAAACCACTAACTTTGCGGTAATTAGTTATGCAGGAATAGAAGATTAATTAGACCACGACTTTGCCTTATGTTACCAAATTAGGGCAAATGTCTCTGATTATACATCTGGGATGAACAAAAACCATCTGCAGTCTTCAAAATCCAAGTGTTAACTGAGTAGCAGTGACATGCGCGTCGTCCATAAAAGAAAATGGAATTCTACTGAGAAACATTCTTCAAGCGTTATTTTTATGGTGCCAGATGCCAGAGGTAGGAAATGTTTGAAGTGCAAAATTTAAATACCTCACAGCAGTTTTTGAAAGCATGGCACATGCAGGCTGAGATTTCTGCTCTTTTATTAGCTGTGTGTCTTTATGGAACTAATTTTTATTGTGATTATTAGTGTTGCTTTTGCTGCCACGCAAAGGCATGCGTGAAATACATTTTTGAGGTGTGCTGTGACTATAAAATCATTTATAAATTTTGTAACATGGAAGACTCGAGTGGAACTCCATTTCTGGCACGAGCTGGCATTTATTGTGATGTGTTCTTTTTTTATATATATATTTTTATTTATTTCTAGGAGAGAGAGAGAGAGCGTGAGCAGGGGAGGGTCAGAGAGAGAGGGAGTCACAGACTGAAACAGGCTCCAGGCTCTGAGCTGGCAGTCAGCACAGAGCCCGACGCGGGGCCCGAACCCACGAACCGCGAGATCACGACCTAAGTGAAAGTCGGACGCTTAACCGACTAAGCCACCCAGGCGCCCCAATTGTGATTTGTTCTTGAGAGCTGGGACAGGCAGGGAATAAGCTTGCATTCCAGTGCAAGGTAGGCGTAAAAAACGTTGAACATTTTTTTGGTATGTCAATATACTAGGTCAGCCTTAAGATATTTTAAATGTTTTGTAATGGAGAAGAAAGGTTCCCAGCTTGCAGGGAAAAAAAACCAACAACCCTCAAGAACCCTGAGTATTTCAAAGGCTTTAGGAAGCTTCACAGGTAATGATGGGAATCCCTTTAGGCTCCTGGAAAATTGTGTCTTTCTGTGTCACAGAATCTTTGTGGTATTTCTTGTGTCTTTATTTTAACTACCATGTGCATGTGGGATCCCATTAGAACCTCCAAGGTTCAACCTTTGATCCCCAGGGGAAGTGGGTGGGGTATAAATTACTTCTCGGTGGGCATGCATTTGGGGGTCCACAGGTAGTTTTGTGCGTTGCAGCAGAGAGTGGAGGGAACACCCAGGCTGTGATGTCCACAGACAGGTGGGTCCAATAACCAGGGTGGATAAATGGGAAGGAAGAGGCCAGTATGTATTTTCGATAACTTTTCTTGAGTTAAAATTCACATACAATGCCAGTCATCCATCCAAAGTCTCAACTCAGTGGCTGCTCATATACACACACAGAAGCTCAACCCTGTTGCTTACAAGCAATTTCAGAATATTTTTATCATCGCCAACCAGACAAACCCCATCTTCTTTCGTTACTCGCATCGTATCCCTCTATCCTCGCCATGCTGACCCCTTGGCAGCCACTGCTTTGCTTTCTGTGTCTATGAATCTAAGGTGGACATTTGCTCTCAGTGGATCATACGCCATATAACGGGCTTCCTCCACCTCCCGAGTCTTTGAGGATTGTCCATTTTGTAACACGAATCAGCATTTTGTCTCTTTTTGTGGCTGAAGAATAATCAGTCGTGTGTGTCCACACAACATGGACCACATTTTACTTATTTTTTTAAGACTCCAAGAGTTAGAGGCTCCAAGAGTCTGCTGACTCTGTCTGGGCCAAGTTCTGGACGTGATTTCATTTAGCAAAGGCCCGTCCTTGGACATGTAAGATTGGAGGCTNATGTGTGTGTGTGTGTGTGTATATATATATACACACACACACAACATGGACCACATTTTACTTATTTTTTTAAGACTCCAAGAGTTAGAGGCTCCAAGAGTCTGCTGACTCTGTCTGGGCCAAGTTCTGGACGTGATTTCATTTAGCAAAGGCCCGTCCTTGGACATGTAAGATTGGAGGCTCTGTTTCGCCTTCACCGCTGTTATAGGGACAGGAAGTGCTGCTTGGTTACCTCTCTTTCCCAAACCCTACACTGTCTGTGTCATAGCGTCCAGAATAGTCTGGAAGGGAAGTTGTGGCTTGGCCAGTGGAGACGTCCACAGGGATCAGATCATGACCCTAATAGCTATTTTGTTAAGGTCAAAGGTAGCTTTGGAGCAAAGGGCTGGCATGCAGGGGTGTTCCTGAAGAAGCAGAGGAGCCCACACAGATTCCCCACAAGACAGAACAATGCCTGAGTCCAGGGAAACGAGGAAGCAGGTGCGCCCTCCGGGAAGGGGGCCTTCCACTGACTGCCATCATTTCTGACGCTGGTTGTAAATCCAGGGTGCCCGAGAGTACCTGTACTGCTGATCTCAGTTGCAAGCTCGGAGGAGTGCCCCCAAACACCCCAGCCACGGTCCGGGCTGTTGGAAGCTGCAAGCTCACAGGCCCACGTGGCCGGAACTTTGTGCAGCCTCTGCTTGGCCACATGAAAAACCAGGATACTTTAACAGTGCATGGAGTGTGGAGGCCCGCACATCTTTGGGGGTGTCTGCTAGACCCTGGCCTGTGTCTTTTGAGAAGCCAGTGAGTGCACAGCCGTCCCCCACCCTACTGGGTTGAACGCCCACGGCAAGGTCCACAGAGCTGTCAGAGAGAAATAAAGGCCTCTGCTGATAGCTTCTCCAGCTGCACTGGATAGGGGCTGGCAGGTGGCCCAGGCAGCTCCCCACGCCTCCACCAGGGAGCTTATTCTACTGGATGGAGATGAGAACAGCTGCGAAGCCTTTCCTTCACATCTGCCTCTACATGAGTGATTCCCACTCAAAGGAGGATGGGATGAAGGACACACACCTTTTGCAGGTAGAGACAGAGAGGGGCAGAGACAGAGAGACGAAGAACCAGCAGAGGGAAGTCATGAGAACTTGTAAATCTGCCTGTGATTTCCTCCAAAGATCTAGAATTCACCTCCCCCCCCACCCGTATGGAATATATTTGAAAGGGATGGTAGGAGACAAAATAAAATTGCTCTGTGATTCCACCCAATGAGTCATGCTTGTTCAACACAGCACTTACATATGATTCTTCCCCCAAGAGTCTTCAAGAAATACCAGGCATATAGTGTAATAAGTTGGATATCAACGGGAGTGGTTGAGGGGGTAAGAACCAGGGGTTGTTGGAGAATTCCTTCTGACTGCCCTCTGACCAAACAGTGGAATGAAAGGGCAGTGCTTATGTCTGGAAAGAAAATGAGGGAATCAAACCTGGTGGTCTTCATAGTCCCTTTGCTTTCAAAGGCTTACCCCTCAGTCAATGACTGTATTTGTGCTTCTCCGACTGCACCATCCCAGGCTCTAACTGGGTCCCAGGGGCTGAACATCCAAGATGCGCTCACAACAGAATACGCTGGATTTGCAGGCAGGGAGGAGGGGCACTCGTGGTCTTGACCCTATGCATCTGGACAAGTGTGGGGTACATGCTTCTAGGAAGACCTTGGTCAACTTGACAGTGAACAGGGGGCTTCCTCTGAGCATTCAGAAGTGTGGCGTCAGGACAGACAGAGGAGAGGAACTTGGAAGAATCAGATCCTGAAGGACTCAACTCACTTAGGGCAGAGACTAGTCTTCATGGCTCCTCCTTGTCCAGCCATGGGTGAGGACAGGGGCCAGTCGAGCCTTGGTGGCGTTGACCAGCATATCCATCTCCAGGTGTCTTTAACCTTGACAAGAGTGTCCATCTTGAAGCCTAAATGTCCCTCTAACCCTGGGATTGTGGGTTGGCCACTAGGTGGAATGAGTTGTTGGCTTCGTGGTTGGTGTTTGTGTCTCTGATATTGTCTCCTGGGATCTCCTGGCTTGAGTTTTCCAATGAGGACATGATGTCCATTAACACCTGGTCATTAACGCCATGACGCTGGCCTCTTTTACCTTCAGCAAATGAAGGTCAGACTCTTGCCCAATGAGCCCCCCCACCCATATTCTGTGGCTCATCCTTCTGAACTGTGCTGATGCTCTCTGACGTTTCACAGGACTTTTCCATTACATGGCCTTTTCCAGCCCTAGGACCTCTGGATACAAGCAACTGCATGATTCTGCACTCTGGGCTTTGCCTTGCAGCTCAAATAACCTTCGAGGAAACCGTTCTGACATTTCGGTAAACCTGGTCCTCTTGACCAGGTGCCAATAAAAATATCTCTGATATTAAATTCTGCTGTGCTGTGGCAACATAATCATAGGATGGCCACTTTGGTCCACTGAAACGTTAGCAAAATGAAACACTATTCCACTTAGAGGCCAGCCATTGTCCCAGGAAAAGAGGGACATTTGGGGTTTGCATTGGACGCTGTATGTCGGGTTGAAGACACACAGTGATGGATGGTCATTGCTCCCAAGGCTTGGCTGGCTCTGGTGCTCGTTCATGGCTCATGTACAGGGAGGGGTTGAGGGTGCTTCGCTTGGCTTTTTGGTTGTTCTAAAGCTGGTGTAGAGGAAGTCATTGGCCACTGTAGGCAAGCTTTGCTGGGGTCACCTTTGTTTGGAAAGAAATGCATGAATTCCAAGATGAATTACATGGGGCTGTGGTGGCTTTTGAATGAGCAGTTTCACAGTTTCCTACATGTGGTGATTAAAGGATTCTCTCGAGTCAAGGTGATCAAAGTGGTGTTTTCATCAGATTAACCTGGCGACAGCATGCACCACGTTTCCTGGCCTCTCCCCAATGCTGGGCATATATTAGGCACTTCAGGGAACCATTAAGTTGGAGAATATACAGGCAAAATGATACTTTAATCATATATCTCTGGCTAAATATAACCCAGAGGAAGGCAATCCTGTGAAATGCACCAGGAACTTAACACAATTTGCATGAACTCTGTTTTTTTACGTTGCCCCTGAGACCCTCAGAGCTATTTCATTGATGTTTCGCTAAATCAGGTACATTTTACGTCACCGGTACCAGAAGCAGTGCTTCCTGAAAGGCAGTGCTTAATGCCAGAGCCACAGACAGACATTTCCCCAAACAGAAGGGTTTGTGTTTGACCACGCGTGCTGTGTCAAGTGCGTGGTTGTGTCAACTTCACACTTGGATGGTCGTCTCAGACACAGCTGAGTTTGCAAAGTCTCTAAGATGTCCCGTAGATAAAAATGGATTCAGTCTGCTTAGTTCCCGCTCTTCAAGCTGGCAAATTTCACTACTAAATGACGTATAATGCCAGCTGGTACTGTTTTCATTGTTTTTTGTTGTTGTTAATCAAATCATCTTCATTGAAAGCAAATGGTAGGTTTCAAGGCAGAGAATACTATTAGGAATAATCTACTTGTTTTCATTTTGAGGCTGCAGAGGGCATGTGTCCAGGTGGTCTGGTCTACTGGTCTAGGTTTGAGTGCATTGTTATTGATCCATCTGTTGACCGAGGTCCACTCCGTGTCCAGCCTGTGTAACGAATGTTATCCATCCCAGCAGAAGGGCAGGTAGAAAGAAGGGCAGGTGCACCAGTGTGCTGGTTTTCACTAATAGTCACGTTGGAGCAGATAGGATGCAGCCTGAGGGTACCGCCTAGGGGACACCAAACTGAAGGCTCTTGTCTTAAAGTTTAGTTTTGTGGAGGGTTGCTTTGTGTTCATCTACTGATGTATAAGTTTTATGTGTAAGTAATATACATACATTGTACAGTACATATAACATGTGTGTATGATTTTCTTTAAAAAAATTTTTTTTAAAGCTGTTTATTTTTGAGACAGAGAGAGATGGATCATGAGCAGGGGACGGGCACAAAGAGAAGACACAGAATGAGAAACAGGCTCCAGGCTCCAAGCTGTCAGCACAGAGCCTGACACGGGGCTCGAACTCACAGACCGTGAGATCATGACCTGAACTGAAGACGGACGCTTAAACGACTGAGCCACTCAGGTGCCCCTGATTTTCTTACATTAAAAATGTATAGTAAGCAGAGCCTGGGAGGCTCAGTCAGTTGAGCATCTGACTCTTGATTTCAGCTCAAGTCATGATCTTGGGGTTGTGAGTTCAAGACCCACATTGGGCTACACACACACACACACACACATAAATACATAGCAAAAAACTGGCCATGTGGTTTTCCATGGAATGCTGTTTTATTTTATGGAACAATGATCTGGTGAGAATACAGACTTTAAAAAATATGATATGCCAGTCGGAGGATCCATAACCTTTTTAAATATTTATTTATTTATTGGGAGAGAAACAGAGAGGACACAGAGGGAGGGGCAGAGAGAGACAGGGAGAGAGAAAATCTCAAGTAGGCTCCATGCTGTCAGCACAGAGCCCTAGGGGGGCCTGATCCCATGAACCGTGAGATCATGACCTGAGCCAAAATCAGCTCGGATGCTTAGCCAACTGAGCCCCCCAGAGCTCCCCACGATTGATTAACTTTCAACAGCCTACAAGGATAAAGCAAGGGGGAAATAGGATTTCTACCCCGATTTGGAGGTTCCTTGAAGGACTTTCCTTCATTTATCCTGAATTTGTGCAGGAATATAGTGTGTGCGGGTGTTATTTTCCCGTGGCCCCTCAATGCATCGCATTGGAGGTCTTTTGCGGACGTTGTTTTCCGCAACTATTCAGAGTTGGATGCAGACCTGTAACATGGACGTGACCAGGCACTTGGGAAGGATGCACCGGACTTGGTAAGTTGTAGCATGAATCCATCTGAGGCTTTGAATTACTCATTTTGGCGATGCAGCGTGGGCGAAATGGTAACCTCCCGTTCCACCACCCTATTTGGTGGTCATTAAATACGCCCAAGCATCCAGTGCAGATATTGCCACGTGGGGTTAACTGTGGAATCGAGGCAGAGCTGGTGAGTTTCTTTCATCCTGGCAGAGATTCCTCCCACGTCAGCCCTGAGAGCCACATCTGGCCCCGGGTCGGTTAGCGGTCCTGGAAGGCTGCTCGCTGGCGTGTAAAGAGAGGACGTATATAATTAGTTTGAAAACCTCAGAGATCTTTGATCAGGCTGCACAGCTGCGTAATGTCAGTGGGCTTTGAGAAACATGGGGAACAGAAAATGTCCTTAGATCAGCAGCGCCCGTGCAGAGGCACCGTGGTTTGGATGTGTCTGCCGGGCATGGAATCAGACCAAGGGATGCAGAAAACCTTTAGGAAAGGTGCGAGCTCACCCCGGATGCCTTTAAAGAGGCTCTGGGAACTCATGGGGACATTGAAGAGTCCCTCTCAAGGAGCAGGGTTGAGACAATTCAGGTTGCAGTTCTGAGGAACAGAATAAAAATGTTCACACAGATGCTGTCTACGGCGGGCGCAAGAGCTCTATGAGGTTTTGGAAGAGTAGCCCCCGGATGGGAGTGACTATATCCCCTCAACCTGGGGACACTTGGGCGTGTCTGGGGATAGTTTGGGCTGTCATTCTGGGAAAGAAGGGTGTTGTTGGCAGCAGGGGGTGGAGATCAGAGATCTTCCTTAACAGCCTTCAATGCACAGGACGCCCCACCCCATAGAAGGCTCCAGCCCCAAATGTTGCCCTGAGCACCGCAGACTCGCTGATTGCTTTATTTGTGCATCTATTTATAGTATCGGTTTGCCTCTCAGGGGTGAGCTTGCTGAAGCATCTGACAATGTTTGGGGCCAGCTGTGGACCTTTACAGGTGGCGTATTTGGCCAATGGGTATTTCATGGGTGGAGAACACAAATACTGCTCTGTCTGCATCCTTTGGTGCACAGGACAGCCCCCGCCACAATAATGATCCAGCCTAAAGTGCGAGTTGTGCTGCCAGCGTCCCTCCTCATCAGGGAAATACAAATCAAAACCACACTGAGATACCACCTCACGCCAGTCAGAGTGGCTAAAATGAGCAAATCAGAGAACTCTAGATGCTGGCGAGGATGTGGAGAAACGGGCACCCTCCTATACTGTTGGTGGGAATGTAAACTGGTGCAGCCCCTCTGGAAAACAGTGTGGAGATTCCTCAAAAAATTAACAACAGAACTCCCCTATGACCCAGCAATAGCACTGCTAGGAATTTACCCAAGGGACACAGGAGTGCTGAGGCATAGGGGCACGTGGACCCCAGTGTTCATAGCAGAACTCTCCACAATAGCCAAAACATGGGAAGAGCCTAAGTGTCCATCAACAGATGAATGGATCAAGAAGATGTGGTTTATCTATACCATGGAATACTCCATGGCAATGAGAAAGAATGAAATCTGGCCACGTGTAGCAACATGGATGGACCTTGAGGGTGTTATGCTGAGTGAAATAAGTCAGGCAGAGAAGGACAGATACCATATGTTTGCACGTATAGGAGGATTAGGAGGCACTTAACGGAGGACAGTGGGGGAGGAGAAGGAGAAAAATAGTGGGGGAGAGGGAGGGAGGCAAACCATGAGAGACTCCTGAATGCTGAGAACAAACTGACGGCTGATGGGGGTGGGGGGAGAGGAAGGGGCTGGTGGGCGTGGAGGAGGGCACTTGGGATGAGCACTGGGTGTTATATGGAAACCAACTTGACAATAAACTATAAAAGAAAAAAGAAAGTATGAGTTGTGCTGAGGTCAACAAAGTCTGTTCAATAAATGCTTTGTTTGGGAGGAGGGCACGGAAGAAGGAGAGAGAATAGCCGGAAATACGGTGCCCAGGTCACATCTGTGGGCGGTGACAGTCATACCTCACCTGCCCCAGGGAAGCTAAAAAGAACGTAAGAGAAGAAACTATTTCCAATGCACTTTTTAATTAGCTGTGCACGTCTGTTACTGATCTGTCCATCTTTCCCTCAACTCGTAGGGAAGCCTGAGACGCACAAGGAGGTCATGTGTGGCTTACTACACCCGTTCATGCCCTCTATTGTTTGCGGAGGAGATGAAAGGGCCATGCTTTCATGACTGATTTGACAAGGGTTAAAGACAGATGGCACAGGTAGGTTGGATGCATGATTAATGGAATGAGTGACTGGGGTGAGACCACCCCACCCTACACCTCTCGTTTGCTGGGATCCTAAAAAAGGCACCTGCTTTCCGTCACCAACAGAATGGGATGCTGAGTAGAGCTCATCTACGTCTCAAAGACCAACGTGACCACCAAGGGCAATGTTCACGAGGAAGCCTTTGTCCTAGTTATGACATCATGGGGATGCACGTGACAGGTGATGTCTTTGCTGCTTGGCTGACAAGTCACCGTCCTTTGTACCCAGAGCGGAGCTCAGCCCAATCTATTCAGATGCCTGGGGGCAGCCTGTCCTGATGGTAGGTGGCGGGCTTGCCTTCCAGCTGAAATAACCCTAAGGGAAATTGTTGGGATGTTTTTCTAAGTAGACCCTATTGAATAAGAGCCAGGAAAAATACCCCTCCTATTAAACCCTGATGTGCTATGGTAGAATAATCACAGAGGTCACTCCATGCACTGGAACGTTCGGAAAGGTACAGTCCTGCAAGAATATAATGAAACCCATTTGGCTCATTCCCTATCTAGAAAAAGAGGCTGAATGCATATAGGCTGGCTCTCTCCCAGGCCTCAGGCAAGTGTCCAAATCGAGCCTACATTTTCTCTACCTCCGTGTAACCTGACCTCATTTTGATGATTAATAGCCACAAACCATTTCTGACCAGAATTCCAGAGTCTTATTTGGGAAGACAAATTCATGTAAAAAGTTGGAAGTAATACAAACAGTAACATGTGTATATGCACAGATACAGATGTGTGTTGTATATGCATATATAAATATAAATATATAAATATGTTAATAACTGCCAATCATTCTTGGCCAGAATTCCAGAGTTTTATTTGGGGAGACAAGTTCATGTAAAAATTGGAATGAATACAAAGAGTAACATACTTCTATGCACAGATACATACATATGTTGTACATACATGTATAAATACACAAATATATTAATAACCACCAGTCATTTCTGACCAGTATGTCAGAGTTTTATTTGGGAAGACGAATTCATGTACACATTGAAACTAATACAAACAATAACATACTTATACGCACAGATACAGATGTGTGTTATACATACACATATAAAGACCTACACGCAATATGTATGTACATAAGTAATATATAAATATGCTAAAATATATACATATATACACACTAATGCATGAGACACACCAACACACACAAAGCATCAACACTGAACTGTAGCCTAACACAGTAGATTGTAGTTTGCCTTTGGTTTTGAAGACGTCTGTTTTTTAACATTTTTTTAACGTTTACTTATTTTTGAGAGAGACAAAGACATAGCGAATGGGGTAGGGGCGGAGAGAGAGGGAGACACAGAATCTGAAGCAGGATCCAGGCTCTGAGCTGTCAGCACAGAGCCCAATTCAGGGCTCGAGCCCACAAACCGTGAGATCATGACCTGAGCTAAAGTCGGATGCTCAACTGACAGATCCCCCTAGGCACCCCTGGTTTTGAACACATCTTTGTGATATACAGTGAGCCATCTACTTTGTTCATATCTATATATATGTACTAAAATAATTGCTATAATTCAGGGAGTGACATGGTGTTTGGCTCAATGTAAACCTACACATTTTCATGCCTAAGCTTTTACCCAAGGCTGAAATTCAGATCTGCTTGCTTGTCTTCAAGCTGGCTTTGTGATGTCCATTCTGAGCTTCATATGCTTTTGACGAATGGAGGGAAGGCAGAGGAAGCGTGTCTGTGAGGGTCTGTGAATGTGAGATGCAGTGTGGCTGGCGTCTGGCTGGAGATACAAAGGTCCCTGGGCGCGTGGGCATTGAGTGTCTCACTGAAGGGGAATTTTAGCACTTTCCCCCCTCTGCTTGGTGCTAAATTTAGCTGCTAGGTTGCTTCATTGTGCTGTTGGTGGAAGTGAAGTCACGCTTATTTTTGGTTAATGTGTTCAGCGGAATGAGCTCTCCAACTCGGTTGCTGATGTTACTGATTGAATTGTCATGTTCCAGCCCCGAGAAACAGACTGAGCATGCCAGGATATGGGTATTGTAAAATCACCCAGACTTGAACCCGAAATGTCATGCTGAGTGCAGAGGTCACAAAGAAGAGAAGAAATGGCCCCTATCCTTAGGCACCTCGGAATGTAGCTGGGCTACAACGAGTAATGAAAGCGTGCATGTGCAGCAGGCGAGGTCATAAACACACAAAGAGAGAGTGGATGGTTGGGGGAGATTTGTGATGGTTTGGGGAGGTTGTGAGGCATTTCGAGGAAGAGCTTGCACTATTGGGCTCTAAGGTTGCGTAAAAGTTCAAATGATAACAGGAGATCAAAGATTCTCCAAACTGAGGAGCGCAGAAGCAAAGGGTGGCCTTGAGACATGAGTTCCGACCTCCCAGATGCAAAGTCAGGCATGGCGGCCATGGTGGCTTCGGGAACGGGCAAGGGCACAGGGAATTCATGTGTGCAGCCAGAGCTGCCCCGCAGGACATAAAAGGTCTGCTCGGAAGGGGGATGTCTTTCCCTAAGGGAAGGGGCTTACTGGGTGTGGTGAGATGGGGCTTGACGTCATTTCTATATAGAGGGCAGGGAATGCAGCTGATGTGGAGAAGAGAGGCGGAAAGAGAGACAGGGGTGCCTGGGGAGCTGAGTCAGTTAACTGTCCAACTCGATTTTGGCTCAGGTCATGATCTCACAGTTATGAGACAGAGCACCATGCTGGACTCTGCACTTACAGCACAGGGCCAGCTTGGATTCTCTTTCTCCCTGTCTCTCTGTTCCTCTTCTGTTCGTGGTCTCTCTCTCTCTCAAATTAAATAAATAAACTTTAAAGAAGAGAGAGGCAGGGTAGACAGATTAACAGAGATAAACATAGATAGATAGATAGATAGATAGATAGATAGATAGATAGATAGATAGATGGGTCAATAGATATGATAGATGATAGATAGATAGATAGATAGATAGATAGATAGATAGATAGATAGATAGATAGATGGGTCGATAAATATGATAGATGATAGATAGATTAGATAGATAGATAGATAGATAGATAGATAGATAGATAGATAGATAGATAGGTCAATAGATAGATGGGTCAATAGATATGATAGATGATAGATAGATAGATAGATAGATAGATAGATAGATAGATATGATAGATGACAGATAGAGATATAGAGATGGATGCATACATAGATAGATGATGGATGGATGAATGGATGGATGGATGGATGGATGGATGGATGGATGGATGGATGTGTAGGTAGATAGAGACATATGATAATGATAGATGGATGATAGATAGATAGATAGATAGATAGATAGATAGATAGATAGATAGATGTGTAGGTAGATACATATGATAGATGATAGATGGATAGATAGATACATATATGGATGGATGGATAGATAGATAATAGAAGAGAGAGGTAGACATAAACTGAAACAGAAATGTGAGGAAGCTACTACAAAAATCATTATTGGGATGACGAATGCTGAGAACAGCGATATTGGTTTTTTTCCCTGTTTTTTTTTCTTAATTTTACTAATAACAAAGGTGTTACTGCAGAGACTGACATCATGTAAGGGAACACCTTACTGTTCATCTCACGTGCCTGTGTCCTTCTACAATGGAAAGGTTCACTATTTCCCCACCTTTTTAATGCACATCACATAAAATTGGCCACTGCAAAAATCTTAAAGTGTATAATGCAAGGGCACGAAGTTCATTCAGAATATTATGCAATCATCACCACTCCCTAGTCCTGGAATATTTTAATCGTCCCCAACCCATAGCAGCCTGATTCACAAAAGACGAAAGATGGAAGCACCCCTGTGTCCTTCGATGGGAGGAAGGATGGATAAACACAATGTCGTCCGTCCACAATTGGAATATGACTCTGCCATAAAAAGGAGCAAAACTCTGACATCTGCTACCATGTGGTCAGACCTTGAAAATATCATGGTTGGTGAGAAAAGCCAGATGCACACGGCCATTTCTTTTTTAAAAAAAAACAAGCTAAAATTCTTTGATTTGGAGGATTTTGTTCAATGTCCCCTAATTGATGGAGAAAAGGATTCTGGCCGTGGAGGCATTAGAATCCATGCCTTTTAAAGCATGAGGCTGCCAGGGCCCCTGGGTGGCTTAGTCGGTTAAGCATCTGACTTTTGCTTAGGTCATGATCTCGCGGTTCGTGGGTTTGGGCCCCGCGTCGGGCTCTGTGCTGACTGCCAGCTCAGAGCCTGGAGCCTGTTTCAGATTCTGTGTCTCCCTCTCTCTCTGACCCTCCCCTGCTCACGCTCTCTCTCTCTCTCTCTCTCTCCTAGAGATAAATAAAAAATATTAAAAAATAAATAAATAAAACATGAGACTGCCTTCTTAGAGTTGCCTCCATCCCCAAACATTTCTCCCTCCATGGCACTTGACGGGCACCGAGAGACCCCATTCCGTTTGATTCCATATGATTCCATTGATGTGACCTGTCCCCACCCAGTTTCTTCAAGTCCATATAGAAACCTTTTGAAGCCAACCACAGAGCTAACTGCAAGAAGAAGCAGACAAACAAACGGAAGTCTAAGAAGAAAGTCTCCTCCCGAGGGAAATCGATAATCTTACTATTCACAGCACATGGGTCTCCTGGGATCTTAGGGTGAACAGTCAGAGTTCCTGTTTACACCTTGCAGATGGCAATATCTGGGCTAGATTATGTCCAGATCCGTAGGCTAACTTGGTTAAGCATTTGCTTTCTAGGAGGGTCGATTACGCAAACGTATTAAAGGAACACCATCATGCCCTCCGCAAAGCACCAGGCTACACATCTTCTACCATTTCCTTAAATGCATCTCTCCATCTGGATAGTTCATGAGGTCAGGGATGCATGTGTCTGCTTTTCCAATGCCCCGGGTGGCTGTGGACCCATGGCCAGCCTTGGGAAAGTCGCTGTTGAATGAATCCATGGATAAACAGATAAACTGATTCATTCCTGATAAGTCCAAGCACATTGTAAGAATCAACCACAACTCGGGCATATGCGAGCTTTGACACATCTCCAAACAGTCACCGCATAGCTCTCAAGAAGAGAAACACAACATTTTAACTCATCCGTACCAATGATTTAGATGACCTCTCAGAATTGTTTTGTTCAGGATGTGGCCGCATAAACAGATGCCTGTAAACTCAATGCATAAAAGGTTTTACTCTGAGCCGACAGAGAGATCATCGGACACAGTTTCAATGTGCTTTTTGGGAATCACTGAATCATAGAGACGCCGAGGTCTCTGGCCTCAGCTCTTCCTGGCTTGGCGATGACCTAACTACACAATGATGTCTTGTCAAGCAGATGTTCTCTCTGTCGGGGGGAGAACATGATCTTGCGCTCACCCAGCTGGATGTGTGAGAGTGCCGTCCTCTGCTGTGTTTGCTCTCCGGGCTCAGATTGGACATGGCACGCGATCTTCCGGAAGACATTACCATGGACGGTCGTGCACTCAGGCATTACCCGAGGGCGGGCTGGTTCCTCCTGGATGTGCCTGGATCGCACCCGGGGAAGGTTCTCTCTGCATCTATGTCCCTGAAAGCTGTGTGCGCTGGGCCTCTCGCGACATGGCTCAAAAGCATCAAGGATGATTGGAGCTGGAAAATGGAATCCTTTTAATCTTTCCCCACCGGGTTTGGGAACGCATTAAAAATAACAAACTGAAAATTTTTGATTCGCAGCATTTTGCTCAATGTCCCCTAATTGATGGAGAAAAGGATTCTGGCCGCGAAGGCATTAGACTCCGTGGCTTTTCAAGCGTGAGGCTGGCTTTTGGGAGTTGCCTCCATCCCTAAACATTTCTCCCTCCATGGCAGTCTTCGGGCACGGAGAGACCCCGAGCTGGGGACTGTTATTTTGCTGAAGATATGTGAGTGCTGGGCACAACGCAAAGTTTCTCCCTCCTCTTCCGCATTCAGGGGAACACCAACTGCTGATTCTCCAGAAGGAAGAAGTCAAGGCACTGGGTCATGTCGTAAAAATCTGGTTCCAAAGACAAACCCGTGTTGATGGTCTTTTGCCAGGGAGGTTAATGCTCCCTCCTGGGTCCCAGATAAAAATCAGCGAAATCTGCCAAGATCTTTATGGTTCCCGGTCCTTCTTTTCCTGAAAGACACGGGGGAGCCAAGACTTCCTAAATTAGCACAATCTGCCTGCCTCTCCGCTCTGCGGGGTTTCGTTAGCCCAATTGCCTGTGGATGCAGGGGTAAGGAAGTCCCTTTCCAAAACCGACTAGCACGTTTGGTGGGTATAATCAACAAGGACGTAGCAAGGATGCTTCAGGGACTGGAAAACATGCCTTTACGCATATGATTGTATTGATGTGTTTTAATAATTTTAAGATTGTAGCTTTTTAAATTTTTTTTGGCACCAGGCATCCCTTGGCTTGCGGCCCTGTTTGAAAGCGAGTCTGTGTCTCTCTTCTGCCTCTTATCAGACCACTGCCAGGGGGTCAAGGGTCACCTTGACCCAGGATGACCTCATCTTGATCCTTATTTTAATCACGCTGCAAATGTTATGATTACCAGTGAGTATGTGTCTGCAGGTAGCTGGCGTCGGGAAGTGGACACGTGTGTCTGGGGCCAGCCTTGAACCCACACCCTAACTGTGATGGGTAGAAAGGGTTTCCCAGGGGATGTGATGCCCTGTGCTTTGGTGGGTTGTCAATTCGGGGGAACAAGAGACGTCTCCCTGTTTGAAGCTCCATCTTTCGCACAGAATTGAGCCCTTACTGAGCTGTCTGCTTTTATGTTCTTCCAAAACACCTTTAAATGGCAAGGAAGCTCATTATTTGTGCTTCTTTCCTTTGCTCTCACACCAGGAAGCCCAAAATACTGCTAATTCACCAAGGAGCATTTCAAAGGATGTCAGAGTCGATTATATCACCCCAGAATTGTTTCTCTTTTCCGCAAACTCCTTTGTATTAAAACCAAACACAACATCAACAGTAGCAAAAACAGCCATGGCAGACCAGCTTTATTTACTTAAATCATCTGAACTGAGAAAACATTCCCCTCCTGTTGCCAACATCATCTTCCTCTGGCCGCTGCAAAGTTATGGTTAAAAGACGGGCGGCCAAAAGGTTTTGCTAAAGGTTTACCTATTGGTGGACATTAGCCCAGAGTATAATTTAACCTAATGACTGCGGATTCGCATTTCAGAGCCATGAGGAAGCAAACTCTTGCCTGGTTCATAGTAGAAGGAGCTCTAACTCTTCCCACGGTGAGGAACGGAAGGGGTTTTTGCAAATCTGCACATTGTCCAGCAGAGGATTTTCCCCCAAAAGAGGCAGAGGTGTCCTTGTATATTTGCTGAGCATCGGCACGGCCCTCCCCGGCCGGCGAGGAGCTGTCCCGTCTTCTGTGAGCAGGGGTGTTTCCCCGAGCGTGGTCTGGGGGGGAGGCCATCCGTGCTGTGTCCCTGGTAATGATCCCGCCCTCACGCACTTCCTGGAGGACAGGAGAGAAATGAACATGAGCACTTTCGGGCCAACACAGCATCACAGCATCAAGATTCAGTTGGTCTGAGCTGGGAGCTTGCTTATTTTATTGATCTCCGCTTCTGAGCAACACCAGCAGGCATCAAGTATGTCGTAGACGCTTCGTGAGTAAACCCGTTGATAGATGAATGCCAGTGGCATCACATAAACTGAATCCCTATTCCCCAGGGCATCAGAGACACTACCTACAGAGTTCCAGATGTGGATTCACTTTTTTTTTTAACCTTTTATTTATTTATTTTTTTGAGAGATGGAGAGAAACAGAGAATGAGCAGGGGAGGGGCAGAGAGAGAGGGAGACACGGAATCCAAAGCAGCTCCAGGCTCCGAACTATCAGCACAGAGCCCGACGCGGGGCTCGAACCCACGAACCATGAGATCATGACCTGAGCCAAAGTCCGACGCTTAACCGACTGAGCCTCCCGGATACCCCTGGCATTCGCTTTTAATTCATGTGAACCAAACGTGTGCAGTTACTCTTTGCCAGTGACGGAAAACTGCTAAGCACACACTCTTTCTAAACGTACTTCCCACAGCTGAGAACAATTACAAATTTTACCTTTTTCTTTCTAGAACCTCACGCCTCATCTTCACTTTGCGTTAGCTGGGTTCGTCCATTTATTGTCTTTGAAAAAATGATGTGATTTATGTGCCCTGTCTGTCAGCCACAATTCCGAGGCACAGATGAGAAGCATGTGTTTTTCATAGACTTTCCACTTGATGCAAGTTTTTACATTCCCCCGTTCCTTTCCCCTGTAAATGACTGTCATTGAGTGAGCTTTTGTAGGATGAGTGCCATCTTAACTAAATTCTGGGAACACGCTAAGATCGGAATTTGGCATGTTAGCACAATCCCATACTCCAGAGTTACCTCCTGGATGACCTTGGCTTTATTTTGTTTCGCTTCTCTGGGCACTCGTGTGGCTGTCTGCTCTGCTCTCATATTGAATCAGAAAAGTCACCTGCATTGACAAATACCAAGTCATTATATTGTACACCTGCAATGAATATACTGTTATATGTCAATTGTGTCTCAACTAAAAAAAAAGCAGTATCATCTGCTGCTTTCTGTGGTTTTCTTTCTACGGGTTGTAGGGAGTGGGTTAAAGAAAAGAAAAAAAGTTATTTTTATAAATAACCCCAGAAATAAATGAATAACCCCAGAAAGTTATTTTTGTATCTTAATCCCTGGAGTCCGTATGTAGGACTGTCTATGGTCTGATGATGTCTGGAGATGTAATTAGGTTGTTTCTGCTGCCATAAGCTACCCAGTTTGTGATTGTTGGTTAACAATCACCACAGGAAATTTGTACGTGGGGTGTTAGCACACTTCAGGTTGTGTGATTGTCATTTCTTCTCTTTGAAATAGACACTTGGTCACAGTCACCAATAATGAAATGATTGCTTTTCAGAAGCATCATTCATCATGATGCTGGGGTATAAATGACCATCTTTCCCCCATAATGGCGATTCTACATTATATTCAGCCATGATTCAGTACAGAAATTTCATGCCTTTTATTTCTCTACATCTCCCTTCCTTAACAAATGGGATGCCTTTTGCATGGTGACTGGCTGCTATTTAGTAATGGCGCCTGCATATTCCTTGTAGGATTGTGTGGATATTATTGCTGTGATGTTTATCAAATGCCTATTATGAGCCCAACATTGGACTCGGCACCAGTAATGCAGAGATGGGGAAATCCAACAGGTTTCGGGTTGATGGAGGTCACCATCCAGGAGAAATAAGAATTAGGATTGCATGGGCAGCTGCGGGGCTCAGTCGGTTAAGCGTCCAACTTTTGATTTCGGCTCAGGTCACGATCTCATGATTCGTGAGTTTGAGCTCCACCTTGGCTTCCATGCTAACGGTGTGGAGCCTGCTTGGGGATTCTCACTCCCTCTTTCTCTGCTTCTCTCATACTCTCCACCTCTCACTCAAAATAAATAAACTTAAATAGGATTACAGTCAGTTCTTGCTGTTCACAGTCATGATGTACAAAGTGTTGATTCATTCTCATTGAACTCAGGGCAAATAGCATTTGAACTCAGAACAAAGCTTACTTGATGTGTGTATTTTCTCTGTGAGGCACACTCCCAACCTTCTTACACTTGGGAGCACTGGGTAGCTCTTCAGGAGCACATGGGCAGCCCCTTTAAACAGAAAATCATGAACAGGAAGCACAGAAATGAGAAAAACACGGCACCCAATAGACCCCATGAAGGACAGCTGATTTGCCGTCTCAGAGCTGAAATGACAAGGCAGGGTGTCACCCTGTTCCACCTTAGCTGGGATTATATGCATCAAGAGACACATTTGTTTTTAAGATTTTTTAAAAACATTTATTTTTGAGAGAGAGAGAGAATGTGTGAGTGAGGGAGGGACAGAGAGATAGGAAGTCGCAGAATCTGAAACAGGTTCCTCTGAGCTGTCAGCACAGAGCCCGACACGGGTCTCGAACCCGACACGGGTCTCGAACCCACCGTGAGATCATGACCTGAGCCGAACTCGGATGCTTAACCAACTGAGCCACCCAGGTGCCACGGGAGACACGTTCTTCACCGCTCTGTGCATGTCTGCAAATGAAAGCAAAAGTATCCAGAGTATTGATCATGAGATGACCATTCAACCATAGTAAGCAGGTATCTTGGTGATTACGGAAAGTGTGAATAATGAGGACCCAGTGTGCTTGGGCAGAATCGTCACAAAACTGAGATTCAAAAACTCTTATAATGACACACCACTAACTTTTTGGGTCATTATTCAATTCCACCGGCTTTGGATTTCTGTTGTGCTTGGTTATGTTTTGACGAGCGTGTGGTATGACTGTGCGAAGACATTCGCATGCCTTTATTTTTCTACTTACTCCACACAAACCGGGGTGTGCAATGGTCTCTACTCCTGTTTTGTTTGTTTGTTTGTTTGTTTAAAGATTGCACCTGAAGGAATTTGGAAACGTGCCTGAACTTGAAAGTCGTTGCTCTGGGAATCCGTGCCAGGTCAGAGGAACACCAAAAGTTGTTATTGTACATGAAAACGGACTCTGTTTGGGTTTCCGGGTTTCCTGACCACGTCTTCTGCACGTCCCCTAGGTCCACTTGTGTTTCCTTCTGCTCCTGTGTCACTTCTCTGTCCCCATCTCTCTATGCCAGACTCCTAGCATTGCAAGTCCCAGGTCAAAGTCATTTTGTTCCCGAAGCCAGCCAGGTTCGTCTACCTGCAGTGAAACTCCCTCCCCTTCTTCCTTCCATGGCTTTATTCTTGCATATTTGCACTTGCCCGCCAAGCTCGTATCTGTGACCCCTCTGCAGGTTTCCCCATCTTCTCCAACTGAGTGTCGTCTACACAGGCAACAACCCTGTCATCTGCGCTGGTAAAGGAGCTCCGCGTACACCACGATGTGTTTTGCGTTTATACGTGTTTGTTGGATTGGTGGAAGCTGAGCACAAACATAGAGATGAGCATGATGGGTTCTAAGTCGTCAACGTGGGGGCGCGCAGGTGTGAGATGATGTAAGGTGCGCAGCAGAAGGTGTGATTGTGGATCTGGTGAAAACACTTGGGATCGTTTATGGGCCTGAATGCCAGGGTGCTGGCAAGAGTGTTTACAGACCCTGGAGACCACATACTTGGGTTTGGATCGTGAGGTAGCAGCATCCACTACCCGGATGTTGGTAGAATTACATAAGGGCACATAAGCACGGCACCCGTACACTGCTGCTTAGTGTCAGGAGCTCGCTATCCACGTTAGCCAACGTAGCCGTCAGTAACATATTAAAAACAGTTGCACGCCTGGGGGCATGTATTTTAAAGCCACCTCATCGAAGAAGACGTTGCTTTGATTTCAACGGCTAGACCAAAGGAAATAAATACGGCTTAAAAAAAATGGATCTCCATTGGAGTGTCTTAAATTGAACGTGTAGGCGGACAGGTAAATGAGATCCAGGTGCCTCCTTCCGTTCAGTCTGACCCGTGATATGAATCTGCTGTGATCGGCATTTCCTTGGCTGTGACACATGCATGTGGTGGTTTCTCTGCTTTGCACTGAACCAGGAAAAGCAGACTTTAAGGCATTTGGTGATTTTATATGCAAAACGCATGCAGGAATATTCATGTCTACTATTATGTTCACTTGGGGTGAAAGGGACGTCTTTATTTTTTTTTTACAATGTGCACATTTTTGGGATCTACATTTTTAAAAACTGGGGTAATATACACATAAGATGTATGATCTTAGCCAATTTTATGCAAAAATAGGTCGGCAGTGCTAAGTATATTCAGGTCGCTGTGCAAGTCATCTCCAGAATATGTTTCATCTTGCAAAACTGAAACTCTATGCTCACAGAGGCCATTTGGTTTTTTAAATAAGTTTATTTTATTTTACTTTTTTCATGAAATAAGTGTACTCTTTAATCCCTATCTGTATTTCACATGTCCCTACCCCTACATCCCTTCTGGTGACCATCAGAGTCTGTTTCTTGGTTTGACCCTGTCTCTCTTTTTTTCCCTTTGCTTGTTTGTTTTGTTCCTTAAATTCCACATATGAGTGAAATCATATGGTATTTGTCTTTCTAAGTGACTTGTTTTGCTTAGCATAATACTTTCTAGCTCCATCCACATCATTGCCAAAGGCAAGATTTCATTCTTTTTTATGGCTGGGTGATATTCCACTATATACACACCACATCTTCTTTATGAGGCCATTTGCTTTCAACTCGGGGCTTAATACTCAAAAAGTGAAGATATTTTAAATAAAGTTCAGGAAGAAATGTTTGTTTCTTAGACAGCCAGTGTGAACCGTTCATGGTATAAATGCAGGCATGTTCTTCCCCATATTGAATCTATGTTCTAAAAGCCACACACGTCCACATAGTTGTGTGTCAAAGTGCTAGTCTCCTGGCCTCCAAGCTGCCAAATTTGGTGCATCCTTTTCCCATAACTAGTGAGAAGTTCAGGAAGCTAACTACTCCCCAAAGTTACCAAGAATAGACACACCACCAGGCTCTCATGGCGAGAAAAGAATTTTAAATGCTTGTTCTAGCTTTCATACCCCATTGTATATGGCAGACTCTCAGAGAAGAAGATGATATGTCCAATATTCATGATCATCTATAAAAGATGCAGAGGTTCCTAAGTTTGGAAGCACATAATCGGTCAAGAAGGGCTTTTTTATTCTTTTTAAATTTTATTTTATTATTTTATTTTATTTTATTTTTGTGACAGAAGCAGAGCACGAGCAGGGGAGGGGCAGAGAGAGAGGGAGACACAGAATCTGAAGCAGCTCCAGGCTCCCAGCTGTCAGCACAGAGCCCGACACGGGGCTCGAACCCATGAACCGTGAGATCATGACCTGAGATGAAGTCGGACTCTTAACTGACTGAGCCACCCAAGTGCCCCAAGAAGGATTTTTTTTTAAAAAACAAAAACAATATATAATTGTATAAAATAGGACTGACAAAGCACACCATATCTTTAAAGCTTACTTCCAGTGTTCTGGAGAAACGTTCTCAGATTGCTCTAACATTTGATTATTAGGTCTCAAATATAGGAAATCGTTTTAGAAAACCCACACAAGATTGTAGAAATGGTAAAGGCGTTTCAGGGGTTGAATATGAACACAGACAAATACACACGTGCACACAGGTACGTAATAATGTCTGCCCTTTAGTGGTTTAGGGGAAGAAAACTAAACTCTCCCTGCCCTCTTATGTTCAGTCCCTTAGACCCTGTAAACTAAACTGGCAAAAGACAAATTGGCAGGAGAAAATGCAAGCACATTTTATTCAGTATTAATATTTTTAAGTTGCTCTGTTTACGAGGCATTTAAAATAATCTAGTGAGAGAGAAGCAACATTACTGAGAAGCCTGGTGGCCTGTATTCAGTCTACAAGAGATTTTTGTATATCCTGCAACCTTGCTATTGCTACTTCTAGTACCTTTTTTGTAGCTGCCTTAGGATTTTCTACATGGATAGTTATATCATCAGTGAATGAGGAGTTTTACTTCTTTCCTTTTGAAAGAGCTGCCTTTATTTACTTATTTAGCAATGTTTAAACCTTATTTGAACAGCTAGGATCTCCAGTATAATGTTAAATAAAAAGGGTGAGGATGTGCTGTGTGTGTGTGTGTGTGTGTGTGTGTGTGTGTGTGTGTGTGCCTTTTATAAAGTTGAGGAAGTTTTTTCTTTTCTCAGTTTACTGAGAGTTTTTAGCATGAATAGATGTTGGATTGTTGTCAAATCATTTTCCTGTCTCTGTTGAGAGGATCATGTGGTTTTCCTTTCTCGTTCTGTTAACATGGTGAATTCCGCTGACTGATTCGAAACTGCTAACTCATCTTGCTTGGCTATTTTGTGTTTTGAGACCCATGTCAACCTCATTAGAACAAGCCAAGTGATTGAAAATGAGGCCCGGCTGTATTATACTCTTGGGGGATTCCAAGGCACATCCATCCTGAAGGGTAAAAGCCAAGGAGGTTGACTGTGCATTGTTTGGGGACCAGGAAAGAGGCAAGGGGGGGTGGATGATTCATGGCCATGTCTCTATTCTATGTCAGGACATTCGACAAATAGGCTTCCTTTCTTCACTTCAACGCCTGCCCAATTCAGTTGAACCATGTAGGTGAACTGGGTAGAATTTTAAATGCCTGTCTTCAATTTTCAAGAGCCGGTACGAAATCCAGTGGTCAACAAAAGCAAACACAACTCAAGATAGAAGCTGAGAAATCACGTTGAGGTCTGATTACACATGAGAACCACAGGAAGCTGTAAATGTAGATCATTGGAAATGGTGTGCTCGTGTTTGATATAAAACTACTGTGAGTAAGGAACCTGATCGGCCATCAGCTACTTCACCAGTTATCCCTACTTTTGCTAGTTAGCAGAGACATTTTTGGTTATAGTAGCCACCTGCAAAAATCCCATTTGTAAGGTCATTTTGGAGCCGGAAAATGACAGACCAAGAATGTGCCAGCTTCTGTTGTTTTGTGTGCTTTTCTAACAGAAATAAATCCTGTGATTGCCTTAGTCATGCATTTCCCAGGTAAGGGATACTCGTATCACGTGTGACTAAAGGCGCACATAAAATCAACTTGATGCATTCACAGTTCGCTGACATACTGGCTTTCTTAGACTCCAGATGTTACACATTAAACTGATGTGGTACATTTTATGATGCAGGACTTTTTCCTGGTTTTACCTTACCCTGCTGTGTAGCATTTTATATTTTTTGTGAAGACCTTGTCTCCTTTGATTCTAGTGAAAAAAGTGAGGTAGTCCCATAACAGGATGTATATAGTTCTGCATTGGCTGTGCCCTATTCTGGGTACTCTTACGGCTGTCAGATCCGAGAGAGCAACATCTGTGACGTGTCCTTCATACCTGGCCCAGGAGAGAAGAGGACAATTATCCGTAGAGTCAAGGTCGCCATGAAATATGTAGAGTGCTGTGCCAAGGAACTCCACCATGTGTTACAAACATGAAGGTAAATGAAAACAGAAACCCTTAAGTCGTTCGCTCAGATGGAGAGGGAAAATCCATAAGGTGAAACCCAGCAGGGCGGGTGTTACAAGGGGTTAATAGAAGACGTGACACTTGTACCAGCACTCAGCAGACACACCAGAACTTACCCAATGGAGAAATTAGGCAAGAAGTTTCCAGGCGAAGAAACACACGAGCTCTGAATGTGTTGCTGGAACAGAGTGAGACTTTCAGAGTGAGGAGGGAAGTGAGGGGGCAGACAGGCAGCTCAGGGTGGATTTGATGCTTATTTATTTTTGAGAGAGAGACAGAGACAGAGCATGAGCAGGGGAGGGGCAGAGAGAGAAGGAGATACAGATACTGAAACAGGCTCCAGGCTCTGAGCTGTCAGCACAGAGTCTCATGTGGGGCTCGAACTCATGAGCTGTGAGATCATGACCTGAGCTGGAGTCGGATGCTTAGCAGAATGAGCCACCCAGATGCCCCATCCGGGTGAATTTGAAGGCATAAACTAACTGGAGGCCAGGAAATTGAGGGTCCCCAGCGGTAAGGGTTCGGGAAGGTATCCTTAGTCATAGGGTGTCAACTAAAGATTTTCATGTCATATTATGTTACCGAATCACAAGAGATGTAAGCAAGGATATATATATATATATATGCATACTTGACACACAGTTATATTATATATATTATATGTAATATATAACAGTTATATATACTAATATATAATTGGATATAATAGATAGATAGATAGATGGGTCGATAGATATGAGAGATGATAGATAGATAGATAGATGGATGGATAGATAGATAGATAGATATGATAGATGACAGATAAATAGATACATATAGAGATGGATGCATACATAGATAGATGATGGATGGATGGATGGATGGATGGATGGATGGATGGNTATATATTATATTACATATATACATATATTACATATAATTTATAATATAACTTATATAATAAGTTATTTTACATATCTTTATTGTATAAATTATATTATATGTCATATATAAGTTATATATAAAGTTATATTTTATATATTATATATAATNAATATGTTATATATTATATATAATATATGACAGTTATATTATATATAAAAGTATACTTGACACACATAGTTTCAGATCTAGGACATACTGATCCAGCAAGTCTGTGCTGTGCTCACCACAAACATAGGCGGCACCTGTTACCATATAACGCTATTGCGGTATCCTTGGCTATGTTCCATATGTTGTACCTTTCATGCGGTGACCTATTCATCCCATAACTGGAATTTCATATGCCTCACTCCGCTTCACCCATTATGCTCATCGCCTTATTGATAACCATCATCGAACAAGCTCTTTGGGCCATGCCAGTAGCGTTCATCCTTGACTGTACCACGCCCTTAGGGCAGAAGCCCAGTGCGATCGTTTTGTGATCAGACTGTTGGTGTTGAAAAGGAAACTGCCTCTGTCACTTGGAGCCACCTTCCGTGACGCGCTGAAGCCCTGAGATGAATGACAGATCCAATAACAAGACTACTCTTCATGCCCAAGTCTGGGTGGTGAATGTGGGAAGCTTACGGCGTCCGTCCTGCGTACAGATATCTTCCCGGTGATAGATGTGTTTCTCTTGTGGCCCCCTGCAACGTTCATGGCAATGTCGTTAGAGTACTCTCCCTTGGACCTCGCTAGGTGAGTGCTGACTTCTGCCAGCCTGCATGATGTGATGGCTGTGCCAAGTGAACGCTTGATTGACTGTTGGCTCACTCTTTCCCATTGCTCCGTCACCCAGCTAATCCCCAAAGGGCCTTCGTTCCCAGGTGGCCTTCTGCTTCCCAGCTGCATCTGAATCATTGGTCCAGGCAAAGGCTCTGAACGGACCTGCCAGCACACGGCGTGTCGAAGCCTGCGATCCCTGCTCTGTGTCTGAAATAGCCTGGTGTTTATGTTTTGAGTAGAAGAGTTTCAATTGGATGCGGCAAAGACATATCATGGAGCAGCTGTGCGTGAGAGGACTTGCACCGTCAGGGAGTCGCAGGCACTGGCTCTGCTGCTCAAGAGAAAAGTCAACCCAAAGAAAATGAGCTGAAGTTTGAGAGTTTATAAGAAATGCCTGTGTGGCTCTGTGGGGCTGCCAGTAAATATTTCAGTTACAGACACATTTTCCACAATTAATGGCTGTATGTGTGGGCAGGAAGTGGGGTCGGTATGAGAAGTTGGAATAACATGCTAAGACTGTAAATCTTTAATGAATGTGGAAGGGGGAAGAGAGAGGGAGGGACGGAGTGAAGGTGCCACTTTGTCAGAAAAGAGTCCTTAATAGTTGAAGAAACCCGAATAGAATGAGGTGTGCCTTTTCCCTCGTGCCCTCCTGTGTCCTAAGTGAACTCTTGCATAGACTCCGTTTCTCCACTACCCATTCCTTCCCCATTCATGGCAGATAGATGCTGCTGTACTGTGACCCCATGAGCCACAGCCAACTCAGAGCCTAGAAACAAGGTCTGTGTAAGTTGATATGTCACCGAGGATCTGAAATTGCCATTCAAAGAAGGAAGATTTTCTATATCGAAATAAAGCCAAGTTTTGTGCCAAAACACAGTCCCATTGATAAGGCAGTAGGGTTTTCTTTCCTTGGCCCATGGCCAAATTCTGGCCTTCTCATTTCCAGGCATTTGAAAGATGGGAAAGATTTTCACCCCTTGGTGATGCCAGGTGCTAAATGCTTGGGTTTCAGACGAACTGCTGTGGATTCAGCCTGTCAGGGTGTCCACAGACCAGGTCATTGGGGCCCCTGGACAGCTTGTGTTGCTTCGTGCCAACACAGAATGGAGGCTGTTTCTGCCATCTGGAGGGCAGAAGATTCCTCTCTTTTCTCTGGTTGTCATTAAAGGGCCGTCAGGCCTGTGGAGTACATCAGAGACGCAGTCACAAAGAGCCGTTAAGTTGTCTCTTCAAGCTTCCCATTTATGGCTCTGGGGCCAACTTGGGGTGCATGTAAAATCCATGCCCAGCAAGTGGAAATGCCAATGAGATACGCAGGCATCAGAATTTCTCATCCTTCAGCAAGTCCAACGTGGGGGAACTAGTCCCCCAGTCGTCACCCTCAAGGAAGGTCCGAAAAAGCAAATGGCGTAACCACATGTCTAAGTGCACACGTGCAGCTGTTGCTTGGCATGGAAGCACCTGGATTTCTCACCTGCGATCTCAGGAAAGAGTCAGCATTTCTGTTTGCCACTGCTCCAGCCTGATGGTTGACCGCTGAGTTTCCAAAATATCAGATTGTAGTCTGTACTGCGATGGTTCTCAAGGTGGAGTGGCAGTGCTGACATTATTTGACCTTGTTCAAGAATGAACCTAAGTGGTCAGTAGCGAAAGGCTGTCTGGCGAGTCCAAATAATGACACATGTGTGACATGCTGGGTGGGGGTAAGCAATATGGTGTCCCTGTGCATGTACTCACAGTCCCTAATCTAGAGACTAACCTTGAGGACAATTGCCCAAACCTTTATGGAAGGAGCATATTCACGAGTTGGAAAGAACACGAAATTTTATCTTGCATGGATTCCAATGCAGAAACTAGATATATATAACTAATGGGGAGTGGGCTTGTGAAGATAACGTGTTAATTAATTAGGAGGAAATTCCTGTGCTTATGACAGTCAAAATGCCAAGTTAAAACAATGGCAACCTGTGTTTAAAACATATACAAATTAGTGTGAAGTCATAAAAATAAGCCACGTGGTGGAGTATCTTTAATTGATTCATGCAGAACGGGCCTTCTCCCCAAAGACTCTGAAGATTGGCCATGAGGAAATGCCCAGAGCGGGCGGGTGCCCAGGACCATGTGTGTCAAAGCGTGGGGTGCACACGCAGGTCTGGGGTGGAGCCCGACTGTCCCCATTTCTGGCCGGGTGACGGCAAGCCTGCTCGTCCTGGGTCACACTTGTAGCCACTGGGGCAGGTAAGAAGTTCAGAAGAAAGGAAGAGGCAGAGATAGAGGAATTTAGTCCAGAGGAAATGACTTGTGTCTCAGAAAGGAGCATTTCCAAAGATTTCAGGAGTGGATGTAGACAGAAGCACACCAGCACCAATACCGAAGACTGAAGCGTGGGGTGACAGAGAGGGCGGTCTATTGGAAATGATCAGTGGTCGCCCAACCACGCCTGAAGGTCCCTTCAACTGGTTCTGTGCACCCTCCCTGGATACACATGTGCCTTGCTTCTCCCAGCCAAGACCCTCTGCAGAAAACTGACCTTAGCTCCCCGGAACTGCGTCCCCCATCTCCGGAGAGGTGTGAATTTACTTCAGCTCTCAGGCCAAGGTGGTATGAACCAACCCTGATGTAAACTTACCCTCCAGAGTCCCCCGCAAGTTCAAGTGGGGGTTTCCTTCTGCAGAACTTGGCCTGAGATCTCACCTTGCTTGCTTTATTCTCCCCCAAATAGAGCCCCACGCAATAGGTTTGTTCGGAGCACTTTCTCTCACGGTCTGCTTCTGAGAAATCAGACCGAAAGCAGATGAGTAGACTAACACTTAAAAATATAATGAGAAGGAATCCGAGGATGGATTTTAAAAAAACAATTCAATTTACTTTTACTTTTTTTTTAGAGGAAATGTTAAGTTTTTTTTTTTAAGATGATAGCTTGGTTTTGCTTTTACTTTTATGATGAGTGTATTAAAGAGCTCAGGTTTCCATTTTTCTCTGTGGTGTTTATCCCCAAGGTTATCAATGTTGGGAGTTTATGAGCATGAACTGTACCTTCTTCATAACATGAGTCTAGGGTCTGCGGCCACACAGGGTGCTTGTCAAGATATTTCTGAACAGACAGGAATAGTACAGTCAACATGGTACCTATCTGCTCTACAGAATTTTCTTCTCTCCACAATGGCTCCAATGAACTTAGTGGGCCATGTGGCCCTTAGATAAGAGAAGCCAGACACCCAGAGCTCTGCCTATTCAGAAGGGTTAGAACAAATGAACAAAGAAGCTTCAAAGACCTGGAGAGAGGGCTATACTTTTTGGAAAAGGATTAATCCTTCCTGTTTATATACAAATAAATGAAATTCTACTTTTTTTTAAAGGTAATATTTTAAACTTAACAAAATTCTGTTTTATTTTATAGTTTTGCTGTGTTGACAGATAGCTAAACAGACAGGATGGATGGATGGATGGATAGATAGAAAGGAATAGATGAATGGATGTATGTATATATGTGTAGATGGATAGATAGATAAGGATGGGTGGATGGATGGATAGATAGAAAGGAATAGATGAATGGATGTACGTATATATGTGTAGATGGATAGATAGATAAGGATGGGTGGATGGATGGACAGATGGGTAGAATGGATAGAAGATAGATGATAGATAGATAGATAGATAGATAGATAATAGGGAGATATATGATGGATAGATGGATAGATAGATAAGAAAGGATAGATGCATAGATAAGAATAAATGGATGGGTGTATAGATACATGGATAAATGGATGAATAGATCAGAAAGGATAAATGGATGGAAGATTGGGTTGTAGAATGACTAGATGATAGATAGATAATAGACAGATACAAAATGGATAGATAGACAAGAAAGTTTGGATGGATATATAAGAATACATGGATGATTGGAACTATGGATGAATGGATGGGTAAATAAGAAAGGATGGATGTAGGGATGGTAGAATGGATAGATGATAGATTAGATAGATAGATAGATAGATAGATAGATAGATAGATAGATAGATAGATAGTAGATGGGTAGATGGATAGACAGATAAGAAAGGATGGATGGATGGATGGATGGATGAATGGGTGGATGGATGGATGGATGGATGGATGGATGGATAGGTACATAGAGAGACAGACAGATATAAAATTCAGCTTTAGAAAGTCTCCCATGAGTATCTGTTGGACAGCCTCTCAATGATCTCCATCATGGTGGCACTGGCTCCCATCTTTTCCAAGCAGGTAAACTTGTGCCTTTGGAGTGTACCACCTAGGGAGCCATCCGTGTTGCCGCTGCTCTCTTCCTTGTGCCCCACATGCTGATCACCACAGATGTTCTTCAGGCAATAACAGTCATCGTTCACTACAGAACAGACACGGCACGTTGCCGTGTGAAGTATGGTAGAGATCTGTTGTCTACATGCTTGGCTTCAAAGCCCAGCTGTTTCTTCCTAGGTGTTCAACGTAGAGCCAGTTCCTTCCTCGTCCTCTCAGCTTGGGCCAGGTGGTTCCTGAGGGTCTCCAGGGTTATCTGGAAGATTATAGATTTTAGTGTACAATGTCTAGCCCAGTGCCTGGCTCAAGATCCCCAGTAAAGAGTAGTTCGTGTTGTTAGTAGTATGAAGGAAAATTCCAGGATGCGCCCATTCTTTTTGATTTGGAGAATACATGACATGTTCGGAAGCCTGCTGTATGCAGTGATGATGAGGAAACCGATCTTGGATGGCAACAAGTGGATGCTGGGTGGCGGTAAGATGCTGACATCCTTATGTTCATTCTTCTGCTTCCATTTCAGACTCTTTTTTTCCCCCCCCATTTCAGACTCTTGAGGGATATTGCGGAGCAGTGGAGAGAGCAGAGTGTGTGCAATTTCGATTCAGGATGTACAGCCCATGGCTATGCAGCCTGGAGAGGATGGACCAGAGGTCTGACTCCAGAGAGACCCAGAAATCACCTGGGTGTCAAACATTCCCCGAAAGTCAGCAACACACACTATACTCTTTATCTCGTGAAGACAAATATATGCAAATATTTATGAGTATTATTTTTCATTTTCATTTTTGGTCTTACTGGTCTTTAGCTGGTCTTTATTTTGTTGGCCTACCCTTTTAATCACAACATTTCCTTCTGTCTTGTCTAAACGACTTCCGGAATCTGGGATAGTCTCTGCCCACTTTTTCCTAAGACTTTTGTTTGAATGTTCCAGTAACCCGTGGCGTAGTGCTTCTGCCATTACACTTTACTCCCATAATAAAATAAGAAAATTATAATGGAGGGTTTTCCGAAACTCACGGCAGCACTTTTTGCCCTGCCTGACCCTTCCTCTGTGCTACCATGGTTACAGTCACCGAGAAATAAAATACAACTCCAACAGATTGCCAGGGCACACAGCGCAATTCAGCCCGTCCTCTGCTTTGCCGTTGCGTTTATTGTGATTTTGGCTCCAGTGTGATTCACTTGACAGGCATGCGAAAAAGGCTTTTGTGAGCTTTTGGTACAAGTGCGAGCTTTCATGGGCTCCACCCTTAACACGAAAGCCGCTCCCCAAGCCCGGACGAGCCCAGCTTGCTTTATTTATCCTGGCACCTTGGATGGCAGTCCGCATTTGGCTTGCGGGCGCCAAGACGGTGCGATAGATTGACGAAACTTGTAGACTAATGAGAACAGGGCTCATCTCGTTGACCATCAACCCTTGTGGCCGTGAAAGCTGTACCTGCTGGATCTTCCCTCCCTGGCTGGCATCCGGGGTTTTGCAAAGCAGACCTGTGACTCTTCCTCCCCCCAACCATTCTCCTTCTGTTGGTTTCTGTGGTTGTGAGCAGTAGCCGCGGAGAGTCTGAATCACTGCCCAGGGCTGAGAGGCAAAGAGGGCTCCCACTGTCGCCTTTGGATGTCTGCAATTCTTTCTTGCAGACACCTGGGTGGGGAAGGCTGTGTTTCTGGGCATCCTCTTGATGCCCCAGGGCCCTCCAGGCAACCACAAGTGCAACAAATCACCCTGAGTCCTTGGTTTTCCAGCACACAGCTTTGCCGGCCAGCTGGGCCTCTGCCCCTGGCCCACGTAGTCGGGGTGGACTTTACGGGGCTCTGTATCAACAGGCAGGTTTTCTTGCTTGGTGCTTTATTGCTTTAACGTGGGCCAGCTCACGGAGGTTTTAGAGGAGCCTAATAAACGTTCGGCACTCTGTAATCAGCACATGCTTGGGGTTATGATTTTGAAATCGAAATCAAGACGCCCAGCTTTACCTTCTGGAGTGCATGGCCCAGACTCCACCCCATATTTCTGGATGCACATTCTCCCAATAGAGTTGGCCCCTACTCACGCCTTCCTTCTCTTTGTATCTTTGGCTCAGAGCATATTAATGAATATCTAACTACCCAAAAAAGTTACTTTAAAATAAGAAGATCGGTGAAAAATTTTTTTAACGTATTTTTTTCTGAATCTGCTGATCGTAAATGGATGTCTTGGCATTTCTAAATATGTGCTCAATACCTTCAGTCCACCATGTAGAAAAAAGCTTCTAATGGAGCAGCGTCAAAGTAGGGGACTTTCAACTTTCTTACTCTTTTTTTTTAAATGCTCATTTTTGAGAGAGAAAGAGAGAGAGCGCAGGGTAGGGGCAGAGAGAGAGGGAGACACACAATCTGAAGCAGGCTCCAGTCTCTAAGCGGTCAGCACACAGGGCCTGATGTGGGGCTCGAACCCATGGACCATGAGATCATGACCTGAGCCAAAGATGGACGCCCAACCGACTGAGCCCCCAGGCGCTCCTCTCTTACTGTTGTTAAAGGAGATACATTACTGTTAGTCCCTCAGAACCAAATATTTTTTTGATATTGGTATTCTTTTCCATGCATACAATTACCAAATCCTAGTGAATCTTCCTCTCTGATATGTCTCAATTATCTTTCATCCTTTCTATTTTTGCTCAGATGGCCTTAAACCAAACCTTCCTTCATCCTAATCTAAATTATGACCATTGCCTCCTAACTAATGGTACTGGTCGCCCAGTTAATTTTTCCCAATGGGAATCAGGTGAACTCTCCATTAAAAAAAAAATTCCTTCATGGTCACATAGTCCATTGTAGGTGGTTTAAAACAGGCAAAGCAAAAAATAAAAACCTTATAAGCATTCCATGTTGACTACCCAGTTCATCCCGGTATGGAACAGACTTCACAACACAGTGCAAGGGGAGGTCTCCGGCATTGTTTGGTGTGCACACTCCTGATAGCCATGTCCAAGCTAAAAGGAACCGCTCCCTGATTCCCAAGCCTTCCTCAAGCTGATTCTCTGCCAGACATGCTTCCCTCCTGTCTGTGTTTGACTGGATCTTAAGCTCCCTTGGGTGCTCCTCTTCCTAAAACCCCCTTTCTCACCCGAGATTATTCCCCATTTACAACTCTCTCACCTACCTAATCGTGTTAATGAGCATTTAGTAGGAGGTCTATACTGTCATTGGGGTNATTCCTTCATGGTCACATAGTCCATAGTAGGTGGTTTAAAACAGGCAAAGCAAGGGGCGCCTGGGTGGCTTAGTCGGTTAAGCGTCCGACTTTCGCTTGGGNCTGCCTGTCTAGCTTAAAAGCTCCACGCAAGGTGGACCAACCTTGTAACCCTGTAGTGAGAATAAAGGTTTGATCTCAAAAGGAAAGTCACTGTGTAAACACGTCAGCCTGCTATTTCATCAGCTACTATAATAGCAAAAAGAATAAAAATGGCACCCTCGCCANTTGCTCTAGCTTAAAAGCTCCACGCAAGGTGGACCGACCTTGTAACCCTGTAGTGAGAATAAAGGTTTGATCTCAAAAGGAAAGTCACTGTGTAAACACGTCAGCCTGCTATTTCATCAGCTACTATAATAGCAAAAAGAATAAAAATGGCACCCTTGCCACATAAACACTTGATAAAGTAAGACTTGTTGCTACCTTGAGTTGCTTACCAACACCAGACAGAGTCCAGGAAAGGAAAAAAAATACGTTTCCAAGAAGTTAAATACACACACATGCAGAATTTGAGTGGGATGTGAAAGAATATGAACGATTCCAAGTTACGATTTTATTTTGTTCCTTTTTTTCCAAACCATTTGGAACTCCTTCATTATCTTTTCCATAGAGCACTCTGGTCCAAAGAGAGAATGATCTTTCTGGAAACCAAAAGGGCCAGAGTTGGCCATAAGTTGCCTTCTGAGGAGGTGAATGTGGGGAGCTCCCACAGGAAGGATCTTCGGGGGGCACTGAGGTCTCCCGTGAATTCCACTAGAAATGTCCTACCCTGTCCCTTTGATCACAGATCTCGCTCAGAGTAGTAAACCTTTATTATTCAGTTCTGTGGCTTGGATATGCTTACTGAAGGGAGTTCTGTTTATTGTGGTGAAAGCTGGTTAAAACAAAGGGAGGAGACTCTGTATTTGATGTAGATACTCTAGTCAGGGGAGAGTTGTTTATGTATTTATGGGGTGCATGGAAAGCCCTGGAAAGTGACAAGGTCTGAGCTGATGCATCATTTCTTCAGGGAAAACTGGGAGCTCCCAGTCTGACTATACACGTGTGTTACAAACTCTAAGAGCATCTTCCTCCGTATAACACTTCCTGCCACTGTGTGCATCAACTGATTACTGCTGAGTCTTGGCCCCCATTATTAAAATGTTTGTCATGTTTTTTCCAACTTGTTTGGCACATAGAATGTGCTCAGAGAATACTTGCGGAGCAAATGCAGGAATGAGATATCCGAGATCACAAGCGGTGGCTCAGCAAACCAGCTCTCAAACACACACACGCTGATTTGCCCATTTCTCTGGTGTAAATACCCCACTGTGGCTGATTCCAAGCTATTCATGGTTGAGCCGGACTCACAGAATTCCTGGATGGTTGACCCCTGGCTCTTCACGGTCTTGTGAGAAAGGTCTTCGACTTATTCAGCACCCCTTCCCGACCAAAGAACACACTTCGTACTTCAGAGTCAGAAAGATTATTCTTAGATGTGGCGAACTTTTGCTGCAGGCTTCCTGGTGCACATTTTCCCAAGTGGAAAGGCCCCCATTTGTTTGTAAAACATGTGGCAAGAACCAGAAACACTGCGACCTGTTGCTTTGGAACCTATACCCAGTGCACTAGAACAAGAAAAATAAATAAGAGACACAACTGTGAATAGGGGAACACGCATGCTCTCAGTGTTCGCAGATGATACAGTCTGTTACACAGCTTAAAATTAGGTAACAAAATGCCTCCAGAACATTTTTAGCAAATGTATTCAAGACTTCTATGCAGAAAAGATCCGACCACTGATTTTTATTAATGTTTTTATTTATTTCTGAGAGAGAGAGAGAGAGACAGTGTGAGCAGGGGAGGGTCAGAGAGAGAAGGAGACACAGAATCTGAAACAGGCTCCAGGCTCTGAGCTGTCAGCACAGAGCCTGATGCGAGGCTCGAACCCACAGACTGTAAGATGATGACCTGAGCCGCAGTCGGATGCTTAGCCGACTGAGCTGCTCAGGGGCCCCTAAAATCATATCATTTTCTGATAAAGAAAGATGCTTATAAAAAGAGGCACAAGCCATGACCTTGCATGGGAAGACACATTCTTATATTAATAGATAGCATACAATAACACATAAAAAAATCTACAAAAATACTGCAAAAGTTCATTTATTTAAGACATTCCAGTTGAAATCTAATCTTCTTATTATGAAATGTGTAAATGAAATTTATCTCAAGGGAAAAGTTTGTAAGAATGCACATGACAGTGAGAAAAGGATTTAAGAAACTTGCACTGTCATATTAACACATGTCATAAAACACTCTACAGTAGACTAGAGATAAAAACTTAAGTAGAGATTCTGTCCCTGGGGAAATGCTAAGTTAATATGCGGCATTAGAATGATTGGTTGGATAATCAGGCCAAAGAAAATTTTCACCTCATACCACAGAGTCAAGTAGGTTCCAAATGTTTATGGTTTTAATATTTAGAAATGAAAAATAAGGGCACCTGGGTGGTACAGTCAGTTCAACATCTGACTCTTTTTTATTTTTATTTTTTTAACTGTTTTATTTATTTCTGAGAGAGAGAGACAGCGTGAGCAGGGGAGGGTCAGAGAGAGAGGGAGACACAGAATCTGAAACAGGCTCCAGGCTCTGAGCTGTTGGCACAGAGCCCTACGTGGGGCTCGAACCCATGAACCGTGAGATCATGACCTGAGCTGAAGTTGGACGCTTAACTGACTGAGCCACCAAGGCGCCCCAAGCATCTCACTCTTGACCTCAGATCACTTCATGGTCTTGTGATTCATGAGTTCGAGCCCTGCATTGGGCTATGTGTTGATGGCGTGAAGCCTGCTTTCGATTCTGTCTATGCTTCTCTCTGCCCCTCCCCCTTTTCAAAATAAATGAATGGACTTAAAAAACAAAAATGAGGGGGCGCCTGGGTGGCTCAGTCAGTTAAGTGTCCGATTTCAGCTCAGGTCATGATCTGAGTTCATGGGTTCGAGCCCCACGTCGGGCTCTGTGCTGACAGCCAGCTCAGAGCCTGGAGCCTGTTTCAGATTCTGTGTCTCCTCTCTCTACCCTTCTCCCACTCACTCTGTCTCACTCTGTCTCTCAAAAAAAAATGATAAATAAACATAAAATAATTTTTAAAAAGACAACTATAAACGGAGGTACGGGAACGTCTAATCTCAGAATGAGGAAAGGCTTTCCAAACAAAGGTGAAAACAGGGGAATGTGAGAGATAGAGCTCTGAACAGTTTTAAAACTTGCCTTCGAGAAAAATGCAGTTCCATCAACAAATTCGAGAGGAAAAGAATGGATAACAAAATATGACAAAATACTTGCTATATTTAGGACATTAATGCCTCATGGAGCATTTGCTATATTTAGGACCTGTTAATGCCTTGTTATGTAAATTATTACTACTCAAAAACAAAATCTAAACAGCTCAACAGAAATGTGGGGACAGGCTAATAAATGCTTCCTTTATGAAATTGCCAAGGTATGCAGTTTGTTAGTTAATATGCATGAAAGATAGAAAAAACACACTTCTGTCTAAGTACCCAATTAGGAGCTATTAATATGATAAGAAATCTTGGGCATTAAGTGTGGGTAAATGGCACTGTCATATGCCAGGATGGGAGCTATTAAAGTTGGAAACCCTTTTTATAGGGTATTTCCCAATGTTTGGCAACAACCTCAGATACATTCACATTCTTTCCTGCAGCAATCCTATGCCATCGAATTTCAGACATTAATGGGAGACTCTGCAAAATATGAAACGATCCAGATGTCCACCAAGAAATGGTTGAACACTTTATGGCGCATCCATATAATGGGATTTTAGTCCCACTAACGGCCCTGGAGTATGAAAACCATAGACTGTTACGGAAAATAAATGAACCTTAAACCACGTGCTTTGGCATATAAACAAAATTGAAATTACATATATAAATAATTTTTGTTGGTGATCACACTCAGCCAGATCTGAGTATGTTCAGTGTCTTTTGAGTAATGCGAAGTGAATAATGTTTATTTATTCGTTTTTTTTCTGTATTGCTATATTGCTGTATCTTACCTATAACATCTATCGTATGAAATAAAGGCTTTACAAAAACTCAGTGTAGTACAAGCCTTCTGTGAGGAAACTTGAGACTTGTTCTTTCTCTCCCAAATGGACCTGGATCTGCCTTCCTTCTGACCAATTTGTTTCGGCCCTTCTGAAACGTGACCACATGGTGGGTGGCCTTTGGTGCACTTTTCTGGTTTCTGCTGGAAAGCTGTCAAGAAAGATTATTTCCCCCCATTTGAAATGTACTAAATCCAGTACTTTCTGTAGGAAAAAAAAATCTCTGTGGTTATTTTTTTTTACTAGTTTAAATCCTGGCTTAACAAAAGTCTCATTTTCCAGAATCAACAATAAGAAAACGAAACTATAGTGGGTACTAATCCTGTCCTCTGAAACTTGTGTTTTTCATCTTTCTTTAACTATTTATTTAAAATAGAACCTGACCCCCTCCCATCATCCAGAAAGAAAAATAGAAAAAAAAATCTTTTACACACAATTTATTTTAATAATCATTCGGAGCCAAATCTTGAAGAATGGCATGCACTCCATTCAACATACCACTGAATTATTTTGACAACTTGTACAAAAGCTTATACAACCTAAAATAATAAAAGGGACTTTGTGATTCTTCGTGTTATATGTGAAACCCGTTAAAGATTTTGTTTATTTACCTTTTCTTATTGTTTTAAAATTCAGGCTGCCAGACATTAATGGAAAATAGCCTGGCTTTATCCTTCCCAAAGCAGCGTGTCTACATTTTCTTTTTCATAACAGAAAAGTTGAATTCAGTGTTCCCTAACAATGCATTCCTGCTCTCCAGCCACTTTATGTCTTTTTTTTTTTTTTTAATGATAATATACTTTTCTCTTTCTATTTCTTAAACAATCAAGAGGGAAAAACCTCAGGGTCTGGATGTTTTGACAAAAAACATTGTAGGAAACTTTAATGTCTGCCATGTTTACAAATCCAACTGAAATATTGGCCTGGACTGCAGGCATTCTCTGGGGCTCACAGATGGGAGAAATTTGGGGTCCCGTGGGCACTAGTTCCTTGCTCTAGAATAAATAATTAATACTCAGAGTCCTACCATGGATTTTAAATCGCAGCCTAGGAGAGATTTAAAAAATCACACTCATGTAGAAATTTGAGTTATATATGATCTATCCGTAAAGATATTCGTAATAATGATAAAAATAATAATAACTGGTTTCCCCCCACATTTCCAAAGAAATGCTCTTCCCAAGTATCATCTCATTTAATCATCACAGTGTTTTTATGGCTCATGGTCTTACGTGGGACCATTCTCTGGGTAGAATAAACCCCAGACTTGCAGAGCCATAGCCTGAGAAGCATGGGTCTTTACTTTCAAGAGGGACAGTGGTTCTCAAGAGCTATGGCGGCCATAAGAAGAAAGATTTCAGAGGACAGTAGGGTAACAGGGAGTCCACATGGCAGCCCATGTGTTCTGAAAAGCCCCGGCTACTCAGAAATTCAGGTTCTTTCCACCTTGCAGCCCCTCCATCCTGTAGTGCCTTCTAATTTCTACATCCATCATTTTAGCCTGGAAGTGAGACACCTGATTGGTGAAGATTGATCCCATGACTGCATCTGGAAGAAAAGGGATCCTGGGAAACGTGTGCATCGTTTCTTCTTCATCATCTTAGACTGAAAGGAGATACCTGATCGGTGATAATTACTCACATGACTCCGTGTGGAGGCAAAGGAGCCTGGGAAATGTAATAATACATTACAGCTTCTTCACCATGTCACCCTGGAAAGGAAACATATCTTTGGTGAGATTTAGTCACGTGGCTCCATGCAGAAGCAAGGGAGCCTGGGAAATGTAGCCTCTGCCCGACTGGGAAGATGGACCTCACCAAAATTCTGCAATCTATCAGGAGATGCTTCAGGCTTCAAGGATAGCTAATCACCTTGTGTTAGGGAAATTGCATTCCTATCAATATTTTAGTAGGAGAAAAACCTCAGAGATTTAGTATCTGGGGCACCAGATTTACATCCAGGCTACAATATGTGGTAGGGTTTCTTTTTAAAATGTTTTCTAGGGGTATCTTTTTAAAATGTTTCTAGGGTCGGTTGACTCTCCGACCCTTCTTGGCTCAGGTCATGGTCTCACGGTTTGTGAGTTTGAGCCCTGCTGTGCACTGATGGCACCCCTGCTTGGGGAGCCTGCTTGGGATTCTGTCCCTCATCTCTCTGACTCTTGCTCTGTTCCTCCCTCTCTCTCTCTCTGCCCCTCACCCACTCTCTCTCAAAATAAATAAACTTTAATAAAAATAAAAGTAAAAATGTTTTTATGTACTAAAATGGGAATATGTACCAAATAAAATATTACCAAGATTTTTAAAATTCGTTTTTTAGGGTTGAAAATGTTTCCCAAGTTGTATTTCCGTCCTATGTATGCCTTATGAAGTTGTCCATCTCTACACTTGGAATCCCATCTGTTCATGTATCCCTCTCTTCTTACCTAAGGTTTAAAATAAGAAATGATTATTAAGACTATGTTAAGATGGGTGGAAAGGTCTGGATACTATTCCGGATTGTGGCATTTTGCTTTATGGATGGAAGACTTTCCATAGACCGATGAGCGTGATCTGCTCAGATGAGCTGCAGTCACTGGGGCAAATGGATCCTGAAAGGTGCCAGATACTTTTACGGTGTGTGAAGCAGGTGCGACTACACCATAGCGTGCACAATGTGAGGTTTGCGTAGACATTGTGAGAAGTGAAGGAGTCAGGGGGAAGTGTAAACATTGATTTAATAGTCGGCTCAAATATGGGTTCTTGAATCTTGAATCCCAATATTCATACAAATATAATTTTATGTTTGTCTGTACATATTTTATATATTTATATATTATGTACTATGTCTGTCTATCTTTCTATCTATCTATCTATCTATCTATCTATCTATCTATATCCCTCTCTCTTTCCTCTGTGCTTCTGTCTGCACCCCCTCACTTTCCTCTCACACCTCAACCTGTTTCTGAGAGTCCAAACTGGGGTGGACTTTCTTTTTACATAATCAAAACATGTCGTTGAGTTTCTAAAACAACCAAAGAATGTGTATTTCTCTTTCAGATGATTTATGTTACCCTAATATGGACTAGTCTCAGCTGTAAGAATTTTTTTAATGTTTTTTTTATTTATTTCTAGGAGAGAGAGAGAGAGAGACAGCGTGAGCAGGGGAGGGTCAGAGAGAGAGGGAGTCACAGACTGAAACAGGCTCCAGGCTCTGAGCTGGCAGTCAGCACAGAGCCCGACGCGGGGCTCGAACCCACGAACCGCGAGATCATGACCTAAGCGAGAGTCGGACGCTTAACCGACTAAGCCACCTAGGCGCCCAAGAATTTTTTTTTTAAATAGGACTTTTAACCAGTGTCCCTCTGTCTGTATGTTATGTCAATGGATAAAGTGAGGAGTGTTAATGTCCTCTGAATACGTGATGGAAGCTAATGAAAATCATACTTGGGTTCTCATAGTTGATAACGGGCAGAACTTAAATTCAAGACCACATCTCATTGATTTCAATGCTTTGTTGTTTCTGCCGTATTCTAATAAGCCTCACAGTTGAGCAGAGCCCAGCCCAGGACACAGATCGCTTCTGGGTTCTGGGTTCTGGTTCAGGTCCTGCTACGTGGCTTTGAATGGGCAAGTCCCAGCCAAGGACTCATGGCACAGGAGCAGATTATATCATCATGAAGAATTCTTCCTCAGAAGAGTTCCAAGTGCATTTGTGAAGACTAAATGGAATACAGTGTGTGAACGTGCGTTGGAAACCAGAGCTATTTTAAAAGCTTGGGAAATAAAAGCACGAAGTATTGAAATAGCAAAGCATAGGAGGCACATGCAATGGGTAAGTCTCTGTTCTAAGCATATTATTTCGTATCTAAACAGTGACCCTTTAAGGTAGGTGTGCAGTGAGCTTCCTCTTTCTCCCATGTCTGAAAACAGAGCACAGGAAGTTAAACAGCATATACCAAGGCTCTGATGTCTATACGGGGAGGGGCCCTGTAATATGGCAGAAATTAACACATTAGGTTGCCCCAGAGAGTATTAACCTGTTAGGAAATGCAAAATGGACTCTGGTATAGATTTGTCAAACCACTGGATGGATCTCAGCCCTAAACCAGCCACTTGTTCATCTTGACCTTGATGTAGATTATAATCACAGGGGCTTCTTCCTCAAAGATTCTGGTTTAATTAGTTAGACATATGGGTTGGTGTATGGGGTTGAATGATGGCCCCCCAAAAGATATGTCCACATCCTAAACCCTGAAACCTATGAATGGAACTTACTTAGGAAAACAAGTTTTGAAGACATAATTAGGCAAAAGATCTCTAGATGAGTTCATCCTAGATTATCCAAGTAGACCTTAAACCCAATGACAGGAGGGACATGGCCACAAGTCCAGGGGCATCTGCTGGAAAAGATGGGAAGGATCTTCCCTTAGAGCCTCTGGAGGGAACACTGCCCTGCCCCACCTGGATCTCACCCCGCATGGATCTCAGTGGTCCGGCCCCACCTGGATCTCAAGCATCTGCTCCCCAGAACTGGGAGAGCATAAATTTCAATCACTTTACACCCTACCCACCCCCACCCCAATTTGTGGCAATTGGTTATGGCAGCCCCAAGAAATGAACGCACCAGAAATGAGGAGTTTTTAATCTTCCCAAGGTGATCACAACACTAAGCCAGGAAGGAGAGCCACTGACTTCTCATGACATAATAAGGTTAATTCTGTTAGGAAGGCTGAATAGCCAGACACTTGGGTTGGGGTTAAAAGGACCTTTGGGCTTTCCTTTCCCAAAATATCAGGCCCTCCCTGAACCCAGAAACAAACCCCGCTGCCCATCTGTAGTTTGGTCTCACGTGATAAAAAGTGCAGAAAAGGCCCCTACAGGGTGCAGTGTCCTGAACTTTCCACTTAGTAGCAGGACAGAGGCTTCCCTCACCAGACCTCGAGTCCTGTCCAGCTTCATTGGAATGAGAGCTCTACTTGCAAGTAGAACCTGAATTGCCCAGTTTGAGTTCTGTTTTACAGTGAAACCCTGGTCACAAAGAGTGACAGCTGTCTGCTAGCTAAGAATTTTGCTTGTGCGCACAGATGTACAAAGACATGTGCTCAACGTCAGTAGTTCGTGGAGGGCGGCTGGGGGATACGATCTTTCAGTTGATGCATTATTGAGTTAATATACTACTTACCAGTCATAGTGGAACCCTATGTGTTTCCAGTTAATAATCTGAAATCACACACACATCCTTATTCTGGGCAAACTGATTTAAATGCGTTTGCTCCTGGAGAGTGAGTCCATCTCACTCTGCCCAGACATCCCTCTATGACTTCCCAGGCATAAAAATGTTGGCCGCCCTTCCATGTGATGTGGCCTTTGAGTCCCCTGGACTCCAAAAGCTCTCTGAACCCCGTCTAATGGTTCTGAAGGTCTCCGACTTGTGTCAGGCTGACCTGTACATCTGCTTTACATCCTTCAGGAAAACAGTGAGTGAAGACCACCAAATGCCCCTTCCTGCCATCCTAACTTGCCTACGGCAGGACAGGGCAAATCCTTAAGGACGTTTGTGGAGCCCACCCATGAAAGTATTATCATCGATCTATTTATTTATCTTCATCATCATCATCATCATCATCATCATCATCATCATATCCATCTATTTATCTATTTATTATCTTCACCATCATCTTCATCATCTATCAAACTATCTATTCATCATCTTCATCATCATCTCCTTCATCTATCCATCTATTTATCTATTCATCATCTTCACCATCATCATCTTCTTCATCTGTCCATCTATCTATCTATTTTTCCTCTTCATCTTCATCCTCCGCCATTTATCTGGCATCTATGGGATTGGTTCTCAACGAGGGTCAATCTTAGCAGGTGCATTTGGCAATATTTGGAGCCATCTTTTCGTTGTCATGCCTGGAGTGGCACGTGCCACCAGCATCTGGTGGGGGAGAACAAGAACACGCCTCAACGCCCTACGGTGCACAGGACTCCCCCACCCCAGACAGTGCTCAGCCCCGAATGGGTGCAGAGGTCGAGAAGCCCTCATCTGGCTGAAGACTCGTCTTTGGAGAATGAACTCTAGAGGCAAGAAGTGTTCCCTGCACACATTTTCCTCTCAGGGGCTGTCCTTGTACCCGACACATAGTAAGGGCAGTGCGCCTTTGTATGAGCAAAATAAGTGGATTAATGAGGGACAGACGAGAGACCTCTCTACATCCCACAGATCACGGAAAGCCACACACTGTTTTGTGTCAGTGACCACCACTCACTAAAGATTGGCAGCACTGTACTTTCTGTCAACACGGATAGTCGTGTTCTTCCTAAATATTTATCTTGAGTTTCGCTTTTCCTCTTGGGGGAAACAAAACAATGACAGTTTTGCATAGTTGAAGAAGACTAGGACATGTGCCCCAGATGTGTCTTTCCTAAAGAGAATTTCCTGAGCTATTGCCAAGGCACCGTGTTCCCCACCCCACCACCCGACTGACTTGTTTCTTTCTTTCTTTTTTTTTTTTTTTACTTTTTTAACCTTTATTCATTTTAGAGAGACAGAGTGCGACCAGGGGAGGGGCAGAGAGAGACAGAGAGAAACAGAATCCGAAGCAGATTCCAGGCTCTGAGCTGACACCACAGAGCCCGACATGGGGCTCGAACCCACAAACCAAAAGATCATGATTAAAGCCAAAGTTGGGTGGTCAACCGACTGAGCCACCCAGGTGCCCCTGATCATCTTCCTTCTTACTGCAACCAACACCCCCTAGGATGGGAGGGTCTCACCCTGCCTTCCTGTAAAATGCATGGTTGGAGCTACTCAGTTTCCTTGCCTATTAAACCCTTGTAGACAATAAAATAATTCCAATGTGCTGGATAAAAGCAGTTTTTCAAACACTGTGCTTTATACCCAAATTCACTTGAAATGCTCTTGCCCTGGAAAATAGGACTATTATCATTGCCTGGTTATTTGGAAAATATTATTTTATTATCAAATGTACATTATATTGACCTTAAAAATACAGTAAAGCAGTCACGGGGATAAACATGTCTCCTATTTTCCATGAGCACACACCGATGGGGTATGGCGTGAGGGAGAGACATTTCCAGGCTTTTCCAGGAGGCCCTGGATTCATTGTGCAGGGGCACGGCTTAGCTCTCTCCTGCCCCTTCCCCCCACCCACTGACTTCAGCTCTCAAGATAAATCCCCAAACAAGGAAATCCAATATCCCAGCCTCCCACACTGTAGGGGTGCGGGGAAGGTAATATAATAGCAGTTACTGAATTTTCTCAAGGAAGTTTGGAGGATATATGTTTTTTTTTCAATTGCATTTCCATGCCTGCTCTCATGTAGCCAAGTCTTGTAAAGACCAATAATTTATTATTTTTAATGAGACGGAAAGTATTTCTTTCTCTCTAGCCTCATCGTCTGATTGGAAAGAAAAATATAAAACATGTCTTTATGTAAGACAATATATAGAAAGTGAGTTCCAGGGAGGAAGTGAATCCATTATATAAAAAGTGAGTCCCATATAAAACGGTAGCTGTATCGTACGCAACTTGTACATTACAAAGACATCAGTCATTGTGCTTCTAAGCCCTTCCAGGGCAAGCTGGAGTTCTAAAGTGACAGAACATAAGTGGAAGATGGGTAGTCATTCTAGAACATTCTATCATGTTAGGGCTGCAGCAGATTAACTAGGGGATGCATCTTCAATGGGTTAGCAAGGCACTGGTAATCTCTATGGTTTATTTTCAGTGAGTGCTCCTTAGGTCGGCTACAGATGCCCAGTATAGTAGACGTGGTCTGCAAATCAGACAGCACCCTACGTGCCCAGCTCCTGCGAGCACACGACATCCCATAAACACGAATGAAGGTCCCCGGAGAGGCCAAACCATCGTTCTCGTGTTGCCACTGCTTCCTTTTGCCGACAAGCGTAGGTCAAAGTCAACATGAACCTGAAACCCAGACGGGGGCCCCCCGAGCACCGTGACAGACCCATTAAGCGTTCTGACCAGCTGACTGAGGCGGCTTTCCTTACAAATGACGCTTTGTTCTAACTGTGGAGTCCACATTCTGGGGGGCGGCGTTTCAGTAGACGTGGATGTAAGTAGTTTTCGAGTCAGTGCCTAGGATGTTTTTCGCAGTGCACTTGTAGAAACCCGCGTCTCTGTGTGTGGCCTGCTGGATGGTCAGGGAGCCCTGGGGGTGAAGGAATCTGTTCCCATAGAGACGCGCCTGCGCCCCGGCGGTCAGGTGCGAGTTGTCGGGCAGGTCCCAGGTGATCTCGGCTTTGGGAATCCCCATGGCCATGCAGTTCATCTTGACGGTGTTCCCGGGCCGCGTGTAGATGACGGGCGTTGGCTCACTGGTGATCCGCGGCGGATACGCTATCACGATAACTGGAAAGTTCACGACGGAAGGGCCGTACTCCGTGTCCACCTTGCAGACGTAGGTTCCCCTGTCGAAGACGGAAGCATCGCGCACCGTGAGGGTGCCGTTTTCCCAGAGGGAAAAGCGCCCCCGTGTTTGGGGGCCCTCCAACAGCATGGCATTGGGGAGCGTCCAAGAGAGGCGAGCCGAGCGGCCCCCCGGAGGGGTGCAGTGCAGCTGAAGGGTCTCCCCGTTGATGATGCTCACCAGATTGTGATACTGGTTGCTGACCTGGGGTTTCAGTCCCACCTTCAGGGAAACTAGCCTCTCCGAGTAGCCGGCTGAGTTGCGGGCCACGCAGCGGTAAGCCCCGGCGTCCACGGAGGAGAGGCCACTGATGTGCAACATGCCGTCACCCTTATGGTAGAATCTCTGCAGCTGTTGGCCACTCTGGAGCTCTGTCCCATTGGGAAGGACCCACAGCAGGGTGGGCATTGGGGTCCCTGCGGCCGAGCAGTTGAGACTGATAGTGTGGCCGGCCATGGCGGTGATCTTCTCACTGATCGGGTCATGGAAGATGGGCTTCTCCACGGGGTCCAAGACCGTGAGCTGGACAATCAGCCTGGCTTCCCCTCCCTCGTTGCGGCCGATGCACGCCAGCTGCACGGAGTCGCTCTTCCTCAGACTCCTGATGTCCAGTGTGCCGTTGCGATGGATGGTGATTCGGTTCCCATAGTACGGGGCCGGAAGAACCACGCCCTCGGGAAAGGCCCACAAGACCCTCGGCGTGGGGATGCCTTCCGCCTGGCAGTCAATGAGTTTGCGACTCCCTCCGGCCGCGATCTCCCGCACGGTGGTGATGGCGTTAGGGTTCCCGTTGATGGTGGGCGACTGGACGTTGACGTGGATCCAGACTGTTTTCCGGTCCTCCCCGGCGCTGTTCCTGACCACACAGGTGTAATTGCCGCTGTCTGAGCGCTGAGCTTTCTGAATGAGAAGAGTGCCATCTTGGTATATCTGGTACTTATCGGAGGAGACGGGGATCAGCCTGTTGGCTGGAGAAAGCCACGTCACCCGGGGCGTGGGTTCCCCTTTGGCTTCACACGCCACAGTGACCACATCGCCATAGGGAACCTGGACCACGGTGTACGTCTTGTTCCGGATGGCGGCGGGCTCTGTGACCACCTTGACCCGCACCCTCATCTCATCCTTGCCAACCTGGTTTTCGGCAAAGCAAGTGTAATCCCCTTCCTCCCGCATGCCCACTTCATTGAAGTAGAGTGTCCCGTTGTTAAAAACCACGTAGCGTTTGGTACGGCCACCGCCGTCGTCAGACTGCATGAAGGAGTTGACCAGGCTGCCGTCCGGGAGGCTCCAGGAGATCTCAGGGTTGGGAAGCCCAGTGGCCACACAATCCACTTTCAGGTCACCTCCGTAGAAGACCTTGTGGTCATTCTCCTTGTGCTCGATCTTGGCCGGTTTCATGACCACGTTCACCTTGAGCACGACAAAGTCATCACCAACCTTATTCCGGGCAACGCACAGGTAGTCCCCCGCATCCTTGTCTGTGACGGATTTCACCACCAGAGTCCCGTTGGGAAACACCTTGATTCTGGTGTCAAAGCTGGNGGGAGAAAAAGAGTAGGAAGTCAGTCTCCTGTATGCTCTATCCTGGCTTTAGGTAACCAGAATGAAATGAAAACATGTGGTCTGGGGAACTTTCTGGGCACACGGCCACTACTGCTAAAGGTCACATGGTTTTTGCAGCCTGGAGGGGACTGCATTCACAGGCGGAAATGATTGATTTGCCACAAACAAGAACTCTGACTCGGTAGAGTATGACCTTTGGCTGGCCTGGCTGCTGATCCCAGGATGTGAAATGCAGTCAAGGACTTCTGCCCGGTTAGCCTGGGTGTGTGTTCACCGTGTATCTGTCTGGAAGTCAGGACAGAGCTCATGGTGATGATAAATCCAGGTAAGATGCAGCAGCCATGGAGAGAACAAATCTGAGTTAACCCAATAAAGAGGCAGAGCTCTTCCTGAATAAAATGCTTTAGACATAATTTCTACTCTTGACAATTCTGTATTATATTATATCCCATTATGAGGCAAGGGGCCCAAAGTTGGCTACTCTATGCACTGAGTAATTGGGAGTTATTCCCACAATAACAAGTAGAAAGATTTGGGACAGCCTTTCTCGAAAAGTGTCCAGATTGAACTTTCTCAATGACACATAATTGATAATGATGGTATCAGGAAAGGAAGGGTTGAATTTGGACCTATAAATATTTCCTAAATTTTGCATTATTCGAACAGCATATCTGGAACTATGTTGTAGAGTTACCAAGAAGAGAATGGAAAAGAACAGAACAGAGCAGAAAAGAAAAAGAAAAGACAAAACAAAACAAAACAAAGGGGTCTACCTATAGTTGAATCAACCTCACTATGGTTAATAAAATACAAACCAAAACTAACAATGACCAAATACACTGTTTGGTTGGCCACAAGTGTGAATCAGGTCAACATAAGTCAGTAGGAGAGGAGTGCACAAACATATTTCAATGTGTCTTAGAGTTTAGAATCCCAAACTCTGTGCAGTAGCTCATGTCTCTCAGCCTTTCGAAACTTTGGAGCGGTGATGCCTATCCTCGGTCATAACTACAATCATCTGAGCAACTCAGAAATATATCCCTGCCTACGCATCACTGGGGATCGGGATTCAAGAAAAGCTGCGCTATCTGTATTTTTAAGTAGTCCCAATGTGTACGCGAGGCCAACAGCCTGCTCTTTTATAAAACTCACATGGGTTGTTGAATTACACTTTACTAAGAATGCAATTAGTCAAAATTTAGTAATAATGAAGCCGCAGAGACAGCAATTTATGATTTATAGGGACATACTGGAAGAGCGGCTCACATTCGTTCTGGGACCACGTTCTTTAACTGCCGTTCATTCAACACTGCCTGAGCCGTGCCAGGAAGAGCCGAAAACAATTTTGCACATGGCAGTACATCTGGTCAGCTGGGAGATATTCCAGGGAAAACTGGGTACGTGGTATTCTGGACGCAGTGTGAAAGGTTCACCAGGCACCAATCAACCATCTAACGTTAGCACTCAGGCTTCGAGACAGCGTGTTCACCCTTTCCCCGCATTGGAAAGAGACTGGGGAGGCCAGGAACAGCTGTGCAGAGCCCTCCGAGTGCTGGCTTCCCTCCTCGAATCCCGCGGTAGGACTCATGTCTCACATTCCTGCCTGAGCTGCCGGGCTGTGGGTGCAGAAGACACACCGTGAGCCAGGGTTTCTACACCACAGTGCCCCAGATGTGGCCTTGATTTCACTTTGCCAACCGTTGCCTCTCTCCTCTGTATCTCGGGAAAGTTACTGAAGAGACAGTGGCTCATCTGAATGCAGCCCAGGGTCCCTCAGACTCAGCACAGCTCACATCTGGGAGGGGTGGCTGTCTGGGGTGGGTCGTCCTCAGCATTGTAGGGTGGTGAGCTGCGTCCCTGGTCTCCACCCACCAGATGCCAGTAGCAGCCTCCACTCTGGTGTGACAATTAAAATGTCCCCAGGCACTGATGGGTGTTCCCCAGGGGAATAATCTGTCTAGCTGAAAACCACAGCAACAGATGGCTCGCGGATGGACGGATAGACAGACAGATAGATATAGATGGTACATACATATAGACATAGCTGATGGACAGACAGAGAGATAGCTGATGGGTGCATGTATAGATGGATGGATGGACGGAGGGATAGATAGATAGATAGATAGATAGATAGATAGATAGATAGACAGATAGATGATAGATACAGTCATACATGCCTACATAGGTGATGGATAGACAGTTAGATAGTTGATTGATGGATGGATGGATAGATAGATAGATGATTGATAAATATGACAAGTGGATGGATAGATAGATATAGATGGTAGATAGATATAGATGATACATACAGACAGACATAGCTGACGGACAGAGATGGCTGATGGATGCATTGATGGATGAATGGATGGATGGATAGATAGATGATTGATAGATAAATATGACAGGTAGATGGATAGATAGATATGATGGATAGATAGATAAATAGATACGATAGATGCATAGATGGATAGATAGATGATAGATATAGATGATAGAGAGATACAATCATACATGCCTACATAGGTGATGGATAGACAGTTAGATAGCTGATGGATGGATGGATAGATAGACATAGATCATAGATAGATACATACATACATACCTAGCTGATGGATAGACAAATAGCTGATGGATGGCTGGATGCAGATGATAGATATAGATGATAGATATGTAGATGTATGCATACATAGCTAATGAATAGACAGATAGCTGATGGATAGATGGATATACCAATGATAGACAGACACATAGATGATAGACGAATGGTCTTTCATGCTAGGTTAGTGTCTCCGCCTGGGTACTACTGACATGTGTGGTGGGTGACTCTCCGGAGTGCGGCATCCTGGGCCCTGTAGGGTGATGGGTAGCATCTCCAGCCACCACATGCCAGTGGCACCCTCATTTCCTGATTCATGCCAATCAAAAAGGTCTCTAAATACTTCCAAATGTTCCCTGGGCCCAAACCCGCCTATGGGTGAGGACCTGTGTTCTAGGCCCATCTGGGAACTTAAGGCACCAGATGAGACCGTGACTTTCTTCGCAGCCAAAAGAAAGTTTCGGAATTCTCCAACACGGCGCCCTCTTGGTGCCTTTAACTTTTCCTGTGTTCACAGCCTTTCTCTCTCACTAAGGCCACTCTCCCATACGATCTGAAGCTGCTTCTGTGTGTTGGGTGTGTTGTCACCGTACAACCTAGGTGACCATGTATAATATTATCGCTTTAAATACAGTCGATATGTAATCATTAAAGTAGAAGTTATTGGTTCCTTTTTTTTCCAGGGGGGGGGGGCAGGAAAGGAGAAGGGAAAACAGCAGGTGTTTCTTCCCCATCCCCGGGTCCAGGGGTGGCCCCAGGGCGGGTCCCCAGCGCCTAGCAGGGAGGCGCGCGCAGGGGCGCAGGGGCGCAGGGGCGCAGGGGCGCAGGGGCGCAGGGGCGCAGGGGCGCAGGGGCGCANGCGAGTCGGTCATGCGCTTGGACGGCAGGCGCCAGAGGATGCGTGGCCAGGGGTCCCCGGACGCGCTGCAGTCCAGGCGCAGGGTCGCGCCATAACGCACGTCGGTGCTCTGCGGGGAGGTGCCCGTGATGCGCGCGTTGGCGGCCGCCCGCTGCACCGTCAGCTGCACGACCCTGCGCGCCGAGCCCACCGGGTTGGCGACGACGCACTCGTAGCGGCCGCTGTCCTTGGGCGCCAGGTTGCGGATGTAGAGCGTGCCGTTGGCGAAGACGAACAGGTTCCCGTTGATGAACTGCGAGGGGCGGACCTGCGTGCCGTCCGACAGCACCCAGCGCACGCTGGGCAGGGGCGCGGCCTTGGCGGTACAGTGGATGTGAATGCTGAGCCCCGGGGGCAGCGAGATGTTCTCCTGCTTCTCCTGCTGGATGACCGGGGGCAGCGCGGCCACGTGCAGCCGGATGGCCAGGCTGTCGGCGCCCGCCGCGTTGCTGGCCACGCACTTGTAGACGCCTCTGTCTGAGAAGGACGCCTCCTTGATGGACAGGGTCCTGTTTTGGTGCAGCGTCACTCTGCCCTCCACGGGGGACACGGTGTGCCACACCCTCCTGTCCGGGAAGATCCAGGAGATCTGGGGCGCTGGGGTCCCTTTGGCTAGGCACTCCATGGCTATGGTGTCTCCCAGGTACACGGTGACGTCCTGGTAGTGGGAGGCGAGGATCTGCGGCTGCTGCACGGTGACAGACAGCAGGACCCCCACTCTGTCCACCCCATGCAGGTTTTTGGCCGTGCACGTGTACTGGCCACGGTCCTGCAGCTGCACCTTCCGGATGACAAACGTGCCGTTCTTCAGGACCTCGAAGCGCTGCAGCCTGGTGTTCGGGGTCATCAGAGCACCTGGGAATCAAAACACGTGCCATCAGGGGCCACACGAACACACCCCCAGGGTACCAACCAGTAAGGGCGATTCCTCGTTGAGGAGCCGAATCCTTTCCTTTATGTCCCACACCGCAGAGGCAAAGGGCAGACCCGGCTCCAATATGGAGACAACAGAATGTTCATTTCCACCATTTGTGACTTAAAAAAAATTTTTTTTAATCTTTATTTATCCTTGAAAGAGCGAGAGAAACGGAGTGTGAACAGGGGAGGGGCAGAGGGAGAGAGGGAGACACAGAATTGGAAGCAGCTCTGGGCTCTGAGCTGTCAGCACGGTCAGAGTCTGTATCAACGAGGTTTCTCTGATGTTTTCAGGTCTGGGTCTTGCTGACCCTGGAGGGACCCCAGGCCCCTCCCAGAGCTATTCAGTTCCTAGAGTCGGCAAGCAATTCACCTTTCACATGCAAACTAAAGGAGGCGCCTCTGTGGCTGAGTGGGTTAAGTGCCCCCAGGTCACGATCTCACGGTTCATGAGTTTGAATCCCGTGTGGGGCTCTGTGCTGACAGCCAGCTCAGAGCCTGGAGCTGCTTCGGATTCTGTGTCTCCCCCTCTCTCTGCCCCTGCACCGCTCTCTCTCCCTCCCAAAAATAAACATGAAAAAATTAAAGATACATATGAATAAACGCAAGTCAAGCAATCCAGAGCCCACACCGTGATCCCTGGTGTATGGGGCTCTCACGTTCCCAGGCCACGCCTCACCTGCCGGAATCTTCCCGGGGCAAGACCCGCACCACTAGGGAAGCCCTATGTCCAGAGCGTTGTGATGATAGTCAAGCCAGCCATTGCTAAGCCTCCTTGCAGAAAGCACAGTGAAGGCTGCTGTGCATCTTTCCCCGATGGCTTCTGTCTGCTGACACCCCCCCCCGCCCCGTGTCGTCCCTTCCTGTTGTAAACTGCAAAACAGACTCTTCAATGGCCGTCATTCCCTGACGTCGTTGCCTCACCATTTCTGAAGAATAACAAATCCCATATTTACAGAATGAAAAGCCTCGCAAAGCCCTGAGTTAAGGCATTCTCGTCTCCCACACAGCTGGGCTTTCTCTGCGCACGTAGGGGTAGTGAGGGGCCCCGCTCTGATATCACGTGAGGCCTGAGGACCCTGAGGGTTAACGCGACTGGGATTCGCCGGGAGAGAAACAAAGGCAGCATCTTCTCGGGATGAAGACCCCGTGGTGGTCTCTGTTCGCTCCGTCGAGCAAAATTCCGTCTTAGATCATTACGAAAACATATGACCTCAGTGTTGAGCGGATCAAAGAAGTCCTTAATTCCCGCGGGCCCAGAGCCTCTGCTGAACTTTGGAACGCTTCCAGAAGGCTGGTGAGATAAACCTAAGCGAGGAATGAAGAGCTCCCCGAAGTGCTATTAGCATAAATCATGCCCGTATCATCAGAACGGGGGGAGGGAGAAAGGCCTCTGATCAGAATCCAGGCCTGAAGGACACAGCCGTGCAGAGAGCGGAAGGCAGCAAGAGGGGACGCTTCCACGCTGGCTTCCCGGAGGTCACTTTCCTCCGTCACCTGGGAACTGTTTTGCCGTCCAGATCAAGTCGACGGTCATCCGAGTGCTTTTTGGGCTCAGCTTCATGGGCTGAGTTGTGTCCCCTCCTCAAATTCATACGTTGGGAAGCATCCCCTAGGATCTCAGAACAGGACTGTGGGCCATGTGGTCTTTCAACAGATAGTTAAGGTAAAGTGAGGTCATTGGGGTGCGCTGAGGTCCGACACTCCCTCAGCCTCAGCCCTGCCTGGACCTCAGACTCCCAGCCTCGGCCCTGCCTGGATCTCAGACCCCCGGCCTCGGCCCGGGCTGGACCTCAGACCCCCGGCCTCGGCCCGGGCTGGACCTCAGACCCCCGGCCTCGGCCCGGGCTGGACCTCAGACCCCCGGCCTCGGCCCGGGCTGGACCTCAGACCCCCGGCCTCGGCCCGGGCTGGACCTCAGACCCCCGGCCTCGGCCCGGGCTGGACCTCAGACCCCCGGCCTCGGCCCGGGCTGGACCTCAGACCCCCGGCCTCGGCCCGGGCTGGACCTCAGACCCCCGGCCTCGGCCCGGGCTGGACCTCAGACCCCCGGCCTCGGCCCGGGCTGGACCTCAGACCCCCGGCCTCGGCCCGGGCTGGACCTCAGACCCCCGGCCTCGGCCCGGGCTGGACCTCAGACCCCCGGCCTCGGCCCGGGCTGGACCTCAGACCCCCGGCCTCGGCCCGGGCTGGACCTCAGACCCCCGGCCTCGGCCCGGGCTGGACCTCAGACCCCCGGCCTCGGCCCGGGCTGGACCTCAGACCCCCGGCCTCGGCCCGGGCTGGACCTCAGACCCCCGGCCTCGGCCCGGGCTGGACCTCAGACCCCCGGCCTCGGCCCGGGCTGGACCTCAGACCCCCGGCCTCGGCCCGGGCTGGACCTCAGACCCCCGGCCTCGGCCCGGGCTGGACCTCAGACCCCCGGCCTCGGCCCGGGCTGGACCTCAGACCCCCGGCCTCGGCCCGGGCTGGACCTCAGACCCCCGGCCTCGGCCCGGGCTGGACCTCAGACCCCCGGCCTCGGCCCGGGCTGGACCTCAGACCCCCGGCCTCGGCCCGGGCTGGACCTCAGACCCCCGGCCTCGGCCCGGGCTGGACCTCAGACCCCCGGCCTCGGCCCGGGCTGGACCTCAGACCCCCGGCCTCGGCCCGGGCTGGACCTCAGACCCCCGGCCTCGGCCCGGGCTGGACCTCAGACCCCCGGCCTCGGCCCGGGCTGGACCTCAGACCCCCGGCCTCGGCCCGGGCTGGACCTCAGACCCCCGGCCTCGGCCCGGGCTGGACCTCAGACCCCCGGCCTCGGCCCGGGCTGGACCTCAGACCCCCGGCCTCGGCCCGGGCTGGACCTCAGACCCCCGGCCTCGGCCCGGGCTGGACCTCAGACCCCCGGCCTCGGCCCGGGCTGGACCTCAGACCCCCGGCCTCGGCCCGGGCTGGACCTCAGACCCCCGGCCTCGGCCCGGGCTGGACCTCAGACCCCCGGCCTCGGCCCGGGCTGGACCTCAGACCCCCGGCCTCGGCCCGGGCTGGACCTCAGACCCCCGGCCTCGGCCCGGGCTGGACCTCAGACCCCCGGCCTCGGCCCGGGCTGGACCTCAGACCCCCGGCCTCGGCCCGGGCTGGACCTCAGACCCCCGGCCTCGGCCCGGGCTGGACCTCAGACCCCCGGCCTCGGCCCGGGCTGGACCTCAGACCCCCGGCCTCGGCCCGGGCTGGACCTCAGACCCCCGGCCTCGGCCCGGGCTGGACCTCAGACCCCCGGCCTCGGCCCGGGCTGGACCTCAGACCCCCGGCCTCGGCCCGGGCTGGACCTCAGACCCCCGGCCTCGGCCCGGGCTGGACCTCAGACCCCCGGCCTCGGCCCGGGCTGGACCTCAGACCCCCGGCCTCGGCCCGGGCTGGACCTCAGACCCCCGGCCTCGGCCCGGGCTGGACCTCAGACCCCCGGCCTCGGCCCGGGCTGGACCTCAGACCCCCGGCCTCGGCCCGGGCTGGACCTCAGACCCCCGGCCTCGGCCCTGCCTGGACCTCAGACTCCCGGCCTCGGCCCAGCCTGGACCTCAGACTCACGGCCTCGGCTCTGCCTGGATCTCAGACTCCCGGCCTCGGCCCTGCCTGGACCTCAGACCCCCGACCTAAGCCCTGCCTGGACCTCAGACTCCAAGCCTCGGCCCAGCCTGGACCTCAGACCCCCAGCCTCGGCCCAGCCTGGACCTCAGACTCCCAGCCTCGGCCCTTCCTGGATCTCAGACTCCCAGCTTCACCCCTGCCTGGACCTCAGACCCCCAGCCTCGGCCCTCCCTGGACCTCAGACTCCCGGCCTTGGCCCTGCCTGGATCTCAGACTCCCAGCCCTGGCCCTGCCTGGGTCTCAGACCCTCACTCAGACCCCCAGCCTCAGCCCTGCCTGGACCTCAGACCCCCAGCCTCGGCCCTGCCTGGACCTCAGACCCCCAGCCTCGGCCCTGCCTGGACCTCAGACCCCCAGCCTCGGCCCTGCCTGGACCTCAGACCCCCAGCCTC
>NW_027528610.1:1603922-1604181 GCF_008692635.1 Crocuta crocuta
CCCTGCCTGGACCTCAGTCCCCCAGCCTCAGCCCTGCCTGGACCTCAGCCCCCCAGCCTCGGCCCTGCCTGGACCTCAGACCCCCAGCCTCGGCTCTGCCTGGACCTCAGACCCCCAGCCTCAGCCTTGCCTGGACCTCAGACTCACAGCCTCAGCCCAGCCTGGATCTCAGACTCCCAGCCTCGGCCCTGCCTGGATCTCAGACTCCCAGCCTCGGCCCTGCCTGGATCTCAGACTCCCAGCCTCGGCCCTGCCTGGA
>NW_027528610.1:1605048-1612459 GCF_008692635.1 Crocuta crocuta
CCCAGCCTCGGCCCTGCCTGGACCTCAGACTCCCAGCCTCGGCCCTGCCTGGATCTCAGACTCCCTGCCTCGGCTCTGCCTGGACCTCAGACCCCCAGCCTCTGCCCTGCTTGGATCTCAGACTCCCAGCCTCACCCCTGCCTGGACCTCAGACTCCCAGCCTCGGCCCTGCCTGGATCTCAGACTCACAGCCTCAGCTCTGCCTGGACCTCAGACTCCCAGCCTCAGCCTTGCCTGGACCTCAGACTCACAGCCTCAGCCCAGCCTGGATCTCAGACTCCCAGCCTCGGCCCTGCCTGGATCTCAGACTCCCAGCCTCGGCCCTGCCTGGACCTCAGACTCCCAGCCTCAGCCCTGCCTGGACCTCAGACTCACAGCCTCGGCTCTGCCTGGATCTCAGACTCCCAGCCTCAGCCCTGCCTGGATCTCAGACCCCTGGCCTCGGCCCTGCCTGGACCTCAGACCCCCGGCCTCAGCCCTGCCTGGACTTCAGACCCCCAGGCTCGGCTCTGCCTGGACCTCAGACCCCCAGGCTCGGCCCTCCCTGGACCTCAGACTCCTGGCCTCGGCCCTGCCTGGATCTCAGACTCCCAGTCTCACCCCTTCCAGGACCTCAGACCCCCAGCCTCGCCCTGCCTGGGTCTCAGACCCCCAGCGTCGGCCCTGCCTGGACCTCAGACCTACAGCTTCGGCCCTGCCTGGACCTCAGACTCCCAGCCTCAGCCGTGCCTGGACCTCAGACCCCCAGCCTCTGCCCTGCCTGGATCTCAGACTCCCAGCCTCCAGCCCTGCCTGGATCTCAGACTCCCAGCCTCCAGNGCCTGGACCTCAGACTCCCAGCCTCAGCCTTGCCTGGACCTCAGACTCACAGCCTCAGCCCAGCCTGGATCTCAGACTCCCAGCCTCGGCCCTGCCTGGATCTCAGACTCCCAGCCTCGGCCCTGCCTGGATCTCAGACTCCCAGCCTCGGCCCTGCCTGGACCTCAGACTCACAGCCTCGGCTCTGCCTGGATCTCAGACTCCCAGCCTCAGCCCTGCCTGGATCTCAGACCCCTGGCCTCGGCCCTGCCTGGACCTCAGACCCCCGGCCTCAGCCCTGCCTGGACTTCAGACCCCCAGGCTCGGCTCTGCCTGGACCTCAGACCCCCAGGCTCGGCCCTCCCTGGACCTCAGACTCCTGGCCTCGGCCCTGCCTGGATCTCAGACTCCCAGTCTCACCCCTTCCAGGACCTCAGACCCCCAGCCTCGCCCTGCCTGGGTCTCAGACCCCCAGCGTCGGCCCTGCCTGGACCTCAGACCTACAGCTTCGGCCCTGCCTGGACCTCAGACTCCCAGCCTCAGCCGTGCCTGGACCTCAGACCCCCAGCCTCTGCCCTGCCTGGATCTCAGACTCCCAGCCTCCAGCCCTGCCTGGATCTCAGACTCCCAGCCTCCAGGACTGGGAGACAATAAATGTCTATATCTAAGGCACCCCCGTATGTGGTCCTCTGTTACGGCAGCCCAAGCAAATGAATAGAACCCTATGTGTAGGTGCAAATCAAAGCAATGCCCGATGCACCCCATGCGGGCTGTGTTTACATCTGCCAGCCAGTGGAAGGGCAAGGGGAGTCTGCTCACTCCTCCTCACCCTCACGGCACCCCATACAGGTGGTGGAAGGCTTGTGCGCTGACTTTCTCAGGGAAAAGGCAAGCGGCTCCTTTGTGAAGTATTTCCTTTGTGAAATATTCATGAGCCTCGGTCATTCCATATCCAAAGAACCTACGACATGCTTCCATAGGCTTGTTAAAATCTCACATACATTAGAGCCCGAGTAGGGGTCTGATTCCTTACTTCCCATTCCTCTAAAGGAGTATCCTTGTATCTAGGTTCTCAGACGTCCCCTCCTGTCCCAGCCATATGCAGTTCCGACTAGGGCCACACGCTCAAGTAAGCCCTTCCTACACAAGCCCGTAAAATGCGGACACGTGAATGCCTTACCTGTGGAAACCTTTGTCCAGGTGATGAAAGGTGTGGGTTTCCCCGTCGCCTCACATGGGAACACAACATCTGTCTCTGCGGAGACAGACACCGTCTGAGGGGGTTTGGTGATAATTTGGGGCTTTTCCCCATGCGTCCAGAATTTGGATGCTGGTGGACCTCCAGCAGAGAACAGCTTGGAGGTGCTCTGGTGGAAGCTTCTGGAAGGCTGGCCTGAGGACGCCATGATGGGGATGGAGCTCCGGGTGGAATAGACCATGGGGATGTTCTGTACGTTTGTTGAGGGCAGCCCCGTGGCCCGGGGAGGGTGCGATAATGGAGGTGCAGGGGGACCAAAGTCCATGTGGATGATGCTCTGAGAATGTATCCTATTGTTGGGCCCTGGGTTGACTTTTTTCTCTCTTATGCTGGGGGCAGGAGATGCAAGCATCTGGGGCTTCTGAGTAGCTCCCAACTGTGGGAAAGAGACAGTCCTGTTGAAAAAGAAAGGGAATCTTCCATTGGGATAATGGGGGACCCTTGAACTCGGAAGCTTTCCAACAGGTTCTCTTAGATCCGGGATCTTGTTATCCCCAAACACTTTGGGGCTGACGCCGAGCCGGTCCGTTCCTTGGTCAGGGAACTTGCTAGGAATGTGAGGTTTGGGCTTCGGAGTGAGAACAATGGGGTTTGTCCCACTTGTTAATCTCGGAGTCGTCAAGTGCTTATTTTCTGGCCACACCCTTGAAGGGTACGCTGTTATTTCCGGTTTGTTGGTCAAGTGGCGAGGGGGCTGGGGCGTTACGAAGTATCTAAAGGGGCCTTCTGTGGCCATATGTGGGGGCCTCACCGTCCGCCTCGGGGGGATTGGATTGGCAGTAACTCTGGCTGGCTGGTGGAAGACATGGACTCTCCCAGCCTTACCGTCGGGGCCGCGTGGAAGACCGTTTGGGGTCTTTCCATCAAATGCTTCCTTTTCCAGCTCTTGCTTTGGGGTTAAGTTAAATTTATTCTGGTTGGAAGAAGGGGTGGATAATTCATGTGGCCTCAATACACGCTGAGTTCCCTCCTTATTCACTGGGGCTGCTCTGGTTTCTGGGATCCCCACGTAATTCAAGAAAACGTTTTCCTGGGAATCTGTTGATGTTGGAGGTGTCCTTGAGGCAAGAGACGTGGGCTCCGTGAAGGTCTGCATCACGGACACAAGGGTGGTGGCCAGGAATGGGGAAGCAGCCTCCTCTATCGAAGAGGGAGTCACGGCATGAGTCCAAGGTCTTTTAGCTGGAGTGGGTTCCTGACGATCGTGAGCACTGATGGTGGTTTCTGCCTGACTTGGAGACGGCTCTACTTTTATGCTCGAGACAGGGGTTGAAACAAGCACTTCTTTCGGTTGAAGCAGGGCAGACGCTGCAACTGACGGGGGAAACTCAGAAGGAAAACCCAGATCCTCCAACCGTTGAAGAAAGGGTGAGTCTGTGAGGCTTTCCGCAGGGCTGGTAGCATGTGTGTCTGTGGGCAGCGTCCCTGACGCGGCTGCCCCTGGGGGATTCCAGCGTGAGGCTCCGGGCAAGCTCGATGGAGCAGTTCCCTCCTGGAATTGTCCCACGGTGGAGGGTGATGGAGCATAACTGATGGTGCCATCGGGGCCTGAGCTATCGGTTTTATGCTCGTTGATGTTTGTGACACCGTAACTCTTCATTTCCGTTCTGTCCGATATAGGTTTATAGGTAACTGGAATGGTCTCATGGAGTTTATTGGGCGATGAGTGTCTTTTTGGGGTGGTTGTCATAGACTCTCCCACTGTAGTCATCTCACGTGGGTCCCCAGTTGTCAGAGAAATGGTTGTAGAGAAGAGTGGGGTTTCTGGGCTGGGAACCATGAGGTTTTTATGTTTGTTTTCTGGGGGAGGGCTGGGTGTCGAGGCAGACGTGGGAAAGCTCGTTGTAGAAGTGGAATACCGATGTTTATTTGGCCTCTTCCCGTGTTTTCTTCTTGGGGTTCGTCTGGAAACTGGTTCCGCCTGCTTCTCCGTTTCCACCTGCTTGGGGACGCCAACGCTGCTGCCAGTCCAAGATGTGGGCACCGGTGAACTCTCCACGCGCTCTGGAACCTTCACTTCGGGTACTTGCGTAGGTGCAGTAGAAAAAGTCTCCGTGGGGGCAGAAGTCGTGGGCTGGGTTTGTTTATGCCGATTTCGGAACCTGTGGGGGCGTAATCTCTTCCTCCCGTTGGGTCTCTTTCGAGAAGTGTGAGTGGTCAGCCCCCAAGCCGAAGTGGCCTTTTGAGTTGGTGTCACCGCTGCTACCGTGGTGCTGTCCTTGTCAAAGAGACCACTGAGTGTGCTCTCGCTGGGATGTCTGGAGGGAGCCATGCCCTTCGTCATTCCGGGGGCGGAGTCAGGCGGAGTGGTAGATTTGACTCGCTTTCCCATACTCTCAGGATCCCTGGACATTGTGGGGTCTCTCTCTGGCGTATCTCCTTCCTGTGGTGTCTGAGAATTCTCCTCTTCCTGTAGTGTCTGAGAATTCTCCTCTGTGCCCTTTTCAGTCAGCGGGTTTCCCTGAGTGCTTAAAGCACCTTTCCCAAGCTGGGTGCTGTCTGTTTGTCTCCATGGGTGACCCTGGGGTTGGACAGCTGGCTCCCCTAATGTGAGACCGTCTAATGGCTCAGATGTCCTCGAGTCAACAACCCACAGGACGGTGGTTGGCGTAAGCTGAGTGAAGGTCAGTTCTTTCGTGTTCTCTCCACCTGGTTGTGAGTTAGTCTCCAAATCTGGGTAGTTAGTCTCCGACTCAGCCAAGGCGCCGGCAGCCAATGGAGATTCATACCCATCTGGCTCTGGCACGGATCCGACATCCACTGCAGGCCAGCTCTCTGTACCCGTGTTTTCATTGGAGGGCTCTTCGTAGACTGTGTCCAGGGTCTGGAGAGTAGAAGATTCATAAGGCACGGATGTCAGTGCCGCGGCTGTAGCCCACTGTGGGTCAACTTGAGTGGGCGTCATCTCCTCAGTCTTAGAAAAGTCATGGTCAATAATTTCTCCCAGATGCATGCTTGACACTTTGGGTTCAGCCAGAATTACTCCATCGTGCCCACTCTCCAGTTCCATCTTGGTTGAGGCCACAGTGCTGGAAACCTGATCTTCCTCACCAAATAGAGACTCATCTGCTGAGGTTTCTTCGGCGCTGGTTGTGGTCTCTGCAGGTGACGCCGAGGGTGGAGGAACAGCAGGCAAAAGCAGTGTCACTTCTGGCCTCACGGAGGGAGGAGTGGTGGATTTGATGCCCTGGGGTGTCTCAGTTCCCTTAGGGAGGTTTTTGCCACGTACTCTGGCTAAAATATCTGCCCAGCGCTCTGGATTAATCTGTTTGTTTGCCATATTTATCCTTCGTCTGGACTCGAAGACTCGGCGACCTTCTGCGATGTTCGTCTCTGGCTCTTTTTCAGAACTCTTCCAGGGCTTGAGCTTCCTTCGCCCTTTCTTCGTTTTCTTACCTCCGGTGACGGCTTCATCCTTTGCTTTGACGAGCGTCTCTTGGTCCTGTGTGTGTAGAACTCTCCTTGAAGCGTTCTCTTCCTCTCCTAGGCCTGAACCGCCTTCGTCCTCTACCACATCTGCTGGCACTCTGGAAAGATTCTTCCCACTTGGGTGTCTGCCTTTCTTCGATGACCTGCCTGACCCTTTCTTACTCACGGCCACCCCCACAGTAAAGTGATCTGCCCCTTGCTGGTTGACTGCCACACATCTGTAGTAACCGCCATCACTGACTTGGACCTTTGGGATGGAAAGAGTTCCGTTGGCCAACATGTACGCATGCGACGTGTTAGCCACATTAGTAATTATCCTTTTGTTTGGGAGAATCCAACTGAGCTGGGCTTCGGGTATGGCCAGTGCACTGCAAGGCAACAGCACGGGCTCCCCTGGGTTCTTCTGAATTGTCACCGTATGTCCATCAGGCGGCTGAGTGGCAGGTGGCTGCACAAACACTCTGTATACCATCCGGTCCATTTCATCCCTCACCTGAGCAATGCACTGGTAGAAACCCGAGTCCGACTGCTCTGCTGATCTGATCTTCAGCCAGCCACTGGTGAGGATGGAGAACTTGCCATCCTGGTCCTCCATGGGTGCTTTCAGGACAGAGCCATCTGGGAGCACCCAGTAGATGGATGGACTCTCAGAAGCCTTCACGTTACAGCTTAGCTGGCACGGACCCCCTTCCAAGACAGTCTGGGCTGTTTGTACCGCTCTGCTGGGCTCGATCATGACCCAGCTTCTGCTCCGAGACTGCCTGGCCTCTTTGGCGGGAATCGTTAACGAATAGTGGGAATAATAGGAGAGCAGCACCTTTTTGGCCGTACTCTGACGTCGGTTGAGTTGGATATCGATGGTTGGCTGCATGACCCATTCTGGTTCTGCAAGAATGTGGGCTCTGACGCCCGTGTAGTAAAGGGCATCGTCATCGGCGTCTTGCCTGTACTGGTAGCTGACCTTGGGGTCTTTGCTGAGCGTGAGTTCTTGGTTCAGCTTCACGGGGACCTCACTGTAATACGCGATCAGTTTCCACAGCTTCTCATAGTTTTCCCGAGTCATGGGACACTCGAAGTCCAGAGCAACCGTTGCATTTATATCAATCTCTTGAGGGTCCGTCTGGTTCAAGTGAATTTTGTACAGGCCCGTTGGCTTCTTGATGTCGCAGACCAAGTTCACGGTGTTCCCGTGTTTGTCGGTCATGTTCAAAGAGATGTTCCATGGGGGGAACTGGAACCCCTCCAGGGAGAGCGGGCTGTCCCCATCTTCTTCTTGTTCCTCCTCTTCCTCCCTGTCCCTGCTTCTGTTCTGTCTCAGAGGGGACTCTATGGAAGGCTTCAGACAAGTAATGTCCTTCAGCTTGTGAATCTCTTGCTTGTGCAGTTTTTGGGGACTGGCACACATGGCACATAACTGACCACCTTCATAGGCTTTGTCCTTTTTACACTTCAGAGTTCCTAAAACAAATAGACAAACATGCACAAGTTAGTGAACCCAAGAACGGCACGCCTGGCACATGGCCAGAGGATAGAGGCAATGGGCGCACATTTATCTCCCCAGCGCACGTCCCTAATGACTCCAGACCTTACTGGCTTCTGTGGCTTCACCAGTGACTTGAAATCCATTTAGCACAGGCTGTGGTAAGGAACCACGGTTTTAGAACGACTTGGCAATGGATAATCAATACTTTTTTCAAAAGGATTCTTGAGTTATTTTTTTAAAAGGAACTCTGTTAGGGGCGCCTGGGTGGCTTAGTCGGTTAAGCGTCCGACTTTCGCTTAGGTCATGATCTCACGGTTCGTGGGTTCGAGCCCTGCGTCGGGCTCTGTGCTGACTGCCAGCTCAGAGCCTGGAGCCTGTTTCAGTCTGTGACTCCCTCTCTCTCTGACCCTCCCCTGCTCACGCTGTCTCTCTCTCTCTCTCAG
>NW_027528610.1:1613468-1631398 GCF_008692635.1 Crocuta crocuta
GGCTCTGTGCTGACTGCCAGCTCAGAGCCTGGAGCCTGTTTCAGTCTGTGACTCCCTCTCTCTCTGACCCTCCCCTGCTCACGCTGTCTCTCTCTCTCTCCTAGAAATAAATAAAACATTAAAAAAAAATTTAAAAGGAACTCTGTTCACACACATTATACAAACTTACCTTCCCTGAAGGTCCAGGAGAATCTATATAAACAAACGTAACCCATGAAAAGAGTTCCCCGTTAAAGGACCCACTTTTGCCATGAATCACATCATATCTATCTTTTATATTCTTTTTCTGTTGCCAAAATTTTTCTTTTTTTAATGGGGGAGGAGCAGAGAGAGTGAGAGAGAGAGGAAAAAAGGAAGTAGACTCAGTGTAGAGCCTGACTCAGGGCTTGATCTTACAACCTGTGAGGTCATGACCTGAGCTGAAATTAAAAGTCAGATGCTGAGGCGACTGAGCCACCCAGGGACCCCTGTAAATTTTTCATTTCAGGCAGTGTTTACCCTTTGCATTCACATTCTACTCTTGTCTTCCTGGACATCAAGTGTTCCAGAATGTTCTCTGTATCTGGGCCCTGGTCTGCCTCTTTCACTGCTTCGTCCTTCTCTGCCCACAGACTCAGTGGCGATGGAGAGTTTCTGGACTTGGTCCCGGCCCCCTTCCATCTTGCTCTGCCCAGTCATCCATGGCCTCACCTACACGTATGGCTTTCGTCACCATCCATATTCAATGACGGCTGCTGACATGCTTCTCCAGTGAACACACAGTTTACAAAGTCCACACCCACTTTCCTACTTGACGCCTCTTTTTCAAAGTCACAAGGTCTCCTCCAGGTGACATTGATATGGATTCTACCCACTCCGAACCTAGAGGCTTTTTCTCTAGCAGTAAATGGTGTGATACTACTTCGCGTCAGGGGAAGGAGGAGACTGCTGTGCCTTTTGACAGTTTTCTTGATACCTGCCCACTTCTTTCCATCACCACTGGGAGGCAAGCAGCCAAAGGGCTGTCATCTATGACACAGAGTACGATAAACCTCCTAACTGGTTTCACAAGATCTGCTTGTCCTCTCTGGACACAGTTTTCTGTGTGGCTTTCAGAGTAAACACCTCAACGTGCAGATACAATTGGCTCACTACCTCACGCAACACACGCAAACACAGATGGGTACATAGGGTGCATATACACACAGAGAGACACGTATCACACACAACATATACACAGACAGACATGTGTACACACTCACGCACAAAATACACACAGACATGGATGTATACACATCCACACACAAAATATACAGACATACTTGTGTACACACACACACACAAAATATACACAGACATGATGCATACACATGCACACACAAAATATATACACACAAAATATATAGGCATACTTATGTACACACACAAATATACACAGACATACATGTATAGAACACACACATAAAATATACAGACGTACTTGTGCACACACACACAAATATACACAGACATATGTGTATACACATACACACTCAAAATATTCAGAGACATACATGTATACACATGCACACCTAAAACACACACATGTATTTCCAGAATGGCCAAGACGGCTCTCTGTGCAAGAAAACATCATATTTTTACTTCCATAATCCAAAGTTTTGCTGGTAAATGTGTACTCAAAATGATTTTCAGCCCCCCTTGTACCCAGTGGGGTTTGGGGACTATTTCCCAGCAATGAACTACAAATGGAGGTGACATATGGGTTTTCTAGTTAAGAGTATTAAGAAGCAGGCCTATCTCGGTCTTCCCGCACCCATTTCCTGAGTAAGCAAATCAGATGTCAAAGTGAAGGTGGAGGGTCCAGGTCCATCTGTCAATCCAGAGAGGAAAGTCGCCCAGCAAGTGAAAGCACACGCAGGAAATTGTGATTTAAGGTATGTGTGAAGGAAGGTCCCAGATGGGCGCGGCCAAGACGCTAAGTAGAAATTGAAGAGAGCAAGACCTCTCAAAGATGATGTGTTAACAAGGATTTGAGAGCAGAAGATAAAGCATCCCCCTGAACATCTAGAAGGTGCGTTGTGTCCACAGGTCCAAGGCCACTGATTTGGAAATAAGTTTGGGAGGTGCAGGGAGCCAAAGGTAGAGCATTGTGGCTGCAAGAGGGTGACATGGAGGGGAACACGTGCATCACGGGAGGGTGGGTGGTAGGTGGGAGCACGGGCGTGGAGGAAACCAGTGGGGTCTATTGAAGGAGGGGTGACCAAGGCTGCAGAAAGTGCTGCCGGGAATGCCCAATTCTCCTCCTAGAGAGAGAAAACAGTAGCTGGATTCAGGCTGGAGGCTGTGACGGTGGACAACAGACCCACGATTTGGTAAACCCAAGGGGATCGAGGATGAGATTCAAGGTGGGGCTTGAGGAAGGGGGTAAAAGAAAGATGAAGAAATAAAATCTTCCTTATCTTGAATCAAAATCTACTTTCTTGGGGGCACCTGGGTGGCTCTGTCACGTAGGCGTCTGGCTCTTAATCTGGGCTTAGGTCATGATCTCACAATTTGTGAATTTGAGCCCATAATCGAGCTCTTGCGCTCACAGTGTGGAGTCTGCTTGGGATTTTCTCTCCCTCTCTCTCTCTCTCTCTCTGCCCCTCCCTGCCCATTGGTCTTTTTGGCTCTCTCTCTGTCTCTCAAAATAAATAAATAAACTTCAAGAAAATCTTTCTTGCAGCTTCTACACGCCACTCCCGTGTTTTGTTGTCTGGGTCTGTGCAGAACACGCGTGTCACCCATTCTTAAGAGAAATGCGTCATAGACACCGACAGCCTTCCCTTTTCCAAGCATCGTTGAACACCTCCTCATATAGCACGGACGTACAGAAAGTCCCCCATTTCGCTGTAACCCAAAGCTGCATGGAACCCTCCAGATATTCAATTTAGGACAACCCCACTCAACCATATAAAGCTGAATGATCGTTGGCTTCACATTTTATGGAAGGGCATGACCATGTGAATGATGAACAGGGACGCCTTGACATGCACGTCGTGGTCTCCGTGCCCACGGAAGTCTCCCACCGCGCCAATCTGGCCACGTGCTCTCGGCAAGATCAAACGATGGCAGAACGCTAGGGGACGTAAGCTCTCCGGAAAGGCAAGCGACACGCAGGGGGGAGCCCCATCCGCCCGGCTCGCTCTTACCTTTGGATCCGGCTTCCCACTCCAGAAGCCACTTCATCTTGCAGTCACACAACCAGGGGTTGCCGTGCAGGTAAAGATTTTCCAGAAGAGGCATGTTCTGCAGCATCCCTGTGGGGAGAGTCGTAATCATGTTGTCCGCCAGGTAGAGGTGTCTGATGGTGGAGAGTCTGAAATAATCCAGAAACGTGAACGTGGAGAATGTGCCAGGGTGGAGTTGATGCAGCAGATTCCCTTCCAAGTGGAGCAGCCTCAAGGACGTTAAGCCGTCGAACGCTCGCGGGTGAATGAATTCGATCTTGTTGTGGTCGATGTGCAGCCTCATTAAGCTCCATAGACCCTGCAAGGTCTGCGCTGTGATCACGCGAAGCTTATTGTAGCTGAACTTGAAAACCTACGAAGGCAGGGGTGGAGGGGAAAAGCCTGGTTATAATTTACAAAGTCACAAGCAGGGACAGATACCAGAAGAAAGAGCAGAGAGGTAATGACATTAAGCTGGTTTTTAACGACAAAAAAGAATTTGTAATTTTATTCATCGTTAGGGAGCGCTGTGTCATTTCCCCTCTTCGTTAACGATCACACGGGCTGCAATGACGCAATGACTGATGCTCGTAAAAGCCCGGGTTTACCTGGAGGGAGCTGAGGTCTCTTAAAGCCCCGTCAGGGATATTGGGGATGTCGTTGCCATGAATCATAAGGAGCTCCAACTTGCTCAGTCCCGCAAACGAGGTTTCTGACAAAGCCTGTATACTATTAAATCTAAGGGGAAGAAAAAAAATAATTGGAATAAGAAACAGTGAACACTGAAACTCCATCTGGGAAAGATTCACTCCGTTCAGGAATGTTCGTTGGGTATTTTGACTACGGATATGCTAATCATGCAGCTAGAGGTGATTTTACGGACACGAGTAGGAATTAGATTCTAAAGGAAGCTGGCCCAAGTGGCCCCTCCTTGGAAACTTCCACTGGAAAGCGTCAGTGATGATGAATGACCGCTCGGGTCATTGAATGCAAAGAATTAGCATGAATGCCAAGGAACCCCAGCTTGAGAAGTAGCTTTGTGTCAAGTAAGGAGAGAAGGAGGTGCCCCAGGCTACAAAGGACTAAATTAAAGAGCCGAGGGCCAAACACCAGCACCCTACTTCACAAGGACCGGTGGCCATTTCTGATGGACTCTCTAAATGAATTGTAAACATTCTGGTGTGTTTTTGGCTTTTGTTTTGCATCAACATCGGTAAAGATGTTTTCTTGACCAATTTGAAAATTCCTCATTGCTGGGGCGCCTGGGTGGCTCAGTCTGTTAAGCGTCCGACATCGGCTCAGGTCATGATCTCGCGGTTCGTGGGTTCGAGCCCCGCGTCGGGCTCTGTGCTGACAGCTCAGAGCCTGGAGCCTGATTCAGATTCTATGTCTCCCTCTCTCTCTGCCCCTTCCTTGCTCAGTCTCTGTCTCTTGCCCTCAACAATAGAAAAACAACATAAAGTTTTAAAAAAAAAGAAAAAAGAAAATTCCTCATTGCTACCTTATGCATGGCGCATGGGAATCCCAGTCAATACCTAGAGAAGGGATTCTAAAATAAATTGGCGGGCAGTTACTTTGTGTCACTACTTCTGCTGAAATACAACACATCTAGCCTGACGTTATTTATGGCTTTTCCATAACACCTAAATAAAAGGAAATAGATGTGTAAGACAGTAAAAGTAAAGTGTTCACAGTTAAATACAATAGATGATTCTAGGTCCAATTTCTTTCCTTTAAAAAATATTTTTTTAATGATTATCTATTTTGGGAGAGAGAGAGAGAGCACCTGAGCGGGGCGGGGGGCAGAGAGAGAAGGAAAGAGAAAAAGAATCCCAAGCACGGTCCGCACTGCCAACCCAGGGCCCGACTCAGGGCTTGAAATCACCAAACGTGAGATTGTGACCTGAGTCAAAATCAAGAGTCGGAAGCTTAAGTGACTGAGCCACCCAGGTGCCCCATTCTTATAGTGGATTTATAATCAGACCCTGATTTTGAAGTCAAGATCTGGCCAATGATGCCTCAAAGAGCCAGCCTGAGGAAGCATCACTTTTCAGCTATGAATTCCAGGAAATACAACGTCCATCAGCAAAATCACTCACCTTGATTGCATGGAGATCTACTAAAAGCTACTTTAAACACTGCATTGTTTTATAAGACCCACTTTAGCAAAGGAAACATCAGATGGAATGAAATGTATCCTGTCTCATTAGGAAAATGCAATAGGGTTTTGAAATGATGCACAGGTAAAAATAGAGTAAAAAGTAATCGTGGCTCCTGTTTGTCATTTAACTCACAGAGTCAATGGACAATTACATAGAAAGGTTCCCCCTTCTGGACTATATGATACAGATACTGGACAGTGTCCAGAGACATGTTTGGGTGTCACAGCTGAGTGCAGGTGTGTTAGCGGCATCTGATGGGTAGAGACCATGGGTGCTGCTGAGCATCCTACAATGCACAGGATGGCCACCCACCAACATGGCTCAGTCCCTAATATCAAGAGTGTTGGGTTTAGAAACTGTCCAAGCAGAAAAGATGCTGTCAGTTGATCTATCTATCCATCCATCCATTATCTCTCTCTCTATCCATCCATCTAACCATCCATCCATCATATCAGTCTAACTATCTATCTATCCATCCATACAGCATCTACCTATCCACCAATCTATCTATTCATCCATCCATTCATTCATACATCCGTCCATCCATCATCTACCTATCCATCGATCCATCAATCCATCCATCATCTATGTATCTATCTATTCATCCATCCATCTATCTATCCATCATCTATCTATTCATGCATGCATCCATCCATCATCTGTCTATATATCTATCCATCTCTCCATCCATCCACCCATCATCTATCTATATATGTATCCATCTAGCCATTCATCCATCAATCTAACATCTATCATGTTATCTATCTATCTACCTATCTGTCATCTATCATCTATCTATCCATCCATCCATCATATCGATCTATCTAACTATCCATCCATCCAGCATCTATCTATCTATCTATCTATCTACCTATCTATCTATCATCTATCATCTATCCATCCATCCATCCATCCATCATATCGATCTATTTAACTATCCATCTATCCATCGATCCAGCATCTATCTATCTGTCTATCTATCTATCTATCTATCTATCTATCTATCTATCCATCCATCCATTCACCCATCCATCATCTACCTATCCATCAATTCATCGATCCATCCATCATCTATCCATCTATCTATCTATAATCTATCAATCTAGGGTAGTGGTCTAAACTGGGGTAGTTTTGCCCCCAGGTGACATTTGGCAATATCTGGGGTCATTTTTGGTGATCACAACTGGGAGAAGGGCGTGATGCCATGGACATCTAAGTGGGAAGAGATCAAGAATCCTACTCAACACCATGCAAAAGATAGCAATCCCCCAACAATGAATTATCCTTTGCAAACTGGAAATAGTGATCCCACATGCCAACTGGATGGATGTGGAAAAACCAGTCTAACCTAAGGCTGGATTGTCTACGAACTGAGCGCTGCCTCATTCACTTAGTCTTTAGTGTTCTACAGTGAAGTCTGTCTGGGATGGCGAGCCTACCAGGGAATGAGTGCCAAGATCTAAGCTCCTTTCCTTTTCCTGGTGCCTGAGGTTTGCCTGGAAACAGTAGCTAAGTGGGAGAATGGTATCAGGTGAGGTAGGTAAGGCCGGCAGGTGCCAGGCTGTCTGGGAGCTGGGAGGTCAAGGGAAGGACGATGCTTTGTTTGTTCCAACAGGAAATGATTGGAAGGTTTTAAACAATGGAGTGACATAAACTAAGTTATGTGTGAAGACAAGAATGCTCTAGTGCATATAGAGTGAGTAAATAAAATTGTCTAAGACCTCAAAGGTAAGAAGAGTAGAAAGGCCAGGAGGAGGAGGCAGGTCTTGAAGACAGAGGAGGTGAGGGTCAAAGGGTCAATGTCTGAAACAAGCCAGAAAGATGTTGGGGTTCTTTAGCACCATTCAATCCAAGGTGTGCTATGCTCACTAGCGTCTTGTGTGTTTGTTGAGAAAAATTCTTGCTTCCAACTAGACTTCCAAGTAATGGTGGACACCAAAGTGGAGAAGGCACCAAAGGGAAGGAATGTGGCTGAGTACAGAGCAGCGTAAATCCCTCCGAGTCGAGGATGGTGGGCACACAGCTCAGGAAGCCGTCTTTCTGTATCATCTTGGCACTTGGTTTTGAGAGGCATCCAATAGCCACCGATGCAGTGGTGTTGGTACCAGAGCTATGAAAGGGGAGAGTCTCTGGGGACAGACAAAAGCCAAGAGAATTGCCTGAATGTCAACTGGAGGAGGCATTTTCTTCCCTCTGAGTACACAATGCATGCAGATGAGTCTTCCGTGTGCCCGTCTAAAAACCAGCAGGGTCCTGGGGGAGTCAGTGTGGAAGTCGAGGAAGAGAATGAGACAAAGGATTGAAATGAGGGGCGACTGGGGGGCTCCGTCAGTTAAGTGTCCGACTTGAGCTCAGGTCACGACCTCAACAGTTCATGAGTATGAGTCGCATGTTGGGCTCTGTGCTGACAGCTCAGAGCCTGGAGTCTGCTTCCAATTCTGTGTCTTCCTCTCTCCGCCCCTCTCCTGCTCTTTGTGTCTGTCTCTCTCTCATAAATAAATAAAATAAATAAATAAATAAATAAATAAATAGAAACATTTTTAAAAAGTACTTAGGAAGTAATTTTTGGAAAAGCTCTGGGGCTGTCCAAACAGGAAATGGCAGATCTCTCTTTCAATGCTGACCGAACACCCTGAAAAACATCTGTGTGGGAACGGAAGATTTAGTGGTGCTTTGCCAAGAATCCCTCATTCCTAGAGCGTACGCTATCCTTCCAGATGGCTAAAACACAAATCAGACCCTGAGTCCTATCTGTGAGACATTGCTCTTGTTTCTTTCTTTCCTTCTCCCCCAACAAAATCCACAGTGACACGAACATCATCTACTTGGAGACTGATATTCAGAGAAAGTGCTGGGATACAAGAGTGATTTAATGGGCACCTGGGTGGCTCAGTTGGCTAAGTGTCTGCTTCTGGATTGTGGCTGAGGTTCAGGATCTCATATTTCATGGGTTCAAACCCTACCATTGAGTTCCACGCTGACAGCACAGAGCCTGCCTGGAATTCTCTCTCTCTCCCTCTCTCTCTCCTCCTCCCTGATCATGTGTACCCTTTCTCTCAAAATAAATACATCAACATTTTTTAAAAAATAGAGTGATTTAAAAAGATGGCATATTGATCCCTATTACCAATTTAACTAGATGGAAGTTATATACCTGGCTGCAGTGAAACTATATCTTAACTGTTTTGTCTTTTCTTTAATATTACACAAAACCATCTCAAAATATTATTGCCACCAACAGGAAAAGGCACATCTTGATATCTATGCGCTACTCCAGTGGCAAACCTTTCGAGACACCGTAATTTATAGTCTTTACCATATAGAGTCAGTTAAAATGGGGCAGCTGGGTGGCTGAGTCCATGAAGCGTCTGGCCCTTGATTCTGGGTTCAGGTCATGATCTCACAGTTCGTGAGTTCCAGCCCCGCGTCAGGCTCTGTGCCGACAGCGCGGAGGCTGCTTGGGATTCTCTCCCTCCCTCTCTCTCTGCCCCTCTCCTGCTCCTGTTCACTCTCTCTTGCTCTCTCTCAAAACAAATCAAGTTAAAAAAAATAAAGTTGGTCAACATGAAGCCACCAGAAACTGTGCTCTAATTGAGAAGCTAAGTTCCTTGTGTACAAAATACGTCAATGTCAAGATGAGTAGGGGGAAAAGGCTGCGGAAATTGTAAATGAGATAAATTCACCTTCACAGGTCATGGTGCACAGATGTTGTCTGTATAAAACCACAGTGTAGTTCACCTTGTGGGAGGAGACATGTGGCATGGGCCCCACCCTCACAGCCCAGAGCTGCGGTATACAGCAGGTGGCTCATGCATGCCTTCTAGGCAGGAAGCACAGCAGCAAACTGGTCTCTTCCACCATCTTCATCCGTGTGCTCTCTGGGGGGCTGCATGAAGGCCTGGGGGACACCCCGTCCAACTCTGTGCACTGCCAAGGGGTCGGGCTGGAGGGACGAGGTGGCTAGTCACAGCAAGTGGGGCCATATACTGACAAAGACAGCAACGGCCCCATTTTGCACACCAGGATGCACGAGAGAGGAGAGAAGTCACAGAAAAGTCCATTTTCCTTTCTACAAAGCATGGCTCATTCTGCCCTGATTCATATCAATGGTCCCTGGTCTTCCTCTTCTCTCTCCCATTTGGCAAATGGTAAGGCTGTCAGAGGGAAACTGGGTTAGCTACTAAAATCCCCTCTTCAAAGGCGACGGGAGGTGGGGGGCGGGAGGTGCCTGGGTGGCTCAGTCAATTAAGCGTCCAACTTCAGCTCAGGTCACAATCTTACAGTTCGTGGGTTCAAGCTCCACGTCGGGCTCTGTGCTGACAGCTCAGAGCCTGGAGCTGCTACGGATTCTGTGTCTCACTCTCTCTCTGCCCCTCCCTTGCTTTCACTCTGTCTCTCTGTCTCTCTCAAGAATAAATTTTTAAAAACATTAAAAAAAAAATTTAAATCCCCTCTTCTGGCAAAGCTGAACTACTTCCCCTCCTGAGTTATCATGATTCTGGTTGGATTTTCAGATACTCAAATCATAAGATCTCTCAAGATCTTACTGAGAAAATTATTTAATGGCCTAATGCCTTCGATTAGGGATTTTCTATCTTGCCATCTTAACTTCTCATTCTGTTTTTCTGCTACAGGACTTTACAAATATAAGATTTTGTTTTGAGTCTGTGCTATAAGATGTTCGAGCACATTTACAATTATTTGTTCATTGGCCGTTTCATTTCATTTAAAACATCTGGCCAGTGGCTAGTCATGAAAGCCTAACTTATTTTGTTGCTTTGTAGGTGGTAGAGAATAGCTTATATATTTGTTGAGGAAATCCAAATAGTTGTTTATTATTTAAATTGCACATGGGGCATGTGGGTGGCTCAGTCGATTAAGCATACAACTTTGGCTCAGGTCATGACCTCACATTTCATGAGTTTTTGAGCCCCGTGTGGGGCTCTGTGCTGACAGCTCAGAGTCTGGACCCTGATTTGGATTCTGTGTCTCTCTCCCTTTCTCCCCCTCCCATGCTTGCACTCTGTCTCTCTCTCTCTCTCTCAAAAAGAAATCAACATGAAAATAAATAAATAAATAAATAAATACGTTGCACATGAGTATCTGCAATTTATAGCAACTAATATCTATGTATAGAAGCATTTATGCACATGAAATATTTTTAACTACAAAAATATGTCTATACCTATATCTATATAAATATAAATCTATATAAATATAAATTTACCTGAAATGGTGCATGAAAACGTCGCTAAAAAATATTCACATTTTAAATAGGCAAAAGCGACCAGAACCATTTTTATTTCCCCAAGAGCAAAACTGCACCATCCAGGTAAGTTACAGAATGTCAGAAAAGTCCAATAGATTCTTTAAAGTACTTTTAGTAGTTTCTGAAGTCTATTTAAGTAGGGTTTAGGGGTGCCTGGGTGGCTCAGTCGGTTAAGCGTCCGACTTTCGCTCAGGTCATGATCTCGCGGTTCGTGGGTTCGAGCCCCGCGTCGGGCTCTGTGCTGACTGCCAGCTCAGAGCCTGGAGCCTGTTTCAGTCTGTGACTCCCTCTCTCTCTGACCCTCCCCTGCTCGCGCTGTCTCTCTCTCTCCTAGAAATAAATTAAAAACATTAAAAAAATTTAAGTAACGTTTATATATTGACGGGTGCATCAGATGCATTAGTACCCACTACGTAGTAGACGATCGTTACCGAGGGAAATCTGTCGATACACTGAAGCTGATCAGGATGGTTGGTTCTTAACTCCTACGATAGCGGTTCTAGTTGATGCATAAACTCAGATAATCACCCCCAAAAGGCCTGCATTTAGTGGTGACAGTGCATCACCGCGATTCTGCCCACAGAGAGGGACGCAATGCTGGATAGGGCGACGCAGAAAGTCGTGCGCATCTACAGCGTCGTCAATGCACACCCACGCATGGAAAGCCACAGCCAAACGCGCAAGGGAAGAGGCGGTACGAACCCCAGATTGATTCTTTCCACGTGGTCAGAGATCCCGGCGGGCACAGAAGCCAAGGACCGGAACGTGCAGTGGACTTCGCTGGGGACGTAGCAGGCGCAAGGGTGCGGACAGAGGAGCGCGGCCGGTGGGCGGCCCCAGAGAAGAATCAGCACCACGGACAGCGCCGGCCACGGAGCCCGCGGTGATGGCATCGTGTCCCGATGCGCCCTTGACCCTGTGCACCTGTGATGGGACCACAGAAAGACGGCAGTTTACTGTCAGGGAGCGCGTACGTGTTTCGCGAACGTTCTTCGCAGGGTGCACGACGGCCTGGGGCTTCCCGAGGCTCCATCCCATGGAGTCTTCGCCGACACGAGATAGGGGAGCCAGGAAACTCGAAACGTGTGTTTCTGATCTTTCCCTGTGAACTAGAATCCGTGACTTCGAAGGTCACCTTTGAGGTCACCTCAACTCTTGACGCTACCGTTTGGAAAGCTCACGCAATGGCGAGCGAGAGTATGGAGTGGACAGACACACAGACACACGAAAATACTGATACATACGTCTTCATATATGGAAGCGCATAGATATTCGTGTATATAGCTGTATATCCATACAGAGAGAGGAGAGATACGTTGATGTTTCTATAATAATAAAGCACCTCATTTAAATATAGTATACAGCTTTATATATAGAATATATATTATCTTTCCATAATAAAGTATCTGGTTAAAATACCTACAATATATAGTTTTACATATAGTATTATATATGATAATGGCTCTAAAATATAAAGGAACTGATTAAAGTAACTGTAATATATAGTTTTATATATAGTAATACAACATATATTATTGTAATGTTCCTATCATAAAGCATCTGATTAAAGTAACTATAACATATAGTTTCTTCTATAATAATAAAGGAAGTAATTAAAGTAACTATAATATAAAGGTTTACACATAATAATACATTATTATTATGTGTCTACAATAATCAAGGACCTGATCAAGTATCCACCCCCAATGTTCATTCCGAGCCATTCTATATTGTACGTATTTGAGCAAAAATAAACTTCTCAACAAGGTCGTTATTAGAATATCCCTCTCATATCCCCACATTCCTTCAAGTGTTCAATGCACCCTCTTAAAGCGTTTAAAGAGTGCGCGCTCCCCGAGGCAAAAATTTATTCCACTCTCTGTGGGTGAGTGAGTGTGCTATTGGCGAAGAGGTTTGTAACATCTGACATTAGATAAAGAGGGAAGGAATTGTCCCATGAAATACGTCCAGGCAAAGAAAGGATATCAGTGAGGCCAAGCGCGCAAAAATGGAAATGCTCATATATTTCAAATACCGGGCTGCATCGGCTTCCTCGTTTAGAATATGCGTGGTTATTTATTATTACTTTTGTCCACGCTTTGGCCATCGTCTCATCGTCTTCTAAGTTTCTCCTCTCTTGCAACAAGTTTATTTCAAAACAGTAATACACGTGGGAAGTAACGTGCACGACAGAGACGCGCTAAGTGCTGGTCTCGGATCCGCTCACACAGGCTAGGAATCCCCAGCTTTTCCGTCCTTAAAATAACCTCCAGATGGATCCTGTCTTCAGCCTGAGAGCGTCGAGCTGGCGCCCAGGCAGCCTCTCCAGGGCGAGGCTCAGCCTCCCCTGCAGCAGCCTCNCCCGCGCAGAAGGAGCCGTCTTTCCAGGGCGATGACTCGGCCAGCTTCCGGGGGCCGAGGGTCCCCCGTCTCCAGGGTTAGAGGAGGCGGCGGGGGGCGGGTGGACTTTAGCACGTCCGGGGAGGCTCCGCGGGTCTGCTGACCCTCCCACGCCAGGAGGCCTCGGGTTCCCTCGGGGGTCCCAGCGCGCCTCCCTGGGCACCAGGGATGGTTAGCTGCGAGGTTGCCCGGGCAGGGCGCGGAGAGGTAAGGACACGCGGACCCTCCGCCACATGCAGCCTGTCTGTTCCCCCCGAGCGCAGTGGCAGGCCCGGTGCCATGCGCCTCTGCGTCCCCGTCCTCACCCGCACCCTTGGCCGGGCGCCAAGGGCACCCGCGCAACGGTCCCCGCGCCCCCCGGGCGCCCAGGCCGCCCCGGGTCCTCACCTGTCCGTCGGAAGCCGACNGCGGGGCCGGGGCGCGCGAGTCACCGCCGGGGGTCCGCCGGGGCCATGCCCTTCCCGGGCCGGGGGCGACGCAGCGACGCTTCCCAGCTCGGCGCGGAGAGCCGGCGCCCTTTTATTCGCGTCGCCGCCGAGAGGCTTCCCCGAGTCCACGCCTCNCCCTGAGCCAGATGGAGCCGGAGAAGGGCACCCGGCTTGCAGAAGGAACCGGGCGGGAACCCGGAGCGAGAAAGTTAGGAAGGGGTCAGGTGAGCGCAGTTGTCAGTAGAGACAACCTCCGTCCCCAGCGNTAGGTTTTCAAATGCCAAGAGCCAGGAAAGGAACATTCCAGAGGTCCCGATAGAGCCTTTTCATGGACAAGGAGCGTGGAGCCTTTGCATAAGACAAACGAGCAATAACGCTGACTTGCTTCTGATGCATGGAGCGCGGCTGCCTCCGTTGCCTCCGTTTCTCCTAAGAAACACAGTGTCCGCAAGGTGCCCCTGTCCCTGGCCGGGGTGGTGGCCACAGAGCAGGTCATCTGTACACACTGGATCATAAATGGTTTGATCCACTTGCTCTATAGCTTTACTTGTCAGTAATAAGTGTTGACGTTTTCCGGGACTCGCTTTAGGCATTCGCTTCCCTGCGGTGCCCAAAACCCACCCACTGAATTTATAACAATCTTGTCCTCAGGACATCTCGTGTTTGTTAACGGCATTGCCGTCGTCTACTCGGCCGAACTGGAAACTCACATCATCCTCCCCGTGTGGCTGTGTTGGGAGGGCCTCACGGTCACCTGGTGGCCGAGTCTGGTGGATTCCGGCTCCTCAGAAAGGTTGGGCCCAATGGTTAGGGCTTCACACCCACGTATCTGGTTGCCTTGGGAAGGATACTCATTTCTCGCCTCTGGGACTCCTGTCCGCCTCTCCCTGCACCGATCCCCGCTGTGCTCAGTCTCCAGTGGGTCACCCAAAGTAGGAAGGTTGCCCAGCTGCCCGTAGGTGACACATGACAATCCAAGGTCTTCCCAGCCTGTCCCAGCCACCTTGCGTCTGCCATTTTGAAGAAATGGTAGCGATCCTGCCTTCGTCTCTTCCCGGTGTCTGTGCACAGTCTCTTCTTGAGGTACTTGGTTCAGTGCATCGTTTACTGCCCTTACGAGGATAATCTCCTCCCCAACTTGCAGGTCATACCATTTCGTGCCCATCCGTGTGGCCCTTTGCTCGCATTGTGGCCGAGTACTTTCCCTGGTTCTCATTCAGTGGTAACATTCTGACTCAGCCCGAAGATGAGGTCACACTCGGTGGTCAAGGTGATCCCCGGACAGAAGGAATGAGCGAGCGAATGAGGTTCAGTTCTGCCAAGGAATGCGTAGATTGAAAAGGTCAGTCCACAACTTAAGCAACAAATCCATGAATACGGCATTACGATTCTGAGTGATCCCGTAATTTAAAAAAAAAAAAAAAAATCAATGGTTTGGTGTGTTTAATGCCTTTGTTTGGACATTGACCTTGCCTTGCTTCATCGGGGTAAAGTCCACGGGTAGTAACCATGTTTTAGTTATTGTTGAATCACCACAGGCGCCTGCACAGTCCCTTGAATACGGAAGAGTTAGAAATGCATGTCGGTTGAGTTAAAGTCAAGTGTTTGATCGCCTTCTACCATGTGCAGGATGAGGAGGGAAGAGAAGCTACGAGAACTTGGAGCTCCTTCTAACGTGCCTGGGGCAAAGGAGAGGTATGGACGTCCGTATTGCCAGGAGTCCGTGGGATTCGTCCTCGTGACCAAACGGCATGTGTCTTGCTGAATGAGTTGTGCACCTCGTGATTTTACCAGCGAGCCCTTTCCCATGTCCCTATCTGAGCCAGCATTTTGACCGTAGGGATGCTGTGGACGGGAATTGTGTCCCCTCGGAAGTCCTGTGCAGAAGCTGTACCCCTCCACGGGGTGGTATCAGCAGGCGGGCCCTTCGGGGGGTGATGAGGCTTCCGTGACGTCACGAGGAGGGGATTCGTGCCCTGTTAAGTAGACAGTGACATCAGAGCTCCTGATGCCTCTGCACCCTGTGAGGTCTCGGCAAGCAGGTAGCCACGTGTGGCCCACGGAGAGGGCCTGTTCTGGAAACCAGATGCACAGGGCACCGCGATCTTTGGTCTACGAAAGACATCTGTGAGCCCCGAAAGGTGGGAATGATTTCCTGGGGCAGTGGCTCCTGGGATCCGGCGAGTGCCCCTGTCACGGGCCGGGGGCCCGCAGCTCCTTTAAAGGCCATACCCGGAAAAGGCATCAGTGAGATGTGTCTGCTCTTGAAATTCAATGCTCTGCGAGCTCCTGCGTGCAGACCGAAGTCCTAATGGCTTTGCAGCCTGCGGCTCCTGCCCTCCACCCAACCCTTCCTTTAGGGACACAGAGATGAGAAAAGCTCATTGCTCGGAAATTCCCTGGAGTCCTCTGCCTTGGGGGACGTCGCCGCCGCCCGTCTGTCTCCTCTGTGTTATCATCAGACCCTTAGGGCCTGTCTTCTAGGAAGGATACAACCGTTGAGCGATTAGTAGCCGAGTCACACCTCCTGCCCGCTGGCTTCTTGGCCGCGTAGCCTAGAATATGCCATTCGCCCTTCCTGAAATCAGCTTGTCCAAACGCAAAATAAGGACTGTGGGGTCGCCCCCCCGCCCCCCCGCCCCGTCAGTGCTGGGCGACACAGTGGGATGTGTGTACTTAATACCTATGATCGGGGGAACCCACCGTCATTTATGTTTACTGCATTCTTGTGTGTTTCCTGTTCCTTTGCCCCAATCCTTCCCCAGACAACGCAGGAGCCCGGGGAGTGGATAGGCTCTTCCTCGCCTGAGGTGAAGCTCTTCAGGGCTGTGGCTTTTTGAATGGGAAAGCTTAATATTCTAAGCGAGGCCGTGCATTACCAACGAATGACGTGGCTCTTTGCTTAACAGGGATTTTCAAACTCACTTCTGAGTCACGTGACTCCCCTTCCCCGCAGCTGCTGCCAGACTCCATAATCCCGGGAAGGGCTGACCCTGAATCCTGTACAGTGAGCAGGAGACGGAGAAAAAAGTCGACACAGGAAATGTCTACTTGCATAGCTGGGGAATCCCACGGGGCGCGGGGCCGGGGCGCTGCCGGGGTGTATCTTTATGTGAGCAGAGACAGACTCTGAGGAATGTTCCGTGGGAAACTCGTCCCCGTGTGTCTGGGTCGAACCTTCCATGATGACACAGGCTCCTGGCAATCCCGGTGAAAAGGAGGAGGCATTTTTTCCTTTGTTTGTTCATACACGGGGCATTCGGAAGTCCCCTGCCTCGCTGGCTGGAGCAGAAAGGCTTCCAGGTTTTCCCGGCAGCATCACTGAAAGGGGAATGGAAGTCAGACGCACAGCGCAGACCTCCTGAGCACGGTCGAGTCATCTTTGCAGACGAGCCAGACCAAGGCCTCAGGGCCGGAGAGCAGTCTGGCAGACATGGAGACGCTCGTCCCTTTCCAGAATAAAACATGCAGAGGCTCTGGACCTCAACATGAAAATATTCATTCGACAAAGACGTCCTACAAAGGATGAATATTCAAAAGTCTAAAAAGTGTTGTGAAGACTTTAAAAAAAAATTTTTTTTTTTTTTTTGGACAACTCATTTTGGCCCGAGTTCATGCTGACTCTACTTTTGTACATGCAAGCTGGCTCTCGGAATGCAAACCCAGTAGCTTCTGGGGCGTTCCCGGGGGAAGCTGTCCTAGAAGCCAGAGTGAAGGAATGCCGTGAAAAAGCTCCTTCTGAGGGTGAAGGCTGCTGAGGCTCGGTGGGGCCCCTGAGGACATTTCCCAGGGGATTCCCGTCACCTGTGGACGCTTGGAGGACACCAGGTGCATCTCCTGACTCTTTAGTAACGTGTCCCTTCTGTGAAGTGGGTTGGGGAGCCTCATCAATGCACAGAAGGTGCCTGACGGGGCCACTTGAGGTCATTTTGAAATCCCGGGAGCAAGAATGATTCCTTGCGCCCAGTGGCCCTACTGTGCCTGTGAGGGAAGAGACATGTGCTAATTTCCCCGGTTCGTAAAGGCCAGTGTGTGTTTCTGAGCAGCACAGCTCAAACATGCAAAAAACAAAAGAGAACGAAAAACAAACAAGCAAAAACACAACATCGAAACAACATCCAAAGAAGTCGTTCCCGTGCTTTGGAATGTGGTGCTAAAAGATGTGAATAGAAGTCACTTGTGAATAAAGTGCAGGGAACCCATGACTCAAAGGATTATATAAATCTGTGGAGGAGAAAACGACACGCCTACACACGACACTGAATTCTTACAAAGGGGAAAAAAAAAAGGCTAAGAAAATATTTAGCTGAAACGGAAACTGTGTCGTGTGGTAACCATTTCTAATTAGGCTTCAGACTCCGATACCTTCTGCGGGCGTTTCCTGGGGCGGCCTTAGCAGATTAGTGCCATAAACCAGGGCTCTTAAAACTACAGGAAGTCATTCTCTCCCAGCTCTGGAGACCAGAAGTCTGAGATGAGGGCG
>NW_027528610.1:1631414-1669186 GCF_008692635.1 Crocuta crocuta
GGGGCGGGGCCGCTGAGATGCCGGGGGCGGGGCTGAGCTCCCTCCTGAGGCCCCAGGGGAGGGTCCTTCCCGCCTCTCCCAGCTCCTGGGGCCCCAGGGTCCCCAGGTTCGTGGCCGCGTCCCCCCGTCTCTGCCTCCGTCTTCACGCGGCTTCTCCTCTGCGTCTGCGTCTCCTCCTCCGTCTCTGATAACAACACCTGTGGTTGGATTCAGGGCCTCCCTCATCGCAGATGCTCTCATCTTAACTCACACCTGCAGTGACCCTGTTTACAAATAAGGAGCACCGTGTGTTTACCGGTGGACCTACATATTGAGGGGACACTGTTCAGCCCTGTACACTCGCCATCCACGCTGTAAGGGGTTAAATGTGTTGCGTTGCAATGACAATATGAGTAATAAGTCACCGTATAACAACCTTAAAATGTCATGCTTTTAAACCAATCATAGAAATAATGCAATTCAGGAAATAAAACCCATATCATGTTTTCTGGTTGCACATGTGAGCCCCTGACTCACTGTAAATTGATGTGGGGTGCATGTGTTTTTGTTTCTGGGCCCAGGGCCCTTCTTCCTTTCGGGGTCTGCACACTCCAGCCCCAGCACAAACACCGCCTTCCTTGGAATTGTTCTTCCCTGAATCCTAAAAGTGCATTCAAGAAGGATGGGCCTGGCTGGCACGGACAAGGTCAATCCCGGTCGGATGTTCTGCATCAATCAAAACACCCGACTCCCGGCTGCAAATGATTGGTGCACAGGTGGGCAGGCATGATCCAGGCCCAGAATTTGTCCAAGATAAACTGAAAGGCCGATGCCCGGTGGGGTGGCGGGAAGATGTTGCTGTGCGTTCACCTGCCTTTTGGGCATGCTTGGGGCAGGTCAAGGGATGGGGTCTCCCTCGAGCCTACTTGGGATTCTCTCTCTTTCTCCTTCTGCCCCCGTCTCTCTAAAATAAAATTTTAAAAATTTTCCTTTTTTAAAATATTTCTTTATTTTTGAGAGAGACAGAATGTGAGCAGGGACGAGAGAGAGGGAGACACAGAATCTGTAACAGGCTCCAGGCTCTGAGCTGTCAGCACAGAGCCCGACGCGGGGCTCGAACTCGCAAACTGTAAGGTCATGACCTGAGCTGAAGTCAGCGCTTAAGCAACTGAGCCACCGGAGCATCCCTAAAAAACGTTTTCAATGATAAAACAATCAGGGTTCAAATACAAAACCAATTTTTTTAAAACCATGGTGTCATTTAGGACAAATGATCACATAGATTTAGCAGCTTCTAAATCCACAAAGCCAGTATTATACTGGTAAGAAAATACAGCAAAGAAAACGGATATTTGCTTTGTTCTCAGTGGTATGCTGTTTTATTATTATTATTATGAAGCACAGGGAGGTATCCGTAAACCTCAGTTTTTCCTGAAAATGATTACCATTGTAATAGTCAGTGGCAAGTGTTTGCCCATTTATTTCTCGGGCATAAGCACGATAAAGGTAGACATAGGCATTAATGCTTATTCTTTCATTAATTACAATATTTAAATGGCATAGATTCATAAATACATTCTTGACTCTCCATAAACATGTTAAATCAATTAAAAGAAATTAGTAACGGTCACGCCTGGCATTTAAGACTGCAAGATCAGAAGAGTAAATAAAAGGAAATGTTTAGCGTCTCTTTACTTACTACATACATTTTTAGTTCTATACCAAAAAGGCAATTTTGGTTTAGGAATGTGCTCTGATTTTGTAAAAAGACAGCTGAATGTTTTGTCTTTAAACTTAAAGCCGTGAAGGAATAGGAGGTTATCCTAAACTTCTGAGGGTCCCAGAATTAACTTAGTTAATTCTAACTGAAGGATTTCATTAATTTAGATTAATCTGGGGGCTCCTGGGGGCTCAGTTGGTTAAGTGTCCGACTTCAGCTCAGGTCATGATCTCGCAGTTCGTGGGTTCGAGCCCCGCGTCGGGCTCTGTGCTGACAGCTCAGAGCCTGGAGCTGCTTCGGATTCTGTGTCTCCCTCTCTCTCTGTCCCTCCCCTGCTTGCACTCTCTCTCTCTCTCTCTCTCTCTCAAAAATAAATAAACATTAAAAAAATTTTAAAAAACACAAATTTAACTTAATCTCTTAGAAATATTTCTTCTCGACATGACGCTGTGTGTGACATTTGGTAATTCTTGGAGTTTCGCTTTTCCTGCATGAAGGTAAAACTCTCATTCTATAAAATGGATCGTTTTAAGCCACTTTGAAGCCTGCCTTCGGGCGACATTCAGGGCATTTTGTACAGCCATCACCACTGGGCAGCTGCAAACCGTTTGCATCACCTTCAAGGGAGACCCGTAGGATTCTCAGTCTCCAACCCGGTCTTCCAGCCTCTGCCCCTGACTCCTCAGTTTTCGTGCCCTACGTGTTCACCTATCTGAGATGTTTCCTGAAGATGGATTCATGTGCTGTGTGCCTTCTGCCCACGTATGCGTGCCCTCTGGCTAATCTGCATCAACGGGACAATGTACATCTGAGTTTGGTTCCGTCCAGTTTACTGGCTTTCCCTTCAGACGTCCTTTCTTTAAAGGTGCATCTCAAGGTGCACTCACTGCAAATCAGGCTGCATAACCGGGTTTTTCAGAAACCCACGCATTTAACAACACAAGCTGAGGTCCTGTGGCTCCCCGTCCGAGAGGAAAAGTGCTAAGTGCACATGAATAAGGATCTTAGAGGAAGAGACCCATGTTCTGAATGAACCACATCCACCTCCCCCCATGTCCTTCAGGAGCATCGAGCAGGGAGTGCTTTTGTTTACTGAGCCGTGTTGATCTGAAATCCTTAAATGACACGTGCCAAGCGGTGATGTTATGTAAGTTTCCAGTGGAGACTAAACATATCAGGGCTGTGAAGCGAGTAATGAGCAAGTAACATGTTCATACATAAACCTCCACCCTGGGGCCAAACCGCCTATTAAACACCTGGAAAATGATATCTTTTTTTTTTTTTTTGAAGGAATACAGATACAATATGCATACTTTCCACATATGGAAACAATAACCTGTATATATAATCTGAGCGGGGAAATTAATTGCAGAGAGGGAGACTCTGGGTATCATGGGAGCATGACCTTGATGTAGGGAAAGTGTGTGCGAATCCAGAAGCCAGATGGCCTGCGTGTCTCTCTAGCTTTGGTTGTTAAAAGCTCCGTCAAATGACAGAAATCACAGCTCACGGGCTGAACTCAGGAATGACCCAGTTAACAGATATCCCCGGGCGTGCAAAAGAAATAAAATTCAATGGGGCGGTTTCTTATTTGCTTATATGTTCTCAGCCCATCGATGGCTGAAATTAGTTGCATAGCAGCTTTTTGAAAGCTAAGGAAAAGAACCCTGTGTTTCCTGTGTATTATTTTGTTTATTTTTTCAATTTTTTAACATTTATTTATTTTGGGGGGGCAGAGAGAGGGGGAGACACAGAATCGGAAACAGGCTCCAGGCTCCGAGCTGTCAGCACAGAGCCCGACGCGGGGCTCGAACCCACGAACCGTGAGATGATGACCTGAGCTGAAGTCGGACGCTTAACCGACTGAGCCGCCCGGGTGCCCCTATTTTGTTTAGAATAAATACGTGTTTGTGCATTCAGAGACCTCACGCCAGGATTTGCTTCTCAACATCCTTTCTCAATGAAGCATTCGGGGCTCATTGGTTATCTTGAAGGTTGGGTCTTCCCATCGGCAGATAGGGACTATCAATTTATGCGTCTGAAATAAAGCATATACATCGTGCTTTACGAGAACCAAAAAAAATGTAATTTTCTTTTATTTGAAGCCAACCCAGTTTTCTGGCTGTGCGTTCAGGCATGCATGGCCCTGGCAGAATTTAAGTTGTTCAAGAGGGCTGTAATGGAAACGGAAATTATGAAGGAATAGTTAGTAGGTACATTGTAGTTGAAGGTTCCCTCCCAAGGGGAACAGTGACTATTTTTCTGTGCAATGCCAGCCTCCAGAATGCCAGCTGTTCAACTCCCCAGAAGCCACCTAGAAAATCATGGGGCACCCCAAGACATGCATGCAACCCAAACGAAAGATTGGGTGCAAACCAAGGGTAGCAGGCGTCTCCACCCGATGACCTACATCATGACAAGCCTTGAGCAGCTGGGGAATATGTAGGAACTAACGCTGTGCCTTTTCTATAGAACTACGTGAGGGAAATATGCTGAGTTTGCCAAGTGAGCATTTTGCAATTGGCATGAGTCCCTGCAATAATTCTTCTACGAAGAAATATCCCGGGGAGAAGAGCAGGCAAAGGGTATGTGGCGTCCGTGTGGGCAGAGGTCTGCTAACTATTTTTGCGCCATCTCTGAATGTCCGGAGGGTACAGGTACACAGCAGGAGGTAGGTCTGTCCGTGAACGTTTAATGGAACCAAGGGACATCTTTTGAACCAAAATGGGTTCAGTGCCCAGTTTGAGGACTGCTGTTTTGAGCCAAGCAGGATTGGGCCGTATTTCCTGTCGTCCACGGGAAAGACCAGAACAGATCTGGTGTGTGTCATGCATCAGGGACACGTCGCTGTGTTAACATCCAAGAAATAAGAAAATATAAGAAATAAGGAAAATACGAAGGAAGTAAGACTGCCTGAAAAGTTCAAGGGGAAGTGTTTCTTTCCCTCGGGTCGCCATCACTGTCTCTCACTCCCCTTCTGACTGTCCATGTGACCTGTGGGGGCTGCCTGCACACCTTGGCTCATGGCTTCTTCCCCTGTCTTCCAAGCCACCAATGTTGGGTCAAACCTTGCTAGGCAGCCACCTCTCTGGTTCTGTGTCTTCTGCTTCCTCGTCCACTCCTATGAGCCAGTTTGGTTCCATTGGGTGCACCTGGATAACCCAGGACCATCTCCTTGTTTTAAAAAAAATTTCTTTAGTGTTTATTTATTCTTGAGAGATAGAGACAGAGTGTGAGCAAGGAGGGACAGGGAGAGACACAGAATCTGAAACAGCTGAAGGCTCTGAGCTGTGAGCACAGAGTCCGACACAGGGCTCGAACCCATGAACTGTGAGAACATGACTTGAGCCAATGTGGGACACTCAACCAACTGAGCCACCCAGGTGCCCTCCATCTCATTTTAATATCAGCTGGCTGGCAACCTGGATTTACCAGCCACCTTCATTCTCCATTGCCACAAAAGGGAACGTATTTCCAAGTTTCAAAGATTAGGATGCAGGTGTCTTCTCAGGGGAAAGGTGTAATCTGCCTATTCCTTCCATTCAAACAGTTTGGGTTTCCCTTCTAAGAACCATTTTTTGGGGCCCCTGGATGGCTCGGTAGGTTAAGCACCCAACTATCAATTTTGTCTCAGGTCATGTCTCAGGTTTGTGGGTTGGAGCCCTGCATCGGGCTCTGTGCTGACAGCGCGGAGTGTCCTTGGGATTCTCTCTCTCCTCTCTGTCTGCCCCTCCCCCGCCAAAATAAATAAACAAAAAATAAGAAACATTTATCTCCATCAACTGCCCCACCTTCTGTTGGATTTTCTCTTTATTTTAATAGACTTGCTTTGCATGTTCTAGATNTACCTTTTTGTGTGTTTATATGTTCTTTTTTTGGTCAGATTTCAAAGGCTTCAGGGGGATACGTTGAGGCACACTTTTCTCTCAATGACACTCATGTGTCAGTCATTAAAAGCCAGATTGCCAAAAAGTTCATAGTCCTAAAATAAAATGATGTTCGTTCTGTCAGTGTGAGAAAAACACCACTGACTCCTTTCAAAGAAGTCGGCACACTCCCTTCATGATGTCCGTTACCCCCAGACTTTAATCTGTAGGCACAGAATCGTCAGAGGGCCACTCAGAATACAGCTGGAGGCCAAGGCTTCTGTGCAAGTCATTTATGGGAGAACAGAGAGCCAGGAACAAACTTCAGGAAGTGTGTGTGTGGGGGGGGGGGTGACGTGGAGAAGGAGGTAAGGCCAATTTAAGGACACATTAGTGAATTAGCCATTGGTGCTGGCAACGGGAGCTGGGCCTTCTGAGGATTTTAAATAATGTCTGTGCTACAAAGTTGAGAGCGAAGGTCTTTATGCATCTGCCTGTATTTCTCCATTGGTCCAAGATGGCGTCCCCTCCCCTCTGAATGAGCTGGAAAGGTTCACAGGACAGCTGATGACTGTAGCCAGGATGGATTCTCAGGAAGCTCGTGAAGCCACAGCGGCTAGGAGAAGAGGATCCAAGATGTTTGACGTGCTGGGCCACTGGCTTCTTATACATTGGATCTTCTCCCGTAGCATTGAAAATTAGGATAATGCCAACCATAATTATTATCGTTCTTAGCGCAAGAGTCCTGTAGGCATGCCATTCCTCTTTTCTACTTTAGTTTTTCCAGGATGCAATGACATCACCTACATTCTGAGGCAGAATTATCTCTGCCTCGCCAAAAGAAAAGAGAACAGAATAAATGTAATGACTTCTGCAGTCAAGTATACTGGATAAAAACTGAAATCTTATCGCCGAGAATAGATGTGACACTGTTTGGGAATATTGGTCCCACTTGGTTGAACCCAACAGAGACCTTGGAGTGGCTTATAAGAAAAAATAAAATGGGTGATAATCTAGGATCAGAATATGTGGGTGGCTTGGGACTGTGTGGTGTTTCTTTGAGAGGAAAGTAATAAGGATCTTGGAACTTAAGTGAGGGGATATTAATCCATGGGGTAGGTGGGTGGAGAGATGGATAAATAGGTAGGATGATGGATGGATGGATGGCTAGATGACAGATAGATAGATAGATAGATAGATAGATAGATAGTAGATTGAATGGATGGATGGATACATACATACATAAGTAGATCGATAGTTATAAATAATAGATGAATGGATAGATGATAGATGATGGATGGATAGACAGGAGATAGACAGATAGATAGATAGATAGATAGATAGATAGATAGATAGATAGATAGATAGATAGATGATGATGGGTAATGGGTGGGTGGATAGATGGATAGATGGATAGATGCTAGGTAATAGATGGATAGATGATAAATAGATAGATAGATAGNAAATAGATGAATAGATGATAGATGATGGATGGATAGACAGGAGATAGATAGATAGATAGATAGATAGATAGATAGATGATGATGGGTAATGGGTGGGTGGATAGATGGATAGATGGATAGATGCTAGGTAATAGATGGATAGATGATAAATAGATAGATAGATAGATAGATAGAAAGATAATAGATTGAATGGATGGATGGATGGATACACACATAAGTAGATCTATCGTTATAAATAATAGATGATGGATGGATGGATGGATGGATGGATGGACAGGAGATAGCTAGCTAGATAGATAGATAGATGATGGGTAATGGGTGGATGGATAGGTGCTAGATAATAGATGGATAGATGATAGATAGATGATAGATAGATAGATAGACATATATATACATACATACATATATACATACATACCTAGATAGATAGATATCAAAATTAAATGCATTCCCATGTGCCAGCCAAGTACATTGGACTTCTGGGCTCCATGTAAATCCAGGATTCTCTACATTGGCAGAGCAGGTAACTCAATTTCATATTAAATTCTCCTGCACTGATTGTCCAGTTCTCCACTCAAAACCAGCTAGGACCCACATGGCATTGGTGTTGCATTAGCTTTGTGGGAGAATTGAAGAGGGCATGGAAGGGCAAAGAGAAGCCAAATGAAACTCAGAGAGAGACAGAGAGAAAGAGACAGAGAGAGAAAACTTTGCAAGAATAGAAGACTTTTTATTCTTCCCCTTGAACTTTACTTTGCTAAATCACCAAGAGCATGAAGAGCACAGGGCAAGATTGGATGAAAAAGGAGAGGATCAGCTGGCGTAAAGGTCAAGTTAGGGAACGGGTGGTTAGGGGACTGGAAGACTTCAGACATCCAAGGATAGACTTGTCAATATGCATTTGTTCTTGGGAGCCCCCTGCAGACATCGGCAGCTCCTCTGGATTTCATTCTATGGCCCCCGTATCTTCAGGGAAGGGACCAGGTAGGGCTCATCTGTCGGGATGTTCCCAGCAGCACGTCTGGATCGGGACCGAGTGATGGATGAGGCAGAGTTTCCCAGAATGCCTTTCTCCTCCCTCGTGGCCGTCAATAGTCACGCGCGGCACCTCCTACCCAGAGCTCTACATCTGCAAACAGTTGCCCACCTCTCCTCCCACATAGACCAAACCCTGTACCCCCCTATTTTTAGGGGCAGTGAGCACACAGACCTCCCTTGGTGATGGTGCCGTTGTCTGTTGAACTAGAAGACTTCACTTCCATCTGATCTTCTGGAGAACAAGTCTGCTTTTAGTTTAAGTATATCCTACATATTTCATGAGTCATACTTAGAACTAAAAAAAATCACCCATTGTTAATCCAAAACTTCCTTTCACTGGACTTTCTGTATTTTTATTTGCTAAATCTGGCAACCCCAGCACTGGCCATTTGCATTTTGAGAAGTAAAAGATAAGTAGGTTGGTTTTGGGCCAAATATCTGCGTCTTGAACTTCAGGAGAATTGGTGGTAGTAGTAGTAGTAGTAGTAGTAGTAGTAGTAGTAGTAGTATTTCTTGTGATTATTTTGGCTGCCTTGTTGGGGGGGAGAATGTCCCCATTTTCCTCTAATCACACCGTACTCGAGACTGTAGTGAAACCCATCCAAGGTCCTGGTTCCTGAGTTCTTTTCTTCAGCACTTGGGTCATGTCTCAAGGTCCAGATGCTCATGAACAAAGATAAACCCTTGTACCCACAGGAAGTAGAGGCTTTTCTTTGAAACCAGAAATGCACACTGAATGTATTTTTGAAAATTCATCTCCACACGTGATACTCAAGTATTAAGCCTAGTCTTCTTTGATCACATCCGCCTCATCCCTTCTGGGTGTTTCTAAAGTATGTTCCCCACATTTGCAAACAATTATAGGACCGGCATTTGAAAATAAAAGTGACATCAGTTCAAAAGAGTCAAACCTCTTCATCCTGGTGCTGGAGTCAGAAGCAGCCTTTGATGATATCAAAACCCTTTGGGTCTTTAATCCAACTACATCCAAAAGTGGGGGCTTGTGGGTGGGAAAGGAAAGTTGGCATTTTTAGAAATTTTCACTTGAACTTTTCTTACAGAGACTACAGCCCAGAAAAAAAAAAATCGACCGTGACTTTGCTATGAAAGGATATCCTAGAAATGCAAAATGTAACACATTTTAAGTGGATATTGCACATGGTGAATTCCCATCACAAGTGGAAGAAAGATTAGTAGAGATGAGGATAAAGCATAATCTATAGCATATCGGTGCTGAAAGCACAAAAAAAAAATAGCTAATAAAGAAAAGCAACTGCATCTACTTATATAATTTTGGCGAAGACCTTGAAATTTGCAGCCGTCTACCACACATGCGCATCGTAACTGTCACTAAGCAGGTAGATTCAAAGGGGGAAAGTGTATTGTCAAACAATGATTTGATCAGAGGGGTTTCAAAGTGAATGAAGCACATTGGGCAAGTGGCCATCCGGAAACTTGATCCACAGCTTGGAAGACAAACGTGAAAAAGAAGCCAGTTTCCAAATTAGAAAATAAAACCTTCGCCGGAAGAATGTCTCCTTTCTTTCTCTTTTCTTTCCTATTTTTTAAAATTCTTTGTAAGTAACTCTTCCAGTTACCGATCATCTGGGAATATGTGGTTGCAAATTGTTAACGTATAATTTGTTTCTAAGATTCCGCATGGTGCCCTGGAGTTGGAGCAGATGCTCTTTTGGGGTTTAGCTTTGGTTTAGGGGGGAAAAAAAAGATGAGCCGCTTTAGGAGTCTTTCTCAATTCTGTTTACTTTGAAAGAGGTTTAAGATTCCTTTTTGGCTCACAATTTATCCTGCATTGAATTAAGGGATTGTGAGAGGAAATATCTGTTAAGCCCAAAAAGAAATTAAAAAAAAAAATGTTATGTTTATTTTTGAGAGAGAATGAGCAGATGAGGGGCAGAGAGAGAGGGAGACACAGAATCGGAAGCAGGATCCAGGCTCTGAGGTGTCAGCACAGAGCCCGGTGCGGGGCTCAAACTCATGAACTACGAGATCATGACCGGAGCCAAAGTCAGACGCTCAACCAACTGAGCCACCCAGGAGCCCAAACAGAAATTTTAAGCGTAGATGTAGTATCGAGGTATTGGGAGTATTCTGGGGTAAATGTGTCTCATGGAATTTTGGTAAGAGCTGTTGAATATAAAACCGGTGCTTTCTGACTTCAGCGTATGGGGCATTGTGTGTGCTGCTTTGCAATGACAAGAAACCATAATACAAGGATGTGAGAAATCCTTTTAGGCCCAGGTTTTTAAATAAAGCTTTCCTGTGCATACACATCACCCAGAGATCTCATGCCAGCGCAGATTCCAGCTCAGCAGGTCCGAACAGGGGCCCCAAACTCTGCATCTCCAGTGGCTTCCAAACGGTGCTCCAGTCCGGGGAACACACGTTGAGAAGCAGACCCACGAAGCCAGAATCTCCCAGAGCTGGTTTAGCCCAAGTGGATCAGAGCTTGAACTCCCCAGGTCACCGTAATATGCAGTCAGGTGAGAAAATCCCAGATGTAACACAGACGTCTGGGCTTTCCAGAGAATAAGATGTGGTGGCATTTAGGACTGACAACATTCCGCTCTCGTTAACACAAAGTGGACCCGCAGAACCCAGCCCGCTCCCCTCCTCCCCACCACGCTAGTATCTGTGAGCCCATGAACTTGGCGTGGGCGTGATTAAGAAAAAAAAAATCAAGTGTTCGTGGCTGAAGGGTCCCAGACGCAAGAAATTCCGTCACAAATATATCCTTTCCTTTGCTCCCTTGGTGATGTTGTTTGCCCAATGGGAAGAGGCCATTTTTCGAGCCTTCGGGAGGCGACGACATCACGACGGGCAGGAAGGAATGGAGAACATGAATGAGAAGGACACGTAGTTGAAATAGAAGCATTTGGGCCAGGACTTCTCTGGGCTCCAGCCTGTGCAGGAAACACCCTTACAAAGTCCCGTTGTGCACGGACTAGATGTCTTACCAGCCACCTGCCTTTCGTGACACACCCAGCCCACCTTATCTGAAAGACACTCTTATTAGTTCTAAAGATGTGTCTTTTACTTTCTATAAAACTAATTTCTTGAAGGGCCACTGGAACCAGCCCGAGGAAGTCCAACTAGTAACAACCACACAGTACGGTCACCTGAACACTCCTTCCTCTCGAGGGCAGCAGTAAGAGACAGCACGCCGGTCACCACGCAGAGTGATGGAAACGCCCAGCGGCGGGAGGTAAAGACGAGAAAAGAAAAGTCTGGAGTTCCAACACGCACTGCAACTGAGAATTGTGGGAAGAGCACAGGGCTGCCCCCCAATTCTGCACTTCCAGGAAGAAATGAGTTTCTTTTTCGCAGCTATGAGGGCTTCAGGAGCACGTGAGAAACAGATGTGCATAGACTCTCTTGCGGAGAATTTTCACATCAAGAAAATGCCGTTGGCCTCTTATGGAAACCACCAGTGAAAAATACCTCGACAGAAGGCATCAATTCCAAATGGACGGGATGGGGGTGGCCGAAAACTGATTTCTCCGATGGCCACGCTCCCGGTTTGTGTTGGAATAAAATCACGAGGGTGTTTAGTGTCTTCTTACGCATAATCAGCTATTCCTGCTTCCACGGGTTCACCATTTTTTCCTCAGTTATAATCTTCTGCTTGGAGACAGATTAAATAGAAAAAGCTAAAAAAAAAAAATTTTTTTTTCTAGCAAAAAGTTTCTGTTTCACGAAAAAAGTCCCCGTTTATTTATACTTTGAACGAAGTCCAGGATCCTGATGTGAAAAGAAGGGGGAAGAAACCACATGTAATGATTATGCCGAGCCCTGAAATGGTCTGTTGTATAGACTAGTGGCTCAGAACTCAGAGGCTGAAGCCAAACCCTGAGTTCAGACTCCAGCTCCCACTTGGAGGATCCCAATAGCCCTGGACTCACCGATCTCAGGAAGATAATGTCTGTGAAGCGATTAGCATAGGGCTTAGCCCACGGACAACATTCAACCGATATTATCGTGATGGTTTTATAGCTCTTTCCTTCGTGAAGGACTTGGTTTGTGGCCACGTTTCCCCGCATTTTTTTTTTTTCAACCAACTGGACAATTACCTCTTTCTTTAATGCCTTCCTATTCCAGACATGCTACCTACAAACGAGATGCTGAAGCCATGAGATAATTGAAGATTTGTGTGCAGAAGGCGGTAAACCGTTGGGATGTGAAAGTGCCCCCCAGGGGATGTTAGAACAACACATACAAGTGAAAGTGACCACTGGGAAATAATGATTTATCATAGTCCGCGGCTCTTGCCAAAAATGATCTCAACAGGCAGCATTTTAGGTAAATCATATGTGGGAGGTTTCTCGTTGGATGTAGCCAACGCAGCCATTGGAATTCAAAGAGCCGGTCCATGTGTGGGAAGTCATGTTCGTTGTATAACAGAGCAAGGGCTCTGTACTCAAAGACCTTTGATAGACTTCTCCAGGCCCCTCTATCTGCATGAGCAAAGCCAGCCTGTTGCCAGGTCTAACTCACTGTCTAGACACAGAGATAATCTGCTGATTAGACCCAAGCATTCGAGCTTTGTGCGGATGCCAGCTGGAAAGTAAGGTGCCAACTGACGCCCGCCATATCCCACCTCCAGTAGACAAGGCGATCCAACTTACAATGGCTTCTTTGGAAGCAGGGAACGTTATTCCCTGACCGTGGTGTTTTCTGTGCAATCCAAAATGGCGCGCCTCTTGCAGCAATGAGTTTGCCTGTGCGTGTGTGTGTGTTGTTTTATTTGCCTAACTTACTACTCTGGCCCTAATAAACATTTCACCCTATATGGGTGGATGTGCAAATTTCACAAAAATGTAAATGCATGCAGGGCTTGAACTCAGTTGATTTTGCACGTTCTTAGGATGCTCTAAAAATGCTACCTTGCTTGTGTTTACATTTCTTGTGTATCAAAAGGTCTCATGACTTAGGAGTTGCTATGAACCTATTCAATGGTGTAATACTTCTTGATCACCTTTGTGATTTTCTCAGGAATCCTTTAAAGGACTGGACATTTGCTGGTACATTTGATTCAGTGAATATTTGTTACCAGTTAGTAATGAATGGCAGCATTCCTTGCTAATAGGAAAAGAGATACACGAAATCTGTTAATCTCTAAAAATTGAAGCCCATTGCCATGAACTCTCTATGTCAGAGCTTCAGAACTCTATAAACCATTGTTTTAAAATAAAGCTTTACATGATTTACATTTTTTATTGTTTATTTTTTAAAGAAACAGTGACAGAATGTAAACAGGGAAAGAACAGAGAGAGAGAGAGAGACAGACAGACAGACTCCAAAGGAGGCTGCAGGCTCTGAGCTGTCAGCACAGAGCCTGATGCGGGGCTCAAACCCACGAACTGGGAGATCATGACGAGCTGAAGTCAGACGCTTAACCGACTGAGCCACCCAGGCGCCCAAAAAGCTTTACATGATTTAAAGATCATATCTTCGGCCCATTTTTTATTGGATTATCTGATGGGGGTTTTTTTTGTTGGTTTTTTTTTGTGTTTTTTTGGTGTTCAGTTGTATACATTCTTTATATATTTTGAATACTAAACCTTTATCAGATATGTCATTTGCAAATATCTTGTCTCATTGGGTAGGTTGTCTTTTAGTTTTGCTGCTTTCCTTTGCCGTCCAGAAGCTGTTTGTCTTGACGTAGTCCAATAGTTTCTTTTTTTTTTTTTTTTCGCTTTTGTTTCCCTTGCCTCAGGAGACCTATGAAGGAAAATGTTGCCAGTACTCATGTCAGAGAAATTACAGCCTGTGTTCTCCTATAGGATTTTTATGGTTTCAGACCTCACATTTAGACCCCCCTTTTTTTTACAAGTTAATTTTTTTAATGTTTTTATTTATTATTGACACAGAGAGAGACAGAGCATGAGTGGGGGAGGGACAGAGAGAGAGAGGGAGACACAGAATCTGAAGCAGCTCCAGGCCCTGAGCTGTCAGCACAGAGCCCGACACGGGGCTCGAACCCACAAACCATGAGATAATGACCTGAGCCAAAGTCCGATGCTTAACCAACGGAGCCGCCCAGGCACCCCACCTTTAGACCCTTCATCCATTCTGAGTTTATTTTTGTTATATATAGTAGAATTAAAATAAAAATAAATAAAATAAAATAATAAAATAAATGATGAATGTAAGCTGAAAGTTGGAGGAAGGCATAGAACAGCAGACAAATTTCTTGAAATCTGTTGCCTTGGTTCCCATTGACACTGAAAGTTCTAGAAAGATGGACACCACCCAGTTCAGGTATATGGACAACGCGGGCATGTGTGACTGGTGCAGTAGACAGACGGCCTCTTCACGCCAACGAGAGAGGGCTCGGGAGCATGCAAAGCTCAGGTGGGTCCAAGCGTGGACTCCTGGCCTCCAGGACGTTGGGAAATCAATGTCTGTTGTGTCTGTCCCCCATTCTGTGGTTGGTAGAAGATGAAAAGTCGTTGCTTCATTACTGCAGCCGTAAGACACGCACAGTCACATGGGCGTTGGCTTCCGGAGCCGCGTCCTCAAGCCCTGAGATAGATTGCTCGCACAGTCAGGCTCTCTGGACTCCGGCTCTTGTTCTGAGCAGATTCACCTTTCGTCCTCTTGACCTTTACCTTATGCATCTCCACATAAAAATCCATCTGGCATGAGTCCAGCATCACAGGGACCCCACCCTGGGTCTGTCTGGGGGAGGCTGGGGGTACCTTTGTGGCCCCATCAAGTCACCCAGAAGGTTTCTTCGGATCAGCATCCTGCTCATCTGTCCCCTCTGGAAGGTTCCAGGGTTGAGCCGTATTGCGTGTAAGAACCATGTGCTTGGAAGGGACCACGGGAAAAAAGGGAATGAATTGTCAGTCGGCTGAAGGGAAAGTCATTCTCTGGGAGCAGGGGGTGGGAGGAGAGGAGAGGCAGGTCTTTGGGGAGATAGGGTCGGGGGAGGGAGCCTGTAAGTGGAGGCTGTGCGGCAGAGGAGGGACAGGAAGGTGAGTGGCCCAGAAGGAAGGCAGGAGCCAGCCCCCGGCCACTTTGACTACTTTGATTACAGGTCTGCGTCCCCGCTGGCGGCCACTCCTCGCGCAGCCTCCACTCATCCCCGGGGCTGCGAGTGCTCCCGTTCCGGGCTCCGTCCACCGCGTGGGAGGCCAGCTTCCCGTCTCCTCTCCAGAAACTCACTCCCTAGGCCGGCAGCCAGGCTGTCCCCACCAACCTTCCCCGCGAGAGACCAGGACAGCACGGTGTCAACTCCGCCGGCTTTCTCTCTGGGACGGAAGAAGAGTGTGTCACTTCCCGGGTGGTGGTGGCTCCTTGCCCTCCCTTCCCAGACGATGCCCGCTGTCTCCCTCCTGGCCCCCTGCCCACAGCACCCTGCAGGACTTGGTGGCTTTTGGAACATTCAGAGAAAAAACAAACAAACAAACACATAAAAACAGGCTGGCTTTTGGCAAGCGGCCGTGGTGTTACATGGAAGGCATGTGCTTCTGCTCATGAATGATTTCGGTTGTGGTTTCCGCCAGTATCCGTCCTGTGCTGTCTCATATCTCAGTGAGCTCCTCAAGACCAAAAAGCAAAGCTGTGCTCCAGCCTGGCGGGTCCAGGGTCCATGGCACCTGGGAGTCTCCATGCCACCTTGTCTGACTCAGCCTCAGCCTTCGTGGCTCCCTGTCATTTGTGTGTCCCTGCGCGTCCCGCACGGTCAGCTGCCCTTGACTCTTACCTGGACACTTTATCTGCTCTATACGCGGCCACCTCGTGGACCAGTTCGGATCCACCTTGCCTACCCTGAAGCCACAGGACGCTTCTGAAACCCCCTTGCTGCAGAGACAGCCCCGCGTCAGGCCACCTAGCTGCTGGCTGTTGCTCTCACAGCGCACGATTTCCTTGACCTGGTGCACAAGACTCTTAGCTCGGGCTCTGCTTCCAACCCCGTTCCATGTCTCAACCCTCCCCCTTTGCGTTACCCCCCAGGCACCCTGGCTGCCCCGAACGTGCACTGTTGGAGAGGTTTGGATGTGCCCGCGTCTTCCAGGAAGACCCTGCAGCGCACAAGAGCCATCTCTGACGTCCCACAGCCTGCCNGGTGGATGTGCAAATTTCACAAAAATGTAAATGCATGCAGGGCTTGAACTCAGTTGATTTTGCACGTTCTTAGGATGCTCTAAAAATGCTACCTTGCTTGTGTTTACATTTCTTGTGTATCAAAAGGTCTCATGACTTAGGAGTTGCTATGAACCTATTCAATGGTGTAATACTTCTTGATCACCTTTGTGATTTTCTCAGGAATCCTTTAAAGGACTGGACATTTGCTGGTACATTTGATTCAGTGAATATTTGTTACCAGTTAGTAATGAATGGCAGCATTCCTTGCTAATAGGAAAAGAGATACACGAAATCTGTTAATCTCTAAAAATTGAAGCCCATTGCCATGAACTCTCTATGTCAGAGCTTCAGAACTCTATAAACCATTGTTTTAAAATAAAGCTTTACATGATTTACATTTTTTATTGTTTATTTTTTAAAGAAACAGTGACAGAATGTAAACAGGGAAAGAACAGAGAGAGAGAGAGAGAGAGAGAAAGAGAGACAGACTCCAAAGGAGGCTGCAGGCTCTGAGCTGTCAGCACAGAGCCTGATGCGGGGCTCAAACCCACGAACTGGGAGATCATGACGAGCTGAAGTCAGACGCTTAACCGACTGAGCCACCCAGGCGCCCAAAAAGCTTTACATGATTTAAAGATCATATCTTCGGCCCATTTTTTATTGGATTATCTGATGGGGGTTTTTTTTGTTGGTTTTTTTTTGTGTTTTTTTGGTGTTCAGTTGTATACATTCTTTATATATTTTGAATACTAAACCTTTATCAGATATGTCATTTGCAAATATCTTGTCTCATTGGGTAGGTTGTCTTTTAGTTTTGCTGCTTTCCTTTGCCGTCCAGAAGCTGTTTGTCTTGACGTAGTCCAATAGTTTCTTTTTTTTTTTTTTTCGCTTTTGTTTCCCTTGCCTCAGGAGACCTATGAAGGAAAATGTTGCCAGTACTCATGTCAGAGAAATTACAGCCTGTGTTCTCCTATAGGATTTTTATGGTTTCAGACCTCACATTTAGACCCCCCTTTTTTTTACAAGTTAATTTTTTTAATGTTTTTATTTATTATTGACACAGAGAGAGACAGAGCATGAGTGGGGGAGGGACAGAGAGAGAGAGGGAGACACAGAATCTGAAGCAGCTCCAGGCCCTGAGCTGTCAGCACAGAGCCCGACACGGGGCTCGAACCCACAAACCATGAGATAATGACCTGAGCCAAAGTCCGATGCTTAACCAACGGAGCCGCCCAGGCACCCCACCTTTAGACCCTTCATCCATTCTGAGTTTATTTTTGTTATATATAGTAGAATTAAAATAAAAATAAATAAAATAAAATAATAAAATAAATGATGAATGTAAGCTGAAAGTTGGAGGAAGGCATAGAACAGCAGACAAATATCTTGAAATCTGTTGCCTTGGTTCCCATTGACACTGAAAGTTCTAGAAAGATGGACACCACCCAGTTCAGGTATATGGACAACGCGGGCATGTGTGACTGGTGCAGTAGACAGACGGCCTCTTCACGCCAACGAGAGAGGGCTCGGGAGCATGCAAAGCTCAGGTGGGTCCAAGCGTGGACTCCTGGCCTCCAGGACGTTGGGAAATCAATGTCTGTTGTGTCTGTCCCCCATTCTGTGGTTGGTAGAAGATGAAAAGTCGTTGCTTCATTACTGCAGCCGTAAGACACGCACAGTCACATGGGCGTTGGCTTCCGGAGCCGCGTCCTCAAGCCCTGAGATAGATTGCTCGCACAGTCAGGCTCTCCGGACTCCGGCTCTTGTTCTGAGCAGATTCACCTTTCGTCCTCTTGACCTTTACCTTATGCATCTCCACATGAAAATCCATCTGGCATGAGTCCAGCATCACAGGGACCCCACCCTGGGTCTGTCTGGGGGAGGCTGGGGGCACCTTTGTGGCCCCATCAAGTCACCCAGAAGGTTTCTTCGGATCAGCATCCTGCTCATCTGTCCCCTCTGGAAGGTTCCAGGGTTGAGCCGTATTGCGTGTAAGAACCATGTGCTTGGAAGGGACCACGGGAAAAAAGGGAATGAATTGTCAGTCGGCTGAAGGGAAAGTCATTCTCTGGGAGCAGGGGGTGGGAGGAGAGGAGAGGCAGGTCTTTGGGGAGATAGGGTCGGGGGAGGGAGCCTGTAAGTGGAGGCTGTGCGGCAGAGGAGGGACAGGAAGGTGAGTGGCCCAGAAGGAAGGCAGGAGCCAGCCCCCGGCCACTTTGACTACTTTGATTACAGGTCTGCGTCCCCGCTGGCGGCCACTCCTCGCGCAGCCTCCACTCATCCCCGGGGCTGCGAGTGCTCCCGTTCCGGGCTCCGTCCACCGCGTGGGAGGCCAGCTTCCCGTCTCCTCTCCAGAAACTCACTCCCTAGGCCGGCAGCCAGGCTGTCCCCACCAACCTTCCCCGCGAGAGACCAGGACAGCACGGTGTCAACTCCGCCGGCTTTCTCTCTGGGACGGAAGAAGAGTGTGTCACTTCCCGGGTGGTGGTGGCTCCTTGCCCTCCCTTCCCAGACGATGCCCGCTGTCTCCCTCCTGGCCCCCTGCCCACAGCACCCTGCAGGACTTGGTGGCTTTTGGAACATTCAGAGAAAAAACAAACAAACAAACACATAAAAACAGGCTGGCTTTTGGCAAGCGGCCGTGGTGTTACATGGAAGGCATGTGCTTCTGCTCATGAATGATTTCGGTTGTGGTTTCCGCCAGTATCCGTCCTGTGCTGTCTCATATCTCAGTGAGCTCCTCAAGACCAAAAAGCAAAGCTGTGCTCCAGCCTGGCGGGTCCAGGGTCCATGGCACCTGGGAGTCTCCATGCCACCTTGTCTGACTCAGCCTCAGCCTTCGTGGCTCCCTGTCATTTGTGTGTCCCTGCGCGTCCCGCACGGTCAGCTGCCCTTGACTCTTACCTGGACACTTTATCTGCTCTATACGCGGCCACCTCGTGGACCAGTTCGGATCCACCTTGCCTACCCTGAAGCCACAGGACGCTTCTGAAACCCCCTTGCTGCAGAGACAGCCCCGCGTCAGGCCACCTAGCTGCTGGCTGTTGCTCTCACAGCGCACGATTTCCTTGACCTGGTGCACAAGACTCTTAGCTCGGGCTCTGCTTCCAACCCCGTTCCATGTCTCAACCCTCCCCCTTTGCGTTACCCCCCAGGCACCCTGGCTGCCCCGAACGTGCACTGTTGGAGAGGTTTGGATGTGCCCGCGTCTTCCAGGAAGACCCTGCAGCGCACAAGAGCCATCTCTGACGTCCCACAGCCTGCCAGTCTTCATCTGCCGGCCTGAGTGTTCCATTACTGTCTGCCTCCGCTGCACTGCGAGCACCACGACCACGCTCGTCTGGCTGTGTGCCCTCCCTAATCGCAGGCACCTAGCTCTCCGCCTGGCCTGGAACACCAAGCTACCCTTGGGCAGATGCATACAGGGATGCACTACAACCGAGCTATTCACAGAGGAAGCTACTAGCAGGCCCGTCTTGGACGGGAACGTTAAACAGGAAACTCTGTCCCCCGGGAGGGCTCGTTCTGGCTTCTCCTGTTGATACTGAAAAGCAAAGAATGTACTTGAGTAGCTCGAACAGCAGAGTTNCGGCACCCAGCTCTCCGCCTGGCCTGGAGCACCAAGCTACCCTTGGGCAGATGCATACGGGGATGCACTACCGAGCTATTCACAGAGGAAGCTACTAGCAGGCCCGTCTTGGACGGGAACGTTAAACAGGAAACTCTGTCCCCCGGGAGGGCTCGTTCTGGCTTCTCCTGTTGATACTGAAAAGCAAAGAATGTACTTGAGTAGCTCGAACAGCAGAGTTCATGACTATGTTTAAAGAGGTTCCTTATTTAGCTCATGGCAGCAAATGTAATCGAATGTCATTCGACTCCTTGGGTTTCTTTCACTTCTAAACTTCAGAATCCGGAGGGTAAGGACTCTCCACGATGCTTTTCTTGCCTCAAATCACATAAATCCCAGGAAATGCTTGATCCAGGGACTGAGCCCAGGCTGGGAAGCATGTGGATATCTGTTTTCTCAAGCTGCCGGGACTCAGGTCCAAGAAGCCTGGTAAGGAGTGAGGCGGTTCATTAACACACAAGAGGCAGATCAGATGGGATCATTCATTTGAAAGGGTAAAGACTCTCATCAACCATTGACTTCTGGTTATACCCCTAATTGACATGTTCCCGGTCCCCGCGACCTTTGAACAACACGGCGGCTGTGTGCTCAGTCCTGAATTGTTGAAAACCCGTGTTTAACTTTCGAGTCACCCCAAAACTTAACTGTCAATTGCTCACTGTTGACTGGATGACTTACCCATAACATAAATGGTCAGTTCACACATATTTTGTGTTCTACGTACTATATACCATAACCTTACAATAAACTAGACTAAAGAAAATATGACTAAGAAAATCATAAGGAAGAGAAACTCCGTTTACAGAGTTGTGTTGTTTTTTACTGAAAAAAAAAAAAATTCCTCTGTAAGGAGCCTCGTGCAGTTGAAAGCTGTGTTGTTCAAGGGTAAGTTGTACGCCTCCGATGACTGGCATTGCAGTGTTTTAAGAGCACATCTGTAGGACATAGTAGGTGGAAAGGGGGAGTTTGTGTATGTATTTCTGCGTACGGAATTGCATCAACGTTAGGGGAAAAGAGGCTGTTTACACGGGGTTTGGATAGTGCTGTGTCACAGGAGAAGAGACTCGTTTCACACAGCCACAGGCACCGCCTCAAACCCTAGGAAGCACAGATATAAGGGAAATTTGTATCCATATCTTGGGCAAAGTCCTCTGCGTGTGGCATCTGCCTGGATCGTGCTCCAAAACCATCCAAAGATGGTCCATGAGAAGTCATTTCTCAAGAAGTGAAATCAACCAGCCCACAAATCCTTGCTTTACTGAGTGGACATTAATGACACAGTCTGCAGCCCCCAGCTCTTCTGCCTTTTGCAGAGGAAGGTGGGGAACAAAATTCACCCAGTTAATAGAGGGCAAGTCGAGAGCCCAGCACCTGGGATCTAACTCACCTTATTTAAACGATTCAAGCTTTAACATAATAATAATAATAATGGAAAAGGTCAACGCTTAACAAAAAAAAGGAAAATGTCAACTCTTTCTACAATGACAATTTTTAAGATCATTACAAATGGAGAAAAGTAATTTGCATGAGGCAAATTGGATTTTTTTAAAGTCTGTTTGTTTTAAGGGCAATTTTAGGTTCACAGCAAAATTGAGAGGGAAGTACAGAGAGTTCCCACACATCCCCTGAGCCCCTCACACGCACGCCCCATGTTGGGTGTAGAGATTATTTAAAAATAAAATCTATAGGGGCGCCTGGATGGCTGAGTCCGTTAAGCGTCCGACTTTGGCTCAGGTCATGATCTCGTGGTTGGTGAGTTCCAACCCAGCGTCGGGCTCTGTGCTGACAGCTCAGAGCCTGGAGCTGCTTCGGATTCTGCGTCTCCCTCTCTCTCTGACCCTCCCTCGTTCTGTGTCTCACTGTCTCTCAAAAATAAATAAGCATGAAAAAAAGTTTTTTAAAAAGTGGGCTTTAAAATCATCTCCGTGAAGCTAGTATATGGATTGATGTGAAACGCCAGATTTAATTTTGATCCCTAAACATACAGAAACACCGTTAGTGTGCGGTAGTGTGTGGGTTACTTTCGCCAGGACACTTCCGGGACATGGGGGAATAGCTGTTCCAAAGACCTCAAGGCGGGGCTTCCAGCATAACCCTGAACATTCAGACACGCCAGTAGGCAACAAGCAGATCTTTTGAAAAATATTGGAATGAATGAACTGGCTGACTGATTAATGGCTTCATGCCTGGAGCAAAGTTTGGAATCATCCAGAGATCTTAAAAGATACTGACACCCAGGACGTATGCTAAGTATTCTACTCAACTGTCTGGAGACACATACTGGCCATGAGGACCTTTGGAGGCTTCCCGGGTGACGGCGGCGATGTGCACCCACATTTGGGACCCTGTGTTCTGGAGGACAGACCAGAGAGGCCGGCGGAGGCTGTGCGTGCGTGAGGCCCGGACAAGCCAGAACCTGAAGGTGGTTAAGTCACTGATGGCTTGCAGACAGCTTTGCTGAGAGCATTAACACCACGGAAATTGGCAGGTGCCTCAGGTATTGAACTTGGAGATCCTTCCAGGGCTAAGTTCCTCAGGCAAGCAGGAGCATAGAGCCGCTCGATCGTAGGAAGCAGATGGAGTGAAGAAGGTGAAGGAGTGGCCCAGGAGACAGTTGAGCGCGGAGATCAGAGGTCAGGGGGCAGTCCTGGTGACCTGGATATAAACACCGCACTCGCCCAAGAGCTCCTCTCCAGTCTTCTACTCACTGCTTATCCAAACGGGCTGAAAGTAACTTTATTAGAAGGTGCAGAGCACAGAGTTGCAAAGATGCTTCACCATTTTGTTGATTTCTACCCCGAAAAGTCGAATGAGCCAGGTTTCCTGCCACACACACCGACACCACGGCTCTAATTGGCCCTCTAGACGACGAAACGGAGCCAGCAACAGATTTACCACACGTAGGTGGGCCAAGTACATCCGTTGTCTGTGTTACGTGTGTGTGTGTTCGCTCGATCTGTGCTTCGTGTCACAAGAACATGTTAAAAGGGGTAGATAGAAAAACCCAGCAGCCTGTTTCACATTACAGCCCTGTTTTTAAACAAAAAGCTGCGCCGACAGCTGACATTTAAGCTGCAAGAGCGTTCTTGCAGACGCATCCATTCCCGTCCTGCAGGGAGGCTGGAATGCCGCCAAGATATTTTATCTTTGTCAAAGAGGGATTTTTTTTTTCCCGCCCAGACGTTGACCCGGTAAAGTCAACCATTTTGGAACCCTGAGGTTGCTTTTAAGGCAGGATGAGTACTGAGAGTTTGTTTTTGACGTTCAAGGTTGAAAAGGAGTCAACGTTTCTTCACAGCCCCTCTGGGCAGAGTGGAACATGGTGTCGGTCGATGAACGACAGGAATCAATCAATGGGTTCAAGAAGGGGACACGAATCCGTGAATTCGTGCAGGAGAATCAGCATTTGCCAACATTCGGCTTCTTAAAGCGTCGACAACCGTGCGGACATCAGTGTCAAAGCAGAAATATTTTCTGGGGAAAACGTGCCGGGTGGCCTTCTTGCCTGCAAGGTTTTGGCGACGCTCGTTAGATGCATGATGTGGCTGCAGGCCTCTCTGCTCCTGAAGAGATACAGCGCTGACTTTCGCTTGCTGCTTTGTTTTCAACATCAGGACTCCGGGTTCTTGATGGAAACGCAATGTCGGGATGTCTGCATGTCCGTCTTGAGCAGAATTCTTGCTACACGTCACCGTTCAAGGATTGTCTGAGGGACACTCAGTCGGTTGGTTTTTCTCTATATCCTAACTTGGACTATTGGACCCTCCCATCAACTCTGAGCGCTGCAAAGATTTGAGGTTGAAGGTAAATTATCCTGTTGAGCTCAATGTGCTGGCATCTGATAAGAATATCTCCCCGATACCAATTCTGCTCCGTGATGGAGATTTGAATTTGGGCTGTAAAATCGAGGAGCTTTTGAAACGTCAAAGGGTTTTCAAGGATGTTTGCACAAAATTAACCTGAAGACAATGGGAAAGAGTTTCCCCCACTATGAAGTGATGTTTAGTTTATGTGACGGACATCATGGATTTTTTTTTAAAAAACTGATTATGAGTTCCTTCCCACTTTATAAGGAATTGCACAAGGAAATCTGGCTCATTCCCTTAGCAGGGGCACATGCCTGTATGCCTCAGGGAAACTTGTGAGCATAGGGCAGTATGGCCCAGTGGTTAGCTGCCTGAGCCACTGACTGAACAAATCTGCTCTCAGATGTAGGCTTCTCTTGCCCCAAGGCAGTCATGATCCTAAATCAATTTCAGTTTGCGCGCATGTGTGTGCAGTGGTGTTTGTGTATTTCCACCTCCTGAGCTGCTGTGAGTCCGTACATCACCAGTCTTCCAGCCTGTTTTAATTCTCTGCTCTGGGGTGACGTGCTTTTAATGCACAGTTCTTTTTTTTTTTTTATATTTATTTCATTTTTCAGAGAGAGAGAGAGACAGACAGAGACAGGGAGACACAGAATCCGAAGCAGGCTCCATGATCTGAGCCATCAGCACAGAACCCAACATGGAGCTCAAACTCATGAATGGTGAGATTATGACCTGAGCTGTAGTTGGACGTTTAACTGACTAAGCTACCCAGGTGCCCCAGTTCCATGAGTTTTTAAATAACCTCATGGAAGTATGTAATACCTATGCAATTCATTTCTCTCTCTCTCTCTCTCTCTGAAAAGTTATCCCAGGACAGATTAGATTCTGAGAGTTAAAATGGTTTTCAAGCTGCCAACGCTCATAAAGAAAATGTCCCAAAGTATGAATGGAGGGTAGTACAAAGTCTTGCCTTTAACAGTGATCTCTGAGTCCTTTCGTGAAATATCCAAGAAGCAATCGGTATTTCATTTCAAAATATTTTTTGTTTCTCTGCATTCTGTGTACATAATGCAGTTAATGGGAAAACAACGAAACTGGACAATGTCAACAATGCAATTTAATCGCGGGCGATGCTTTTCTGTTACATCCCAGCTCCCATTCGCTGTTTTCTCTTTTTCCTTTACTCATGTTCCCTCTCCTCCTCATTCTTTGGGTTGAAACCATGTTTCCTGTGGAGGGTAGAGTCGAAATGCTAAAGAGAACTTGCTTTGCCTAAATGTGCATGCCCGCGTTATCAGGAAGTGAAAACAGAGAACAAGAGGTGCACTATTCCTCCTCTTCATTCCTTCCTGGACGCCAAGATCCTGACCCTCATTGACATCATTGTTTGGTATCAAACAGCCCTTTCGAGCTCTGTAGTATTTTGCTATGGCTGCCATAACAAAATACCATAAACTGGTTGTTAAAGAATAGACATTTGTTTCTCAGGGTTCTGGAGGCTGGAAGTCAGCAAGCCCAGGCAGGGCTGAGGCTGGGAGTCTGAGGTCCAGGAGGGGCTGAGGCTCGTTCCCCTGGAGGCCTCTCCTTGGCATACAGACCCCATGTTCTCCCCGTGTCCTCACGTGGTCGTCCCTCTGTGAGTGTCTGTGTCCTTATCCCCTCTTCTTACAATGACACCAGTCACATGGGGTTACATTGCACCCTTGTGACCTCGGTTTACCTTAATCACCTCTCTAAAGACCCCACCTCCAAAGACAGCCTCATTCCTAGGTCCTGGGGATGAGGGTTTCAATGTATGAATTTGGAAAACGACAGAATTCAACCCATAGCAAATAAACAGCTCATTTATTTTTGTGGCCTAGAAGTCAGATGAACACACTCACTTCCCACCCCCACCCCCCATGCACACAGCGATGGAAATATCCACTGGGATATACAGAACCTCTCAAGTTAGTGAGAGGTTCGGATAGTCCACCTGCATTCACCATTGAGGGACACTCAGCCCCCAAGAAGATGTTGATTTATTTATTTTTTGAATGTTGATTTATTATTGAGACAAAGAGAAACAGAGCATGAGTGGGGGAGGGGCAGGGAGAGAGGGAGACACAGAATCTGAAGCAGCTCCAGGCTCTGAGCTGTCAGCACAGAGCCCGATGCGGGGCTCGAACCGACAAACCATTAGGTCATGACCTGAGCTGAAGTTGGACGCATAACCGACCGAGCCACCCAGGCGCCCCAAGAATACTTTGATTTAACATGTTCAACAAACTAGTACCACTTGCCGAAAGAGACTTTCTTTACCAATTCTGCCTTGTGGAAATCCTCGGATCCTGGTAAACGCCAGTCCTCTTTTTACCATATATTTTATGATCTGGAGGTAAAAGTCATTTCAGCTCTCCATAAATCCCAGGGAAAGTAAGAACAATCATGAGAGAAATTTTTGATGAAAAAAATTATAATATTAGATACACCTGTTTCCCAGAAGACAGTATTTCTACTTCCTTCACTCTTGGGTAATACTTTGCTCAAGGAGAAACATTCCAGAAGACTAAAAACACATATGGAGTTTCTCTGCTTCTTGGAGTTCCTGTCTAGCAGGTTAAGAAATCTGGGAAACCAATTCTCTGGCTGTTCAGCTAATTATTGTGACAGAACTGTGCCTTTGTGCCTCTCACTGTATCCACATTTCACAAGTCAACAACTCTGCGTGTGTTTTGAGTACAGACCATTGCTGACCAATTTCATTTTCAGTGTGTTAATGAAGACATAACACCTACGTGGCTTGCCAGTTTTAAACAGTTTCTCAGGAACCAGCTAAGTCTTTCACTTAAGATTGGTTACTCAGATCAGGGCACTTTCCCTAGGGTTCCCATCCATGCTGTGTCCTGTCCATGACATAATAAGAGGTTATTTGCAAACTGTTGCACTTTTAGTTTCCAAAACTAATACCATCAAGAAAGATGAGATGAACTCACACAATTCAGTAGCAAGAAATCAATCAAACAACCCAGTTTAAAAACGGGCAAAAATGGGGCGCCTGTGTGGCTTAGTCGGTTAAGCGTCCAACTTTCACTTAGGCCATGATCTCGCGGTTCGTGGGTTCGAGCCCCGCGTCGGGCTCTGTGCTGACTGCCAGCTCAGAGCCTGGAGCCTGTTTCAGAGTCTGTCACTCCCTCTCTCTCTGACCCTCCCCTGCTCACGCTGTCTCTCTTTCTCTCTCCTAGAAATTAAAAAAAAAAAAAAAACACAAAAAAAAACTTAAAAAAAAAAACAGGCAAAAGACATGAACAGACACTTCTCCAAAGAAGCCATCCAGATGATCAGCAGACACATTAAAAGATGCTCAACATCACTCATCATCAGGGAAATACAAATCACAACCTCAATGAGGTACCACCTCACACCTGTCAGAGTCGCTAAAATCAACGACAGAAGAAACAACAGGTGTTGGTGAGGGTGCGGAGAAAGGGGAGCCCTCCTGCCCTGCTGGTGGGAATGCAAACAGGCGCAGCCACTCTGGAAAACAGTAGGGAATTCTGAAAAATGTTAAAAGTAGAAATATCCTATAATCTAGTAATTCCACCCCTGGGTATTGTATCCTTTGGAACTTCAACCAAAGGAAATAGACGTGCTATGTCAAAGAGATATCTGCATCTCATGTTCACTGCAGTATTATCGACAACAGCCAAGACATGGAAACAACCTCTGTCCATCAGTGGATGAATGGATGGAGAAAATATGGTCCGTGTGCTCTATGGAATATTATTCAGCCATGACAAACAAGGAAACGCTACCGTTCGTGGCATCATGGATGGACCGTGATGACATTCGGTTAAGTCAGACGGAGTCTGTGAAGTCAGACACGTACTGTATTATCTCACTTACATATAGAATCTAAATACAAATGAAAGTCCTAGAAACAGTGGGTAGAAAAGTGGTTACTAAGATTTGGGGGTTGACAGGGAGGAAGGAAAATTGGATGGTGTCCGGCTCCTAGTTCGAAGCCTCAAGAAAGGATTTCCCCAGGGTTTTTGTTTGAGGTGAGCTTTTTGTCACCATCAGAGAAATGATGAGGTCTTTGTTCCCCGTGGTGAAAAAGGAGGTGCTTTCTGTTGAGGAAGGTGTCTTAACTCTTGCTGCCATCAAACAGAGAACCCCAGCCAGGGACCTGGACGAAGTAGTTTATTTGGAGGCTGTCCCAAGAAGCTGGATGAGACAGGCAAGGTGCCAGAGGGACAGCTGGGCTTGACTCCCACTGGGGGCTCTCTGAGCATTCTTGTAGAAGGCTACCAGGACTCGTCCCCAAGCATTGGACATCCATGCCCCAAGCCCGTTCCTGTTGGTTGTGGATAGGCCAGAAGGCAATCTCCATCGCCGCCCTGACCCCAGATCTGAGCTGTGCACAAGTCCTGAGACAGACAGTGCATCAGCAGGCACTGCGTGCGGAACCTTGCCTGCGGGCACCGGACAAGGGCCATCGCCTGCCCCTGGAGTTGAGCGCCACCGAGGAGACGTGCCACGAACAGAGGGGTTTCCAGGGACAGAACACGGAGGTGGAATATTAATAATCTCACGCACCTCTTCCGCTTGAAGCGGAGGCAACAGGGAGAAGATAGGGCCCGTTGCAGGTGGAATGGTCATGTGACGGAGGGAAGGGACGGTTGAGGCCAACAGAGAGAATTTATGTTTTCTATAAGGTTTAAGGTGAGATCATTGGCTTAGACGGTGGCAGCATCGTTTTAGGGAAAAGCTGAGAGAAGATGGAAAATAATGATTTTAGAAAGTGGGATGAGAAGTGTCCCGAGGCACATAATGCCAAGAAACGGCGCTCCGCTGTGCTTTCTCTCAGCCACGCCCAGCTCGGGAGAATTGCCAGGCTGGGTTTGAGGAGGGTCCCTGTGAGGTCCCACTGCCAGACCAGAGGATTTCTGACCTAAATGGGCTTGCAAAGCGGTGACCATAGCCCTCAGCCATGCAGTTGAACATAAGGTGTGGAAATAAAAGCAGATCGGTGGATTTATGGGCTCCCATATGGCGTGCAAGTAGAAGCCTGAAAGGAATGACCTAGACCTGTGCTCTGAGACCTGCATTCTGGACACCAGTATCTCAGACGAAGCGGGGCTGGGATGACCAGTCTGAGTGACCGCAGAAATGCTCGGCTGGGAACATTACTCGGGACCTCCTGGATCAAAGACACACATGAATCTCTGAGATTTCACAACTATTAGAATTGTAATCACCCAACTTGAATATCACCTGCATTCCGTCATTTGTTAAGTTGGCTCAGAGAAGCCATAAAAATAACTGAACGCATTTCTAAGTGACCAGAAAGAGAGAGGAGAGTCTGTTTTCTTCATTCCTCTGGTGTTTGGAGCAGGTCTACTTTTTTTTTTTTTAATTCGACTGTAAGTCTAGCTTCATGTGCCTGGAAGATGATATATTTTCCTTTGTGAAAATACATAAATTTAGGACGACGGCACTGACATCTGAGATTATGAAAATAGTTTAGGAAGAGAAAACTCGTTAAATTATTTTCTGTGTGTACTCTTTGGATGTGCCTTTGGAACTAAAAGGTGAGGGGTGGGGGGGGTGTAAAGTCAAGCCAAAAGCTTAAAAAAAAAAAAAGTAGGAGGGAATGATGAAAATTTAGCATTTGGACTCTGTTTGCAATAAATGAAGGCACATGCCTTTTGACAAATCCAATTCATAGAGAAATACTTTCTCTTTCGGAGTGTTGTTAAGGCAGGAGGAGAAAGAGGCAGGAATGTATGGAAACCCTATGGTCATGGAATCATGTAGGTCTTTGAGAGTCCACTGGCTTCAGGTGACATTGTTCAAATGAAGCGTTATTAAAAATTTAAGGGCGGTAACTATTGCCTCTTGTAGATGGTAGTTCAACCTCAGTGGGCCCCAAAAGTCTGCCAGCAGAGGCAGAAACACCCCCTTACAGAGCTTGCCTAGGGGTCCTCAGAGGCCTTTAATGGGGAGCCCTGTCCACCTAAGATGCTCCAGGTAGACCGTGCAAGATGCATGTTCTTTTTTCCTAGCCACCTTCCACCCACCCATGTGGGGATGGATGCCACACTCAAAACCAGCCGGCCCGTTGCCCAAATCACACACTATTTCTGGAGATCTCTCAACACCTTTGGGACAGCAAAGTGAGTCCACTATGAGCTTGGAACTCTCTGGTCCTCTTCCGTGTATGACCCTTGCTCCGAGATGGACCACAGATGATGGATGGCATATTGGTCTGCTAGTGCTGAGGTAATGAAGATACACCTCCCCAATGGGGACGATGATAATAAAATTACTTCCGGGGGTGGGGGGAGGCTGCTCTGAATGGCAAGTGTCTCATACAGCTTTTAGAACACGGTGTGGGTTTGGTGAAGGCTTGATGCCCCTAGGTAGAGTGGGAGTATCATTTTCTCTCTGTGACTCAGCCCGCCCCGAAATTTCTCGGTCAGATTGCTCACATAAAATCTGGATAAGGGATTTATTTTATTTTTTTTNCTTAGCTATTTTTCCCCTTCCCTCCCCTCTGGTCCTTTGTTAAGTTTCTCCTGTTCCACATATGAGTGAAAACATGTGGTGTCTGTCTTTCTCTGCCTGACTTATTTCGCTCAGCATAACACCCTCGAGTTCCATCCACGTTGCTACAAATGGCCAGATTTCATTCTTTCTCATTGCCATGTAGTATTCCGTTGTGCATATAAACCACATCTTCCTGATCCATTTGTCAATCGATGAACATTTAGGCTCTTTCCATGATTTGACTATTGTTGAAAGTGCTGCTGTGAACATCGGGGTACATGTGCCCCTATGTGATAAGGGATTTTTAAAAACAAATCGTTTAAAAAAAATAAAAATAAAATAAAAAAAATTAAAAAATCGTTTAATCTGAGGTTTTCTTAAATGGTCAGCTTTGTCATTGCCTGTGGCTGGATGGGACCCCTGACTTCCTCGGGAGCATCATGCAAGAAGCAAAAAGAGCTTTTGGGTTTGTGGAATTTTAAGGATGTTTTTCAGTGGGTGACAGGAGAGGAGGGTAGCATCATACAGAGATTGCAAACTGACACTGAGTCCAGGCGGCCCGGCTGCACGACATGGGACTCCCAGTAGCTGTGCAACATGCCAGCAGCGGTCTGGGCTAATGAGGAGAAATACTTGCAAATATCACGCGTTAAATGCTGCTCGTCAGGGACTTCCCGGGACTTGGCTTGAGGTGCGTCTGAATGGAGACGCGATTTCTCCTTCAGATTTGACAAATGTCTTGGAGCGTGCCGCAGATGCCTACACGGATGACAATGACAGTGCTTATTCGGCAAGAAAGAAATGCACCACGCTTTTAAATTTTTTTTTCAATTTCAACTCATTTAATTTTTATCCTCTGCAGTTTTTATGTTGTTGTGGGACAAACACATAGCACAAAACTTACCTTGTAACCACTTTTACGTACACAGCTCGGTAGCGTTAAGCATGCTCCAAGGTTACGCAACTGTCCCCACCATCTGTCTCCAGAACCTTCTTATGTTTCCAAACTGAAACTCTGTCCCCATTGAACTCTAACTCCCACCTCTGCCCCCAGACCCTGGAAGCACTTTTCTACTTTCTGTCTATGGGTGTGACATCCCAAGGGACCCCATATATGTGGAATCACATAGGATTTGTCCCTGAGTCACTGAGCCTCATGCTCTCGAGGTCCATCCACTTTGTAGCAGGTACGGAATATCTTTTCTTTTCAAGATGGCATCATATTCCACTGCGTGCATGGATCACATTTTCTTTATCCATCCATCGATCCATGGGCGCTTGCGTTAGTTTCATTTCTTGGCCATTGTGAATCATGCTCATAGGAGCAGCCTTGTGCAAATATCCGTAAGTCCCTGCCTCCGATTCTTCCGGATAAATACCCAGTCAGTAAATTGCTGTATCATATGCCCACTCTACAGCACAATGTATTCTAAATGATGTTGCACCAAAATGCTTCCTTATAAAATATGTTTTAATAGCTCAGAGGTTAGGGCTGCAAAATTCTGAATATCTATCTCAGGGACCCTTCATTCACAGATGACCCAAAGAACATGTTAATCGTTTCTTTCCTTCATAGGAAATTTAGCATTTCTCACCATCTGTGGACCAGAAGTCGAAGTCAGGTTTTATCAAGGGTGGTATTAAGTGTAGCAAAGAGGTGGCCGTATAGACGTGGAAGAAGCAATGTTTAACATACAGGCGATTTTAGTTCTTCCACAAATTATTCCTGTTTTTGTCTTCTCTTTCCAGAGACTTCTGTCCATTCCTCTGTTTGTTGTCAGCCAGCTGGAGGTCTGCTCTCAATCCCCCTTTATGAAAAGCCAACCCACAAACGTCCCTGCGGCTGAAATTTGACATAGACGAGCATATACAATCCAAATACATTCTATGTTCTTTTTGGCTCCTTTGTATATTTGAAATGGCTCTTTTCTTCAAAAAAATAAGCCAAGATCTCTTGAAAATCACCACGAGACACTTTTCGCGAGGAGGTCTGTTGGAACTCAAGCTCAACGTCATTATCCCACTAATGCTCATCACCCTCCACCTCTGATACCATTTATAGATGAGCTGGTAACTTGCAGGTTCATTTTTAAAGGACTGACATCTTGACAGATGAACAATGCATGCATGAGTTACGACACACTAATCTCCGAGGGAGTAAGAATTTACTACCGAGACGTCTGGCGCCAAGTCTGTAGTTTCCAACCATCTTTATGTCATTTGCCTTCTGTTTGGAGAGAAAGAGGATCAAGAATTTCTGAAAATAAATACAATAGAATTTAAGGATGTGATACAGGGAAGGGTTTGTTTTCCTGAAATAGTGGCTACCTGTATTCTAACCCCGTGGCCAGACTCATCTGAGTGACACATGTAAGCAAGCTTCCCTAGCTTCATGTCTCCTTGCCTTATCTGTGACATAGAATCATCACAAAAATCGTAGGTAATAAAGGCGCCTGGGTGGCTCAGTCGGTTAAGCATCCGAGTTTGGCTCAGGTCATAGTCTCATAGTCTGTGAGTTTGAGCCCCGCGTCAGGCTCTGTGCTGACAGCTCAGATGCTGGAGACTGCTTTGGGTTCTGTGTCTGCGTGTCTCTCTGCTTCAATCAGTCTCGGTCTCTGTCTCTCTAAAAAAGGAATAAACTTTAAAAAAAAAAACTTAAAAGAATCATAGCTAATAAAGTTGAGAGGTGTTTGGAGATTTTTAAAGTGTCCTAAAGTTGATAGCATCTGCTTTCGTTTGTTTTACCTCTCAATCGGTAAAAGGCACCCAACAGTAGAGGCTGCCAGACCACTTGCAAAACTACTATGTTTACAATAAATTCCTACTTTGTAATTTCAATGGAAAGACTTTCCAGATAATGTAAATGAATAAAATGTGCCTCTAGACAATCCATTCCTCATTAAAAAAAAAGAAAAAAGTATGTTAAAAACTGTCTTCAGGTAAAAAGAGAAAGAAGAACCCATCCTTCTATGCAAAAGTATCAGAATAAGAACAAAGAAGAACGAGAAGCAATGTGTATATGGATTATGGTATGAAATCAGTGATTTCTTGGAAGGGAGAAAAATAATACCTATCCATGGAGTGTCATGGATTTTATAGATGGTGGAGGCATGTGGCTGGAATCGGGAGCCAAAACTTGCTCTATTGCATTACCAATGAAAACACAACGTCTTCGCTTAGGTGATAATTAGGTGAGACTGTGGCAACCCATATTTTCCTGTTTACATCTTCCTTATTCTGGTATGTGTTTGTACTGTATTTCTCAGTGCACTCTATTCTGTATAAAATATACCAGATGGGGTTGCAAGGTGAAGGACTTGCAAGTTCAATTCCATGAGGTTAGGAAGCCATGAGCACAGTGATGAATTAAGGGAAGTATAAAGTACCAGCGGCCACCATATTTTCAGTTGGTTTTCTTTCTTTAAGACAAAACACCTGGCAGAATTTGTGACCTGTAATTCCTGTTTTTCCGAGGCTATACCTATAGCACAACCAATAGTATTTTCCATCTTTGCATTGAAAACAGAATAAAGGCATTTTTACATACCATCAACACATACAATTCTTTAAACTCCTCCCGAAGTAGAAAGAGAATGTCTAATAATCTCCTTTCTTTCTGTGTATTTACTGCAAACACCAACTTGTAATGCCCCCATTTAAAGACGCTCAATGGGAATCTTCCACAGACACTAATTTGAGAGTAACACCTTGTTGCATGAGGAGGGAGTCACAGATAGCTCATGATAAACTTTATTTTTTAAAAAATAACCTACATATATACATTTTCTTAAATAGTTTATTGTCAAGTTGGTTTCCGTATAACACCCAGTGCTCATCCCAACAAATGCCCTCCCCCATGCCCGTCTCCCCCTTCCCCTCCCCCCACCCCCATCAGCCCTCAGTTTGNAGAGGGAGGGAGGAAGAGAGAATCCCACAAACCATGAGATCATGACCTGAACCAAAATCAAGAGTCAGAAGCTCAACTGACTGAGCCACCCAGGTGCCCCACTCATGAAAAAGTTTAAATGTAAAAGGAAGTTCCCTGGATGACTAGAGAAATACATTCATAAGCAAGTGAGTTCAATAGATAATGCACTGTATCTATTTGTATCTGGATCATTAACTTCAAGGATCCATCAAATAGATTTATACCTTAAAGTATGTTTATTTTTTCATGATTTTTTATTATTTTATTTTTAAAATTTTTAATGTTTATTTATTTTTGAGAAAGAGGGAGACAGAGTGGGGGTGGGAGAGGGACAGAGAGGGAGATACAGAATCCAAAGCAGGCTCCAGGCTCCTGGCTGCCAGCACAGAGCCCAACATGGGGCTTGAACTCCTCATGAACTGCAAGGTCATGACATGAGCTGAAGTCAGACGCTTAACTGACTGAGCCACCCAGGCGCCCTTCATGATTTTTTAAAGTAAGCTCCCTCCCCAATGTGGGGCTCAAACTCAGGACCTCAAGACCGAGTCACATGCTCTACCAACTGAACCTGCCAGGCACCCCAAGGTATTTGTATATGTAAAGATCTATGTGTTTATATTTATAGATCTACATATTGAATGCATAAGGTACATATATGTATTACTTGCAAATTATTGCCTGTAGCTTAATATATGATATATTTATATATTTAATCTATGCTTATATTTTAAACCAGGCTTTGAATAAAACATTAAAAGGTGAAGGGTAAAGTGAGTAGAACATTGAAGAAGAAAATTTGCTCTTAGTAGAAGCCAGGAGCAACATAAAACGATGATCCGAGTGTCTTTTTTCTCCTACCTTGGCACCCACACTGGATTTTATGAAAGACATACCAGGGAGCAAACACCAGCAGCACATCGTTTCGGTTGTAAATTTCCACCAGAATGTCAGTGCTCGTCTGTAATATAATTTGTGCAATGGGATATTATATTATAAACACACTATCCCGTGGTTCTGAAAACCGCTGAGTAGCTCCAGACTGTCCAGGGAGAGGAAGGAGGAAGTTCAGGTTGAGACGAGGCTGGTGTTGTTTTGTGGCACGGTGTGCTCTATACCTTCATTCATGAGCCCCCATGCTTCGAAGGTGAAAGCCGGACCACGGAATTGTTTCACCCTCCTGTGATAGCGATGGATGGGAGCCCTGTAATTTCTGGACACCACGCGTTCTGAACTATCGAGACGGCTGGGCATTTGCTGATGCCCCTGGGAGGGGAGATGGGCTTCGGCACTCATAGTGAGTGTATTGACCAGCAGGGCGATAACCTCTCCAAAATTCTGCAAAGGAGAGGACGCCACATTCTCCCTCCAGGACAGGGTGAGAGATGGAACAGTGTCAAGAATTTTAAGTGGAAGGAAAATTCAACCCAAGTGGCTCTTGAGTTTCCGCATGAATGTAGAACAAAGCTGGCATTCATATCAGCAGCCCTTTGGGGAGAAAGGCAGGTGCCTCGGTCATTTTCTTTCCATACGAGTGAGTTTTCTTTATCTGCCCAAATCGAATAAAAGCAAATGGAGGACACAGGAAAAAGAGTAAACTTGGAGTCCTCCCAACTCAAGACACCCTGGATCCAATAAAAGTATTTCTGGTGCCTTAAAGACCACAGGGAATTGATAAGCTCACAGGACGGGAAGTAGGCACCTCACAGGATGCCACCGACAAAGTGAAGACCAGTTTAACTGGGGGTAGATTTAGGGGATGAGAAGTAAGTGCTATGCGGTCCTGAAGAAAAAGGGGGTGCAGAGATGGAGGGAGTTAAAAGGACCCTGTTTCATATATTAAGACATTAAGAAAGGGAGAGAGAAATCTCACGAATAGGAATGCCTGGGTCCAGCCATGTAAGGAAACATGTAACACCGAAGGGTTAGCACGTAACCCTTGCCCCAGGCGCTGCTTTTAGGGAATCTGTGAGGAGTTTGTTAATGGTAGCCAGCACAATCTATCAATCTTAGGGTTACTTGAGATAATATACAAATATGGCTTCTCACCCATCTGACCCGTTATAGGTCTTCAGGATAAGTTGGGTGGCCATAAGATCTAGATTCCGTGTGTGAGATGCTCTTTGACTTTTATGAGTACTTTTGGGGATTTTTCAACAGTGATTACATGGTGTCCGTAGCAAATGGTTAATAAAGCTTATTGCCAAGGAGAGGTCGTTTGGGGGTCACCATGTGGAGGATTCTAGCTGCATCAACAAGAATTCCAAATAGGATAACGGCGGATAACAATGTCAAAGTAGATCAATTTTCAACTTGACTTACTTTGCCATGTTCGCTCAGCCATACATGGAATTCCTGGAAAGAATTCTAAAAACACAGGGATTATGGTTAGCATTTTTAAGCTATTTAAAAGAGGTGACATCAAACCGCAGAGGTCCTGGGCAGGTGATACCCTATAGACAATGAGGAAGACTGAGCACAGAGCATCCTGAGCAAGGGAGAGATTGAGTTGTTCTGGAAGAGTCCATTTATGGTGGTTGCGAAGGTCCCAAACACTGCACAGAGAATGTTGTGGGCTTTCTGTAGTCAGTGCCAGGAATGTCTACACTCTGGGGACACAGAGGAGAGACACCACCTGTGAATGTTAACGGGTGAAGAAAAAATAAACAGGACAGAAGATGACCCTAGTAAGATAGATAGATAGATAGATAGGAAGATAGATAGATGATAGATAGATAGATAGATAGATAGATAGATAGATAGATAGATAGGAAGATAGATAGATGATAGATAGATAGATAGATAGATAGATAGATAGATAGATAGATAGATAGAGATAGAGATATGGATAGATATAAGTAGATACTTAATTTGCCCATAACCATTGAGTGAATGTTTTTGATCAAAATTGAAGTGTTTTTCATTAACAGGTGATTAAATGCATTGTTCTTGAAAAACTTTCATCATCCCCAAATGACAGTCCTTGAAGGAATTCAGACTCTGTCTTGATCGATGTTTCTAAAATATACGTGTAGGGGCTCCTGGATGGCTCAGTTGGTTAAGCGACTGACTTCGGCTCAGGTCATGATCTTATGGTTCATGGGTTTGAGCCCCGCGTTGGGCTCTGTGCTGACAGCTCAGAGCCTGGAGCCTGTTTCAGATTCTGTGTCTCCCTCTCTCTCTGACCCTCCCCTACTCATGCTGTCTCTATCTCTCTCTCTCAAAAATAAAATAAAACATAAAAAATAAATAAAATATACATGTAAATGACTTGACAAGAAGTGGAAAGGGAGTTGATGCTGGTGTATTCATCTCAAAATGGGTACATTTATAAACAGATTTTTCAGACTGGACTCAAGGATAAATATTTACTACAAAATGCAATCTGACACTGGTCCCCAATTCAGATCACTTTAAAAGATGTCAAGGAGTCATCAACATACGACTTCATTTGGTATAAGAAAATTAATTCTGGGGCGCCTGGGTGGCTCATTTGGTTAAGGACGCAACTTCGGCTCAGGTCATGATCTCATGGTTCATGGTTCAAGCCCCCCATCGGGCTCTGTGCTGACAGCTCAGATCCTGGAGCCTGCTTTGGATTCCGTGTCTCCCTTTCTCTGTCCCTCTGTCCCTTTCTCTGTCCCTCTCTCTCAAAAATAAATAAATTTATTTATTATAAATAAATAAATAAATAAATTTAT
>NW_027528610.1:1669206-1677090 GCF_008692635.1 Crocuta crocuta
TTGACCCAAAAATGACCTTCAATGAAAAGAATTTTTTTGAAAAAACAAAACTTTTCGCATACTTAATTCTGATGACTAAATGTCAGTTAATAAAAATTATTCCGTGTTACCACAATGGGTGTATGTGTGTCACACCACCTCTTTGTTCACATTAAATATCTTATGATTTTACTCCTCAATTATACTTCCAGAAAGGTGCATTGAGGGAAGCCAGGGTGTACATGCCATTTTTGTAAAATTTTATGGGAAGGGTTTGATTAGCAGGAAAATGAGTCACAGTGCGTCCACTGAACATTTAGATGTGAGCTACATAAAGACAATGAGGGGTCCTGGGAAGTCTGAAATTTCAAGGTCAACAGACTCACCCATGGGCATCTTCCTAGGAGAAGTCAGAGGCACCCAGACAAGACACTTGGGACAGGGCCACCTCTCCTGTGTGCATGGGCAGAAATGCAGTAACAACTCCTGTGGACGCCCGGCAGACACCTGGCTGGCGCTGAGCGTTTCACAGCACATGATATTAATTCTCATAGCCTTTGACAAGATGGGTATTGAGTTTCTGTCTTGCCGTTGATAAAAACTCACCACAAGGGTGCCTGCCAGGTTCAGTCAGAGGAGCATGCAAGTCTCGATCTCGGGGTTCTAAATTCAAGCCCCATGTTGGGTATAGAATTTACTTTAAAATAATCTTTTTTATAAAGTTCACCATAAATGAGATGGGGAGCGTCCAAGATGTAGGAGCAAGTCAGGGATTCAAACCCCCTCGCTGATGGATTCCCACCCCCAGGTCTGCAGATTCCCATTTTACTACCAGCCTGCCTCCCTCAGCCGAAGGAATGACTGCTTCCTCCTGGAATGTGCGAATGTAGCTCTAAGTCTCCGGGACCCACGCCAGAGTAGGTGTTTTTGATGTTTTGTCTTAAAGGCCCAAGTGCACAGTGCATTTGCCTCCACTTTGTTTTGCTAAATCCTTACCAATGTGAGGTGAGGCAGGTACCCCAGCCCCTCCAAGGACGTGACAAGGAGCTGCCTAGCCAAGTGACTAATGAACAATAACAACCTAGGGACACATCCCTCTGGACTCCCTCCCGACTTTCTCCTCTGTTCTTCCCTTTCCTGGTACTGCCTGACTGACCGGCAGGCTTGGAAAACCTACCGAAGAAAAATGCAAGCGTGTTTTTGGTTTCCTTTGGCATGCATCAAGTAATTTTTCTACTCCCCCATAATGATTACGAGAGGGATGGGTTGCATTCTTTGACAGAGACAAAAATAAGGAGTGCTTATTTCAGTGTGTCTGTGCAAACTTGAATTCCCGATACAGACGGTCGCTGTGCCGAAGGAAAAATATGGACCCTACCCCGATCTCCACAAAGGGGCTGCGTGGTGGCTCGTTAGGGTCCAAATGATAATGTTTTAACCCATCTTAGCTCTCAAGACACACCAAGGAGAAAGAGCTCAGAGGAACCGGCCTTGACCCTGCCTGGATCTCAGACTCCCAACCTCCAGGACCAGGAGAGAATCGAAGGCACTGCTGAAGATTCCTGGTGCCCATATTTTGCTCTCAACCCATGCATACTTGCCGAATACCATGTGGGGTTCCCCAGTCTGGGAAGCTTCCCACTTTGCCAAGGCTCTCCATGTCCCAATGTTTCTTCCCTGTCCCCTCCCCATTTACAGCCCACTTTGTCATTGGAGTTCCCAGCATATCCAGGACTTCCTGGTTTTGATCGTCACTTCCCTAATGACGAATGATGTTGAGTGTCTTTTCAGGTGCATATCGATCATGGGTACGTCTTCCTTAGAGAAATGTCTGTTCAAGACTTCTGCCCATTCTTTAATTGGGTTGTGAGTTTGTTTGGTTGTTGAGTGGTATATATAGTCTTTATAAATAAATATATATATATACTTTATATATAGTATATGTTCTTTATATACAAATATATGTATTCTTTACATATAAATATATGTATTCATTACGTGTGTGTATATATATATACATATATATATACTATTCATATAATCTCGATGTTAATTCCTTCTCAGATACAATTTACAAATATGCTCTCCCATTCTTTTTTAATGTTTTTATTTATTTCTGAGAGAGAGTGAGAGAGACAGTGTGAGCCAGGGAGGGTCAGAGAGAGAGGGAGACACAGACTCTGAAACAGGCCCCAGGCTCTGAACTGTCAGCACAGAGCCCGACGCGGGGCTCGAAGCCACGAACCGTGAGATCATGACCTGAGCTGAAGTCAGATGCTCAACCGACTGAGCCACCCAGCCGCCCCTATGCTCTCCCATTCTGTGGGCCACGTTTCACGCTCTCAGTAGGGTCCTTTGATGCACCAATGTCTTTAGTTTTGATGAAGTACAATTTATTTATTTTTCCTTTGGTTTCCTGTGCTTTGATATCAAGACATGACTGTATCTGTTCAAAGCATCTTTTTTAGGCAAGCCGACGTGCATTCTGAGCCGAGAATATGAGAGTCAGGAGCACCTCTCTGTTCCCGGGAATTCTCAGGTGCAGTCAGGTGCCCATGCATCTAATGGCACGTTTGGTCACATGTTCTCCGCTGTTTGTCGCTGCCCAGAAGGTGGCGTGCCCCATGAGGCATCAAGACAAGCGAGCTTTGCAAACGTCCCAAAAGCACTGGTCAGCACGGGCTCTCCCTTCGCCTCCAGGCACTGAGTCAATGACAGATGTCCTAACCGCAGTTCCTGCCTGCAGCACCATCAGTCAACCATGCAAATTCTCCAAGGGTCACTTGGAGAAGGTTCCTGCACATTTTTGTGTTGTTTTCCCAGTTTTCTGTTTTTCTGGAGAAATGTATAAATCTGCACTCCCACTGAGACCTCCTTTGTGGTTCTTAGGGAAGCATGTGTTTGTAAAAACTACGTTGAGGAGAGGCCAGCTGTGCCCCCACCCCCCAAGGAGGTGACGCTTGGGGATTTTGCGTGAGCGATGGGAACACCCCTGGAGAGGGCTTTTGGAAAGGGTAGATAACGCTGGTGAAGGGTCCCATGCCTCCCCCCAAGCTTCCGCAGAAGAGGCACGTTTTCAGTCTGGTGGTGTTCAGCCTTTGCAGGCACTTTCCAGACCGGTGACGTCACCTCGCCTGAAAGGACTGAAGAACAGCTGTCAGCCCAGAGGCTCGGAGCAGAGCTCAACCGGCCTCCAAGATGATAAATCTCGCAGCGATGGTATCTGATACCTGAGTCATCTGCTCCAACCATTCCAGGTGTGAGCTTACTTCTGCACAGTGGTTTTTTAAGGGACCATTTCCCCAGCGAGGCAGGGGACGGTCACACAGCCATCCTTGGGAGCGGCCTCTCCAAATACGTGCTCTGTTCACAGCAGTTGTGACGGGGATACTTCTCTGTTCTCCCTGCAGAGCTGACTTGCATTAGTCTGAACTCTGCCTCTCCAACAAGGGTATGGTTTGAAGTTCTCTCAGTCTGTGGGAGCAAAGCATCCATTAACCTTCTGGCTCAGAGTCTGACCATATGTAAAACATGGAAGTGCACAGTGTATGCGTCTTCTCTTTCTCAGAGGTCACGGTGAAGTTGGGGAGAATAATGTGTGTAGGTGATTAAATAATGGGGTTCAAGACACTGTGTGTGTGTGTTTACAACACACTATGCACTGTTGGGCCACATTAACTGAGATGTACATGAAAATATCCAACAGAATTTTAATGCTCTGGGGAGAAATCCTTTGCCAACATGCATCATGTAATATTTATAGATGAAACATATTATTTTGGAAGATTGCGGTGTGCGTTTTGAGACAAGATCTCTGGGCATTTAAGCAGCTTCACATTTATCTGTTGGAATTTTTGATGGGTTAACATTTTTTTTGTTTTTCCTCTTGGAAGCATGTTTGAAGGTGTGGTGTTGGTAAGGATTGATTTTCACATAAACTTCAAGCTGTCATATGGGATGGGTTCAAAAGTCTCTGTTTACCACCTAAAAACAAAGGCCACTGAGATGTGTGGTTAACCTCACACGGGAGACATTTCAGTGAACTGGATCTCTTCGTTGTTATTTGAAACTACAGTTTGGGAAGTGAGAAAAAAATGAACAAAAAATAGGCCCCAATCAAAGGAGAGACTTTGGATGGTGCACACAGATACACAGGCAGCAGGCTACGCCCCCGCCCCGTCAGCCATGTGCAGATGCACTAAGCCTGGATCAGCTCCAACGGCTGCCTAGGCCAGCCACTCCTCCACCAACACCCTCTGGATAGGAAGCCTCCTCCTGTGGTCAGAAGGACAAGTTGGGTCCCCGCATCAGCTTGGAGAAGCTCCTGGAGATGTGGGTTGAAGGACCCACCGTGCATGTATCCAAAAGGCACCATGTCCTCTGGACGGCCCAAGGGAATTACTCACTCGCACCAACTTTAGTTGCTCACCACTCTCCCAGGTTGGTGGGAGCTTGGGAAACCCACGAGATCCGCTGGCAGTCCTATTATTTTTGCTTAGTTTTAATTTTTTAATGTTTTATTTGTTTTTCAGAGAGAGACAGAGAGACAGAGAGCAAGCAGGGGAGGGGCAGAGAAAGAGAGAGAGACACAGAATCTGAAGGAGACTCCAGCACAGAGCCTGATGTGGGGGCTCGAACTCATGAACCGTGAGAGTATGACGTATGCTGAAGTCAGAGGCTCAACCAACTGAGCCACCCAGGTGTCCCTGGCCGACTTTTTAAAAGGCATGTGACACACAGCACACATCTAGAAGAGAGTCCTGTAAGCTTTGACATCCAACTCCACTGTAAGAAGGAGACATCCAGTGTGGTGCAGGGAAGTGGGCAGATGTCCATCGCTCATTGATGACTGGTGGTGACCATCAATGCCTCTGTCCAATGCATTTGCTAATTCAACTTCTATCCCAGTATCCTGCATACCCATCACTGTGAACAGCCATGTTACAACCCAATCAAGGGTGCCTGGGTGGCTCGGTCAGTTAAGCGTCCAACCTTTGATTTCTGCTCACATCACGATATCAGGGTTGTAAGATTGAGCCCTGCATCCAGGTCCACACTCCACACGGAGCCCCCTTGGGATTCTCTCTCCCTCTCTCTCTGCTCACCACCCTCCACCCCCAAACAATTAAGCCAGCACCTTTTTTGTTTTTGTTTTTGTTTTTGTTTTAATATTTTTATTTATTTCTAGGAGAGAAAGAGAGAGACAGCGTGAGCAGGGGAGGGTCAGAGAGAGAGGGAGATACAGACTCTGAAACAGGCTCCAGGCTCTGAGCTGGCTGTCAGCACAGAGCCCGACGCGGGGCTCGAACCCACGAACCGCGAGATCATGACCTGAGCGAAAGTCGGACGCTTAACCGACTAAGCCACCCAGGCGCCCCAGCCAGCACCTTTTTTGATTGTATGTTTCTGAACCTCTCCAGGGTCCAAAATACACAAGTAGGCCCCCACCTTGCCCGGAAAGATCCCAACAGCCTGAGCAAGGATAAACTCACTTAAAGGGCTTCCTTCTACATCAAACCTGTGTGCGAAAGGAAATCGAGAAACAAATTGTGAAACAGAAATTTGACGTGGGTCACCTGATGGAGAGGGCTTTTCTTTTTGCGTGTCTTACAAATGCTTCCCGGGACATTTCGTGAAGCTACTTAATGGGTGGCGAGGCTCACTGAGTACACAGAATGTTTACTGATGGGTACTTATTTCCATGTGTTATGGACTGAATGTCGTGCCCCTAGCTGCCTGCAAATTTATACGGTGATGCTCCAGTCTCCAGCAGGGACGTTCTTGGAGCAAGGACATAATTAAGGTGCAATGGGGTCATGGTGTGAGGACCTGATCTGATAGAATTGATGTCCTTTAGGAATAGACACCATCTCTCTCTGTGTGTCTCTCTGTCTACATATGGGCACACAGCAAGTGGCTGTCTGCAAGCCAGGAAGAAGGTGCTAGGCAGGAATCAAGCATGGCGGCACCTTGATCTTGGACTCCCAGCCTCCAGATCCGTGAGATGTCTGTGCCTTGTGTAAGGCACCCATAAGCTGTATTTCACTAGGACAGCCTGAGCTAAGACATGATCTCTGGCTGGGTCACGTGGATTTTGTAACCCGTCGTATGTCTGTTTATCCCCCCTAAAGGAACCAAGGGAGCATTGGCTGAGCAGAGTGGCCATTCAGAGGGTCTGTGGTGCCTGACTATGCTGTTTAGGGTACATTTCTGCCCCTCCCCAGGGGTCGGGGAGAACACAGGGGCATAGCTGTAGGCTGGGTCTTCTCTTCAACATTTCTTTTTGCCAAGGTAACAGTAGAGACGTGGGAAACTATTTTTTACTGGTTTCCTCTGTGTGGACACTGGGGTGGGTAACTCTCCCTTGTTATCTATGCAAGCCTGCTATTTGCTGCGTCCAGCTTCGTGGGTGGGAGACCTTGTGTTTTGCTCACATTGGCGGGTGACTGACTCCCTGGGAATTGACGTTTCCCAGATTAACCATGATGCAGGACAGCGTCAGGGAGAGGAAGGCTTGGGGGCTCTCAGGGGCTCCCGTCTTAAAGTGGGTATGCAGTTCTAGCCAAATGCAAGTGCCCCGTGGAATGTACCTCTTTGGGCTGTGCGTGACCCTATTCTGTTCTCACACCTCACATTTCGGTAAGCATGATTTGAGTGTAAATGTATGCACTATTCCAGGGATTGAGACAACAGCACAAGAGAGACCCAGAAAATATCCATCATCTATCATCTATGTATTCTCTATCTATCATCTGTCTATCATATATGTCATCTATCATCTATCACTTATCTATCAATCTATCATCTATCCATTCATCCATCATCTATGTATCCATTGATCTATCATCTACATATCCATGTCTCCATCTCTCCGTCCATCCATCCATCATCTATCTACCTATCCAATGATCAGTCTACCTATCTATTTATCATCCATCCATCATCTATCTATGTACCTATCCATTGACCTATCTATACATCTATGCAACCGTTCATTCATTCATCCATTGATCCATCATCTATGTATCTACCTATCCATTGATCTATCTATCTATCTATCTATCTACCATATATCTATTCATACCTAGTATGGAAATGTACTTCAGCATGTAGTCAGTTAGGGTTTCCAAATTCACAGGTTTTATTCTAGTTATATTTATTATATAACTTTTTTTTATATAATAATTTATTCTAGAGTGAACCACACGTGCACTCTGTGTGGTGCTTGATGGATGATTTCAAACAAGGGGGAGTCAACTTTATGGAATCACCTGTGTAATGGGAAAATCCCGGAAACTCAAGATCACAGCCCTGCTATTCTGGGATTGACATGGAACAGCCGTGTACACCAAGGTGTGTCCTACACACTCTATGAATGCCAATGGCAGTCATGTAGGCTAATGTTCTCTTTTTCCACGTGATCATTTGTATGAATCAAGCTGATTAAAGCTCAGCATGTCTGATGAACTCCCTGATGTTTTCTCTAGTGCATGAGCTCTGCTGACCACACACACCTGGAATGGCATTCTGTAGCCATAGCAACTGCTGGGGGAAGAAAGAGCTTCTCTGTGTGCGCACAAAAGAATAGCTTTCCATCGAGGAAGTGGCAAGTCTGTGATTTAGCTTCGGTCACCACCATCTTTAGAGCAAACAACTATGTTTAAAACAATGCATTTAGGAAAAATACATGTTTAGATACACTTTCAGAGTTGCAAACAACAATGGCTTAATTGTCGTGAGTTCTAGGTTTTGACCACCAAATATAATCTCTCTGACAATTGCTGGAAGGAAATCTAGCTTTAGAATTCCCGGGACCCAGGCCACAGTCATGACTTTTGAATAAAACTGCTTTAGACTCCTTTGACTGGGGCGAGTGGGGGAGTAAAAAGCATACCTTTCATGTTC
>NW_027528610.1:1677293-1678260 GCF_008692635.1 Crocuta crocuta
GTCAGGAAATGTCAGTTACCAGTGACCAACCTCACTTTTGGGGCAAGCAGAGGGACCTGGGACACCAAAGGAGCTCGTTCGACTCCAGGCTTTTACAAATCAACATCTGACCTCTCTCCTAAGAGAAGTTTCCAGGGAAATCCTCTGCTCCATGTGCACTTTTTTTCTCCATGGGGAGCTTTCCTTGGAAGGTGCTCATCTGACAGTTGAGAATCTGAGTCTACATCAAGTCCTGGGGCTGGCCTGAGACACTGGACTCCCAACGCATAATCCTTCCGGGCTTTCGTGAGAAAACCTTAACTCTGGGTGTCCTCCCAATTTTCTCCATATTATGTCACTTTGGGCAACGCGAGTAACCTCTGAATGTGAGCTAATTACAGTATTTTATTTGCCAATGTCTCACTATCCGATTGCGTCCAAAGAGTTTCGACGCGCTTGGCTGCAGTCGGAACTGAAAGCAGCCAACTCTAGAGTTTTCCCTGTGTCTTCACCGGATTCCCGATGGCTTCTCTTTCCCTGATACTTAATAACAGGTAAGGAGGTGCCCCTATTCCAAAATCATAATTTGTAATATCTGCATGTGGGGAATCAGTCGGGACATCTAGTTTACCACTGTACTTTATTGCTTCCTTCTGCAAGAATGAATCAATATTCCACCTTCAGGGTATCTCCTTTCTCCAAGTAGATAGTCATCATGCCCCAAACTACTCAAGCAGCCACTGGGTCTCATCTTGACCTACATGCACCATTTCCTTCTTGATTACATTCTGCTTATAGGTGGCACATTGGCTGATATGTAGTAGGAATCCAATAATGCTTGTGCAATAGATGTATTGAATCTCAAGCCCTGTCTTCCTTTGATGAATGAGTACATTTTAAATTCACCCAAGGCCCTGAGGTCATAACTGGTAAGAGTTCTTGGTCGGGCCTTTTTTTTTTTTTTCTTTTTTTTTGTTTTTGTTTTTTT
>NW_027528610.1:1678294-1773284 GCF_008692635.1 Crocuta crocuta
TTTTTTTTTTTTTTTTTTTTTTTTGCATCTGATTTTTTCGAAAGCTTGAAGTATGTTCATTTTGAAATACTTTCCTTTATGGAAATAAAAGACACAGCACAGGGAATATATAGTCAATAGTTTTGTGATAGCATTTCATGGTGATGGATGGTAGCTACATTTGTGGTGAACATAGTATAATGTATAAACTTGTGGAATCACTATGTTGTGCACCTAAAAATAATGCAACATTGTGTGTTAACTATATTCAAAGGACGAAATAAAATAAAATACTCTTGAAATGAGTGAATGGATAGATAGATACATAGATAGATAGATAGATAGATAGATAGATAGATAGATAGATAGATAATGGATAGCTGGGTAGGTGGGTGGAATGATGGATGGATGGATGAATGGATAGATGGATGGATAGATGGATGATAGATAATAGATGATACATGATTGATAGATACATAGATAGATGAATAGATAGATAGATAGATAGATAGATGATAGATAAAATACTTTCATTTGACAGTTCTCTTCTTTATTTTCTTAGTTGTTAAGATTTAACATTTTCCTTTTTCCTAAATATTTACAACTTCTTTCCCTTTTAGGAGTCAGGGGTCAATCCCAGCTACATTCCCAGCTTCATCATTTTGCCTGTTTCAGCATCTTTTTTGGTTAGTGAAAACAGCTTAGGAACATTTATAAATTTGGTTCAACATTCCAATCTGTTTCAATAATCCTTTCTGGGTTTTCTAAAATAAGCATGCAATGGTTAAGTGTGTCCAGGCCTGCGGACACTCTCCTGGGGATGTCCTGAGGGAAACGTTGAATCTCCTTGGGTTTTTTTCTGAAATCCAGCTCATGCTCTCCCAAGGGCACACTCTGCGACCATATGCATGGAGTCTGCTCTTCGGAAAATAATACTAGACACATTCACCCAGAATTGTTTGCTCACTGGGCTGTGTCATCTTCAACTTTTACCAAAGAAGAAGTGATTCATGCCAAGGTGACATCTCACCAGCCACTGGCAAGATCCACTTCCTCTAGTGCATGATATGACTTTCTAATTTTTTTAAGTTAAAACTTTGTAAATCAAATGCATTTGCTTCTTCCACCCTTCTCCCATACTATTTGCTCTTCCCTTTCTGTAACCATGCCTTTTCTTAGGGAAGCAATTTCAGGATTTCCACTGCCTTGCAAGAAAAGTCTTTTCCAATTAGCATTTAAAGATGTCTTTCATGCACATGGCTGTGCACACATTTTGCCACTGGTTATGAGACACAGACATAATTATGTCCATAAACTTCCGACTATCCTGATTTTGTTGGCTACTTGAGAGTGCTTGTAGGGTCACTAATAAATGTTAGCAAGTCTCAATATGAATTTGAGCACATTGCCAGAATTGTTTTAACATGTATGAACTAAGATGTCCACACGTATTCTTCTGACATGGGTCCACAAATATGGTTTAAGTCTAAACAAAGGAAGGACACTGTGGGTGTTTCCTGTATCATATGACATCACGGCATCTGGTAAGCATTTCAAGCCAAGCCGTGGCACGTCCCTGATTGCAGCTGCTATCTGAACAAGGATTCCCTTCTCTCCAAAGTCCTGTAGACAAGAGTGCTCATGCTGTTTTGATATTGGATGCCTCTGCTTGCAAAAACTTAAAAAAAAAAGATTATTAAAGATTTGGTTACCCAAATGAAATATTTGGGGAGGAAAAGTTGCCTGAATTTCTTGCGATCATTTGTGCCTTTTGTACAAACATCTGTGTGTTTCTGTGGAAATCCAGAATCATAGCTAATTGAAGGGAAATGTGTGTCTCCCTTTTCCAAATGGTGCTGAAGATAGATATGCAATGCGGGCTGGAATCCCAGAAAAAGCCAAAGCTATCTTAATCAGCCTTTCCATGAGCTTAATTGTAATGACCAACTTAGTACAAATGAATGAGTGACCTCTACAACAAAATGTTGTTGTCCCTTAGCCAACAACAAGGGGTTGAGTATTTGCCACGTTGTGATGGTCACTTATGATGGATCTCCACCCCTGAGAAGAAGCCACCATCTTACTATTGAAAGGTCAAGTTGCGTCTTTTTCTTACTAAGATCACACAGCTAAGCCCCCTGGTCAACAAACTTGGTTCCCAGACAAACAGTCAACAACATTATAGTAACTGATTATGATGAGATGTCTCCCACGGTGATTCAAGTGCTTTTGTTCAGTGTTCAGATTTCCTCATTTTCGTGCAATTCAGGTGAGCGCATGTGTCTTGAACCACTACAAGGTGAGACCCCAAAGGTAGTAGCTGTAAGGAGCTGAAGCTGTGTAGGGCAGAAGAAAGTAACTTGGGTTCTTGGGAGGTTTCCTTGAGCATTTACAGAGGGGTGGTGGGCAGAATGGTGCCAAATGAGACAGAAAGAGGAAAAATCCACTTCTGGGTGCACACAGATACCTTTGGAACGTATAATGTGAATAGTGCCATGCTGATCAACTGTGGCGATGGTTATTCGCTGAAACCTTTCACGAAAACCCAACAGAATAAGGAAGATTGGGATATCGCATTTGCGAATTCTCAAAATGGCAGATGAAAGCCCACCATACTTTCCTTTCCTTTTTCTTTTCATTGAGGCGAAATTCACAAAACACGAAATGAACCCAAGGACACAATTCAATGGCATTTAGTGCATTCACAATGTTGTGTGACCATCGTCCTGGTCTAGTTCCAGAAGTTTCTTCCCCCTCCGAGAAAGAAAAATGTCCTCATTACCGGCCACTCCCCATTCTCTGCACCTTGAGTGCCCCCTCGTCTTTTTGTCTTTTTGGATTTAATTATTCTGGGCATTTCTTACGAGTGGAATCTTATAACATACGGCCCCTTGTGTCTGGCTTCCTTCCATTAACATAATATTTTTGAGATTTGTCAGTGGTATATCATGGAAGGACTTGCCTTCCACTTTCTGGCTGAGTAATATTCCAGTGTGTGTCTCTATAGGCCACAATTCGTTCCATTTTCTTCTCCACTCTTGGTGGACGTGCCCTTGCTTGCCTGGGGCAGTTCCAATTTACACATGTGCCCATGCACTTGTGAAAAGCTCCCTGTGTCCATCTCAGTTTGGATGATGAACTGCCTGGTCAGCTCTGTTTCTAGGAATATATCCATGCAAACTCATAGAAGTAGGAGTATTTTTTTTATTCCCTTTCTTGCCCACAGCTCTCATCACTGTCAGCCAAGAAGACCTCGAGACCTTCTTCCACAGCCATAACGTTCACGCTGATTACCAGGAGTGTGGAAGAGACCATGGAGCGTCAGGCCTGGAGGTGGGGTGTGCGGAACAGGAGCAGCCCCCGAAGTGGAGAGAAGCCAGGAAGGATTTGGACGCCTTCCTTTATGTACCATAAAGACGTTAATTGCATTCCCAGCTGCCTGGAGAGCATCATGAGACTCGTAAGAAAGGCCATAATCAGAACACGAAGATGTGTGATGGGGCTGCATTTGTAGACACTGTGTAACTCTGGGGTCCCCAGAGGCACAGAACAAGGGTTTCATTTCCACATGCCAAGCTCCTGCCTGTGATGGAGGGAATGCAGAGGAGCTATGTGGCAGATTCAGGCAAGGGCAGCGGTCGTACCTCTGCATCTGTGAAGAGGTGAGAGCCTTGTGTTGGGGGAGGCCTTCATGAAGAATGGGCGTCACACCTGTTGTGAAGGTGACTCCGCATCAGGCGTTTCCTCCTGGTATGATGCGATGATCTTCACTCTATGGCTCCCGGCGAACGCTTCAGAGATGGTTGGCCTTCTGTTGTGTGTTGTCTTTGTCTTGCTGGCCTGATTTCTGAAGACTGTAGCCGGCTGGGTTTCCTACCACTGTGCAGTTACAAAAACTCACCCTCATTGTGCGTTCAGATCCACATTTTTCACTCAACACCTTTGCCGCGGAAAAACAAAGGAGAAACAAACACGAAGATTGCATTTTTGCTTGGAACTATTTCGTGGGAGCTTAAGCAGCACGTTGGCGAGGCACAGCTGGATATACATCACATCGTTTCGTTGGCAGGGGGAGTTTTTGTTGGTTTTATTAGACTGGCTAGGATTTCTCAGGCGGACATGGTCATGACATGTCTTTCATCTTAGATGAGAAATAGGCCATGAAATTCCAGTAAGCCTCCGTCGTTGAACACTTGGAGGTCAAGATCTTAGACTCAACTTGGAGGTCAAGACCTGAGACAGACCACACGGATCTGAGGACTTTGGGGGACACTCCAGATCAACGGTCTACTGAGGAAAATGTGATTGGCCACAACTCAGTACAGGGGAGTTAGAACATTGCACCCTGAATCCTGCTGGAGTAGCTGAGAAGGCAGGCCACATGCTGGAAACTTCCGTGATGCAGCATGTGACCAGTGGTGATGAGCCGAGAGTCTACCAAGGTCCTCACTGATGAGAACGGAGCCAAGGAGGCAGCGGGCTCTGGAACAGTTTTGCATCAGGGAAGTTGAAGTGTGTCAGCAGTTGTTAATCCCAGAGACTAGCTGGAGGTGGTGCTGCTCTGCAGGTACATGCAGAAGTGGGCTCACAAGCAGAAGGGTCAGCAACTGAGCAGCATTGGAGGTCAATGCAAGACCAGGCTGAGAGCCAAGCCAGGGAGACACTCTTAACCTCTTGCAGGACAGGGCCAGTCGATGCCACTGAGGAAGTTCTGCATGACAGCCACCTTCCCTGAAGACAAGCACACCCTGGAGGAGTGTTACATGGTTCTTAGTAGTTGAACAGTACAAATCTGGGGGGTTTGTACGTACAGGGCACAGGACGGTGCCCGGCCACCAGAGTGGTCTGATCCCATATGTCAGTATTGCTACTGTAAACCTCAGTCCAGGGCAAGTATATTTTAATGCAGGTTAATAGAAAACTACAGGACGTGTGTGAAACATTCAAGAGGGCTTCTAAGACACGTTAAGTTTTTACAGTTCCCTCGTGTTGACCTTGCATCCTTCTCCACTTTTGCAAAAGAGGCTCATGAAGCGAAGTCAGGGAAATGGAAAGTTTCCATCTCTGTTGTTTGGGTTCAGTGGAGCAGGGATTCTTCCACAGCTGAATAAACAGGGTCTAAAGTGGATTCGACATTTCAAGTCTGTTTCTTTGTTGGGAACTGCACTTGGGAGGGGAAGGGGGAGTCTTCCTTAATCCTTTGCGACGACCGACTCAAATACAACAGAGGTTGGGAAATGAGTGCCCCCAGCTCTTGCGTTTCTGATGATGTTGGAAACCACAGTCCCAGAAGATTATTTGTCTTTTAAAGCCAAGGCCAGAACTGAACAAACACATTGCTAATTTCCATTGTCAGTTTATGAGAAATTGTGAAATCGTGAACCAGATTCAATTAGAAGGGGAGCCAGACGGGTTCCTCAAAACAATAGAGGAGCCGCGAAGCATTGAGGCTGTGTACCCCGGGGTCTCAGATGTGACCTTCCCTCAGCACCCCACACAGCAGTCTACTGTCCTGAGGTTTGTCCCGCTTAGAAAGAAGTGCTGATTCTCAGGGAAGACGCCGGTAATGAGCGCCCAACTCCCGCTCGCGAAGACGGGGTCTGTGTTAGCTCTACCTTTAACGGCAGTTGTGATTTTTCTTTGACAAATATGTATGATGTCTCCTACAGGTAACGTGGTCCCAACAATGTCCACCTCTGGATGCCCTTGTCTGATCTGCTCATCAGGAGGGTGGCTGAGACCCTTCTCTTGCTTTCTTTTCTTTTTAAAGTTTATTTTGGGGCGCCTGGGTGGCTCAGTCGGTTAAGCGACCGACTTCGGCTCAGGTCATGATGTCACGATTCGTGGGTTCGAGCCCCGCGTCGGGCTCTGTGCTGACAGCTCGGAGCCTGGAGCCTGTTTCAGAGTCTGTGTCTCCCTCTCTCTCTGACCCTCTCCTGCTTCACGCTGTGTCTCTCTCTCAGAAATAAAGAAGATGTTTAAAAAAATTATTTACTTATTTTGAGAGCAAGGGAGCCTGTGAGCAGGAGAGGGACAGAGAGAGGGGGAGAGAGAGAGAATCCCAAGCAGTCTCTGCACTGTCAGCACAGAGCGTGATGCAGGGCTCGAATTCACAAACTGTGAGATCATGACCTGAGCTGAAAGCAAGAGTCAGATGCTCAATGGATTGAGCCACCCAGGTGTCCCTCATCACTTGCTTTTAACCAGCAAATGAACCCTCACATATATAATAGTAAAAGATAACAGATATATATAAGTACATAAATAAATGACAGTACATGTACACATGCATATATAATACACAGCAATCCCAACAACTATACACATACTAGGTACACAGACATAAATAAACAACAGCAAATATGTAGATATGCACATGTATTGGTGAGAAAATAAGCATAGACAAGTATATATATATATGTGCATATATAATAAACCACAACAGACTTGCACATGCTGTGTACATATATAAACAATAAATATATACATATTTGTTCACTGTGATTAATAACAAATCACAGTATATTACACATACACCCATAAATAACCAAAAGCACAGTTAATTATATAAACAATGTTATACAAACAGAATACTTTCAATGCATATACATGTATAATATACCACACAAATGCACATGATAAATAAGAGCAAATATGTACATATCAATAAAGAAGATATATAAGTATAGGCATATATAAGCAACAATAGCAACAAATACAGAGATACACTTATATGGGTATATATGTATATAAATAAGCATGTAATTACTATATAAGTAATATATATATTTAAATATAATAAATGGTTTATTATACTATATAAATTATATATGTGTGGGTATATGTGTTATATATTATATGCACGCATCAAAGGTATTATCATGTTATGTTGTTAATATGTACAAATGTATTTATATATGTTTGTTATGGTTAATTTATTTATTTACTTATTTTGACAGATTTAAAATTTTTTAAGCTTCCTTATTTTGAGAGAGGTGGAAGCAGTTTGAGTGGGTGAGGAGTAGACAGAGAGAGAGAGAGAGAGAGAGAGAGTATTAGTGGGGAGGGGCAGAGAGGGAGACAGAGAATCCCAAGCAGGCTCTGCACTATCAGCACAGAGCCCGAAGCAGGGCTTGAACTCACGAACTGTGAGCTCACGACCCGAGCTGAAATCAAGGGCAGGATGCTTAACCGTCTGAGCCACCCAGGCGCCCTGAAAGGTTTTATTCGTAAGTAATCTCTACACCCAGTGTGGGACCCAAACTCCCAGCCCCGAGATGCACGGCCCCAGGCTCCACCAACTGAGCGGGCCAGGCGTCCCCTGTTAGTGTCTGTTCACAGCTTTATATATAAACGTGGGGGAGGATTTCTAAGGAATTTAGGTCGACCCATTCCTTTAGACATTTGAAAGCTACTTACGTGACGCCAAATGAGCCGGTCATGTCACCCGCTTCCTGCCAACCAGCCTGCCCTGGATTTGTTTCCACATAAAATACAACAACAAATAGGCTTGTAGAAAAAGGCAACAGTAAAAATGTACAAACATCCAATAAATTGTATCCACATACGAACACTGTTATCTTTTACTATTATATATGCACATATGAACAGTAGCAACAAATATACCAGTATATGTGTGTCTATAACATGCAGTTAATATATTTATATTTGACGTGTGTAATATATAAGTATTATATATTTTGTATACAAATTTTCTATATCATGGATTCTATATATACATATATATGTATTTAACATATATTTATAGTTAATGTGTGTGTGATATAACATATAAGTATCATCTATTTTATATATAAAACTTTATGTATAAAATGTGTTTTACATATACACATGTACATGCATTGAAAATACATTTATACTTAATATGTGTGTAATGTAACATATAAGTATCATCCATCTGATATATAAAATTATATGTGTATAGCGTGTTCTAAAAAACTAAAATAATATGTGTTCTATATATACAAATATATGTGCATTTAATACATTTACATTTAATAGATGTGTAATATAATACATAAGTATATATATTTTACATACAAAATTAATGCACATATATGTGAATGTAATGTACATTTATATTTAATATGTGTGTAATATAATATGTAAGTCTCATCTATTTTATACATAAAGTTTTATATATAAAATGTGTTCTATACATACACATATATGTGCATTTAATATATTTATATTTAATACGTGTGTAATATTTTATATAAGTATTATATATAATTATATATATAATGCATATATGCATTTAATATATTTGTATTTGATGCGTGTATTATATGTACATATAATATATATGTATATACAATATGTGCATATTATATATCTTACATATGAACTTATATATAATGTACTCCATGTATGCAAATATATGTGAATTTAATGCACGTTTATTTTTAATATGTGTGTAATATAATATATAAGTATTATATGTAATTATATATAATATAATCTATATGCATATATTCATTTAATATATATCTATATTTAATGTGTATATATTCTATACACATTGTATTTATGTGTATAAATATCTATATTTAATGTGTATACACATATAATACATGTATATATAACATATATATAGCATATACCATATATCTTACATACAAAATTATATGTATAATGTATTCCATGTATACAAATATGTGTGAATTTAATGCATTTTTTTTAATGTTTTTTTTTATTATTTATTTCTAGGAGAGAGAGAGAGAGACAGCGTGAGCAGGGGAGGGTCAGAGAGAGAGGGAGTCGCAGACTGAAACAGGCTCCAGGCTCTGAGCTGGCAGTCAGCACAGAGCCCGACGCGGGGCCCGAACCCACGAACCGCGAGATCATGACCCAAGCGAAAGTCAGACACTTAACCGACTAAGCCACCCAGGCGCCCCATAATGCATGTTTATTTTTAACATGTGTGTCCTATAGTATGTAAGTATTATACATTTTTCATATAAAATTCTATGTGTGAAATGTGCGGTCTGTGCACACGTTACATAGGGCATGGTACTGTTCCCTCAGCACCTTCTGAGGGGCGTACACGGGTGACCCCACGTTTCCTGTGGGCCTCTGGAAGCTGGCCGTAGGAAGCCCAGCCAACGACGGTGGCTGCTGGTCCCGACCGTGCCAGCCTGGCCCACATTCCTCTCCCTGAACCACACTTGGAGTGAGAATAAAAAGCTCCCACAATCTCAGGACGAGACTGTTTGTTCCGTAGCCACGGCAACATCCAGCCACGGCAGCCGCTCTGAAACGTGTTCAGTCCATCATGGACCGCAGCCTTGGGGAGCTCCCGCTCACAAACCAACCAGTCGGGGATGGAGGCCGTCCAAGGAACCCGCCGCCCAGCCAGCGCCAGTCCAGGCGGGTGCTGCCTGGAGCTGCCGCGGAAGGGGTCATTCTGTGGTCCCCTCCGAGAGAGCGCCCATGCCTCAGCCCCAAGCTTCCCAAGGTCCTCCGTGAGGTCGGTGGTCTGCCCTGCTGCAGCAGGAAGAGACGAGGCGCTCAGCATCATGTCTGTGCTCCGGAGACTCCCAGGAGGGAGTCTCCTTTCCATCCTGGGGCGGGTGGAAAGTCATCCAAGCAGAAGGGACCTCCCAATGGAGCTCACCTTGAGTCCTTCAGGGACACGGAAGGGCAGCCCCGCCTTGCGCATCTGGGAAGGAGTAGTTCCCGAATCGAGAAGCAGAAAGATGGTGACCGCCTCTGGGCAAAGTGCCTGAACGGCGTGACCCAGGGGATGCTCGGACCATACCTACTAGAGCGTTGGGGACAGGTCTGTGAACCACTGCTGTGAATGCCTGATTCTTTGGGAAGTCACCTGCATGCACTGGCCAGTTTCGTCATTCCACTTTATGTCTACTATTAAAGCGTGCTCTGGGCGCCTGGGTGGCTCAGTTGGTTAATCATCTGACTTCGGCTCAGGTCATGATCTCACGGTTCGTGGGTTCGAGCCCCACATCGGGCTCTGTGCTGACGGCTCAGAGCCTGGAGCTGCTTCAGATTCCGTGTCTCCCTCCCTCTCTGTTCCTCGCTCACTTGTGCTCTCTCTCTGTCTCTCTCGCTTTGTCATCTCTTTGTGTCTCTGTCTCTCTCAGAAATAAATAACATTTAAAAATTTTTTTTAAAGCATGCCCTGATGTACACGCTTCATCCTTGTAACCAATTCCTTTTCTTGTGGTTAAAAGCAAAGAACAGAAATTGAATCATTTGTATTAAGTTTCCAGGGAGGCTGTAAGAAAGCACCCCAGACATGTGTTCTTCCCTAGTTCTGGAGACCAGAAGCGTGACATCCACACGTGGGCGGGCCCAGTGCCTTCCGGAAGCTCCAGGGGAGAGTCTGCTCCATGCCCTGGTCTCAGTTCAAGGTGCTCCTGGGTGGGGGCCACATCATCCATCCTCTGCTTCTGTCTTTCTGTGGTGTGTGTGCGCCTGTGTGCGCTTGTCGGAGCCCAGATTTTCTACGTTTTTAGAAAGATTTTACTTATTTAACGTCATCTCTTCACCCAACATGGGGCTCGAACTCAAAACTCCGAGATCAAGAATTGCATGCTCCTTAGGGACATTTCAAGGAAAATCACCGCAGGGGCAGGCTGGCTGCTCCCAGAAATCTTTTGGCTTCAAAACGTGTCACCGGAAGCCCAGGGTCCGCCTCACATTCTCTTTGTGAACATCCAGGCGACAAACACGAGAGCAGATTTCCTTGGCCACCAGATCAGAACACGCACACGGCAGATGGGCTGTTCTTATTGCAACCACATTCTTCTCTTTCGTTGCTGTGATCCGCAGCGACAGTGTCTGACGGTTGGGGTCACTCTGTGTTCAGTGTCTGTTTCGGTGGTGAAGCCAGGCGGGCTCTTCGATGCGAGTGTACTTTCCTGCGCCATGGCAGAGCCCAGTTGGGGATTTCGTGTATCCAACAACGCGGCGAGGGTAAGAGTGTTCAGGGAGCCATCACGCGGTGTCTGGAAGACAGCGGGTTAAGCCACACCATGGGTAAGTAGACCGGAACGTCATCCTCAAGATTCTGCGAACCCCTTGTCTACACGGCATGGGGAAGGCCAGCCATGCTCAGCACCACGGCAAGGGCGCTGCACAAAGATGCTCCCTCCAGGCGAACGTGTACGTTCCTGTAACCAAAACAGGGTAAAACAATCCGTCAAAACGTTACAAATACAATCGCAGAAAAGGAAGAAGAGAAAAGCATCTCAGATCTGTTTAAGGAGCCATGTCTTGCAGCACCAACTTCTACTCACTATTATAAGAGAAGCCGCAAAATCATCCCCGTAGTTGCTCCTTTTCAAGATTTGCTTAACAAATGCCAGGATATTATTAAACAACAACAAAAAGTTTTGGACGACACTCCGTACAATTAAATTCAAGTTCACAAACCTAGTCGCCTGTCATCAATGAGTTAATGAATATCACATCACGGGAGGGGGTCCAGTGTTGGAAGGGTTCTTCACAACCCCCAGAGGCATCCAAAATTTGGGAATATTAGCCTTTCCGAATTAGGTCAACGGAATTTCTTCTGGTGAAGTCTGGTCAAGACAAATTTTTTGGCTGGAAGTTTACCATGTCTGTGCTTCATCATTGTTTTCTTTCGATGTGATCTTTTTTTTTTTTTTCTTTTTAAGGCACTTCATAAATTGAAGAAGACTTGAAAGTTCACATGAGGTAAAATAAACATGGCGGTTGCAATTTTGTAGCAAAACCAAGCAAGACGTGTTCTTTATTTACGGGGTGTGGCTGAGCTAAATGTCTCCGTAGACACCAGGCAAAGTCAACTCCTACCACGTCCAATATCGTTCATCCCTTTATATATAGAGTGGTTAAAAATATTCTGTATTGTCCTGAACACAAGACCACCCGGGTCAAAAGACTGTTACTAAAAAGGAAAAAGACAGCGAGAGAATCAGAGAGAGATGTGCCTTCGAAAGTTCTATTCCCCCTGACAGCTGGCGTGGCTGTACAGCAAACCGAAAAAATCTTCGATTGACTTACTTTGCTTATTTTTTTAACTTTTTTACTGTTTATTCATTTTTGAGAGCTAGAGAAAGAGAGCGAGTGGAAAACAATCAGAGAGAGAAGGAGACAGAGAATCTGAAACAGGCTCCAGGCTCCGAGCTGTCAGCACAGAGCCCGACGTGGGGCTCGAACCCACAAACCGTGAGTTCATGACCTGAGCCCCAGACGGACGCTTAACCGACTGAGCCACCCAGGGGCCCCACTTACTTTGTTTTTAAAGGAAAATTTTAAGAAATCATGCATTGACTTTTTTGGGGGGGGAGCAAGAAATTTTAAGAGTGTAACATAAATATTAATATGGAGACGATTTTAGGAGGAGAGCACCTGTGTTCCTTTTGTGTCAAAAGGAAGGGTCAAGACTGGGGAGGGGCTGGTGATTGGCTTATATGGTTACACTTTGTCGTAGAAAAGTCACATTTTCTCCGGTGTGTTCTTGCACCCAAGGGTGAGAAAGCTCACATTCAGGTAAGTGATAGAGGTAAGAGTTGACCTGAGTAGGTCTGGTTGCAGCAAGAGCATTTGCCCACTGCCTGTAGAAACTGAGTGATTCGTTTGTTTAATTTGCTTTTCTGGGGCGCCTGGGGGGCTCAGTCACTTAAGCATCTGACTTCAGCGCAGGTCATGATCTCACGGTTCCTGGGTTTGAGCCCCGCGTTGGACTCTGTACTGACAGCTCAGAGCCTGAACCTGCTTCAGATTCTGTGACTCCCTCTCTCTCTGACCCTCCCCTGCTCACGCTGTCTCTCTCTCTCTCTCAAAAATAAACACTGACGAAATCTATATATTAATCTGCTTTTCAAACACTGCTATGCCTGCAGCCATGCACAGAAGCATAAATGCAAACCGGTGAGCGTGAGGAATCCCTCACGGATCTGGAGCTCTGTAAGCAACGTGCATTTCACAGACCAGATGCATTTCTATTTGTGCGGCACGCCGGCTTCTAGAAAAGCGTAAAGACAAGATGGTCCCCTGTATTTGACACAAGAATGTGACGCGCAAAAAAACACGGGTGTCGTAGCCTGGGTTCGAGATTTTTGCAACGGGTGTGCATGTGCCAGATGGAGAAGGGCTGGGGGGAAATACATAAATTACTCGCAAGCTACTGCGCGCATCGGTATGTGGAAACTGGTCTATGTGTCTGATTTCTTCCAGACACTCCGTCGCCCAAACGGTGAAGTTCAGCCGCCTTCGCTGAGTCACACCCGGGGAATCTCTTGATGCGCCCACCTAGGCCGTCTGGTCCCAAACGATCAGGAGGGGCGGCCGTGCAAAGGGATTTGGGGGGGTTTGCAAGCATTTTAGAAGAAGCGTAAAATGAGACGGAGGGGAAGGGAAGCAGAGAGAGCAGCTCAAGCCTGCACGCATCTGGTTTTGATTTGGGCCGTGTTTTTCTGTCCGCCGGGCGGCTTTCGCTTTGCAAAGGGCTGGCTGGCGGGGGAAAGCGTTGAAGGGACGCGCCTCTTCCCAGCCGGCCCGCATTCTGTGGTTCTGGGAACACATGTGGGCCATTGGAGAGCTGTGTGGCCGGGTGCTTGCAGACTCTGTCCTTCGCCGGGATGCCCTCAAGGTCAGGGACACAGCCATGCTCTCCGCGAGGCTTTTCCTGCAGCTTTGCGGATTTCTGTGCACGCTCACAGTCACCGGGGAAGAAGAAGGCAGCAAGAGCAAAACAAGAAAAAAAAAAAAAAAAGAAAGAGAAGAGATTATCTCTCTTTCCTTTGAAGGCAGGATTTGCTCTGAGCGAGGATGGGAAGACAATGTGTTCTGGGGCAGAGAAGCGTGGTGTTTTTGTAACTTTTTAGCAATATTTTTTATTAGTAACTTCGTGCTAACCTTGTAGCTTTTAATGCCTTAGAGGCTTCTTTGCCGGACGTGAATACGGCTGTTATTAGTTCAGAGCTTTGCAAATAGCAAGGACCTCAATTACTGTCACCCTGATCTTAGCAGCTCAGATGGATTAAGAGATAGCGTCGGTCCATTTCAATCGGTTACAGACTTGACCATCATTCTAAATCTTGTGGGGTTTTTTTTTTTGTACTTTCTTTTTTCTTAAAATTTTTAATGTTTTTTTTTTGAGAGAGAGAGAAAGAGGGTGAGCAGGGAAGGGGCAGAGAGAGAGGGAGACACAGAATCCGAAGCAGCTCCAGGCTCCGAGCTGTCAGCACAGAGCCCGACGCGAGGCTCGAACCCACGAACCGTGAGATCATGACCTGAGTCGAATTTGGATGCTTGGGTGACTGAGCCCCCCAGGCGCCCCTTGCCCTTTCTCTGAGCCGTCTGTTTCCTTCCTTTCTGCTAATTCTGTGTGTTCATAACCAGTTTTGATCTTTAAAACCCCTGCCCCTTTTCTTCTTTCGAAGAGGAAGCGGTGTTTTCAGTGTGTGTTATTTCCGCGATTAACCTGACGGGTAGTACAGGTAACGATGTCAGCAGATGACTAAGACCGGTTGCCTTCTTGTGGAAGTCGTGACTCGTGTTAATGCCGACCGCTCTGTGCGCCCCCTCCGACGCATCCGCAGCTCTGATGTGACTTCCCCCGGCTTTGCGCCCTGTGATGAGTCATGACTTTATCGCTGGTGGCAGCGACCGAGGAAGCCAGGGGGGTTATGAGCTGCTCACAGCAGCCATTTCTCACCTCTGCCTTCTTGGGACGTGTATGCCGTCGGTGCCACACTGGTGTGCCGTGGGAAGAAACACCCTGGGTATTTATTTCCTCTGGACTCGGGACAGACTCAGCCCGCGGCACCAAGCCAGCCAGCCTGCGAGTTCCCTTCCGGGCCTTAAACACATGGTCCCCGTGTCCAGCTCCGCACACATGCTCTCCAGGCCTGGAGGCTGCTTCGGACGCGACCTGGACTTTTCGCTCTGGATATTTCAAGTTCGCCCCTCTGTTTGTGAACATCTGCCGTGTTCCTTAGATGCGTTTGGTTGTGTGTTTACTTTTCAAGGCACGCATTTCGAGGGGGAGAATGAAAGTCTTCTGTGAGTCTTGCAAAATGAGCAAGGCCTGTTTCTTCAACTGTGACTCAGCCCTGTCTTCCCCAAACGCTCCCTCCTGGGGCTTGGAAACGGCTCATCCTTTGCTCCGTGACTTTTAAAACTTGAAGTATTTGCCATTCTGTTTTAACTTCTCTGAGCTTGGAATCGCCCTCTGGTTTCTCAGTTTGTTTTTTTTATGATTTTTTAAATGTTTATTTATTTTTGAGAGAGAGATGGAGTACGAGCAAGGGAAGGGCAGGGAGAGAGGGAGACACAGAATCTGAANGTGCACGTGTGAAGTATTTCAAAAGAGCACGTTTCGGTTTGTCTGTAGAAAGGGGCCAGCTGCAGGCACGTCTGTCGCGGAGGCCAGTAACTCACGGGCCTGGGAGAGTCCAGAGCTCCCAGGGTGCAGACGTGGCCCCAGCGGAGCTGCCCGGGGACATGGCTGTCCTGCATCTCGGTCTCCTGGTCCCCCCTACAGTGACGAAGACCACCGTCTCCAGGAGGGACAGACCCGGATGCAATGGCACTGAAGGCACAGATAAAGCAAGGGTTAACTGACTTCCATGGGAGGCAGCCCGCTGGTGGGAAAACTTGTGCCGCATTTACGCACACCTCTGAGGCCTTTTAAGACAAAGTGCAATGTCGGGGCGCCTGGGTGGCTGGGTCGCTGAAGCATCCGGCTCAGGTCGTGATCTCACGGGTCATCAGTTCGAGCCCCGCGTCGGGCTCTGTGCTGACGGCTCGGAGCCTGGAGCCTGCTTCCGATTCCGTGTCTCCCTCTCTCTCTGCCCCTCCCCTGCTCTCTCTCTCTCTCAGAAATAAATAAACATTAAACTTTAAAAAAAGAAAACAAGAAGGAAAAACTGTAATACAAAAATACCCTGAGGGGTGGTGTCCGCTCGGGCATTCTCTAGATCTAGAGAGCAGTGCCAGCTCAGGGACACACAGAGAAGCTGGACGTGTGCTCAGTACGGATACAGTTGACGTGGAATCCACACTCACGCACGCAGTCCAGAGAGAAAAGCGTACATCCTGCATGGATCTGCTTATAGAACGCCCCAGAAACAACAAAATGATGGCAATACAGAACAGGGTGGTGCTTTACAGGTTGCAAATTGGGATTGGCGGCGAGGGTAGCTAAAAAGGAACAACGTATCGGATCCTTGTGGCCCGGGAACAATCGGCGCTCTGTGTGTGATGGTAACAAAGTCAACATTCCGACCGGGATGTTACAGGCTTGCGAGATGTTGCCATTGGCAGGAAATTAGGTGAAGGGTCCCTGGGACGTCTCTGTCTCATTCCTTACACAGCACGTCAACCTCAAAGTATCTCAAATCCGGAAATGTAATGAAAATTTCTCAAAGCTGAAAAAAATTAAAATTTAAAAAAAGTAAACAAAAAAGTATGTATCCGTCCACTTACCTCCTTCTCAATAGGCGATGAAACATTTTTTTGTGTGCAGGGGCGCCTGGGGGGCTCAGTCGGTTAACCATCCGACTTCGGCTCAGGTCATGGTCTTGCGGTTCACGAGTTCGAGCCCCGCGTCGGGCTCTGGGCTGACAGCTCGGAGCCTGCTTCGGATTCTGTCTCTATCTCTGTCGTTTCCATCTCTGTCTCTCTGCCCCTCCTCCCCACACATTCTGTCCCTCCCTCTCTCAAAATAAACATTAAAAATTCTTGTAAAAAGGATTTTTTTGCGTGTGTAGCGAGCCTGCAGTGTGACAGCATTCTCGGGATGTGAAATGATATCTGAATGCATTTCCATATGAATCACTCACAGGCCAAACATGCGTCGAGTAACGCGCCTCCTCAGTCTTCACGGAATAGAGAAGACGGTAAATTAGGACAGAAATCGCAGGTCAGTGTGGTGTGAACGAGTTATATCTTGGAAGTTGTGTAAGTTCCACTTAGGGATTACAGGTTGACACAGGGTCGGGGTGTAAAAGAGAAAGCAGTTGGCCGATTGCTAATTTGTGATGAGCTTTGTTTTGCATTCGGATAACAGACATCAACTCACAAGGGCTTTGATCTTGCCCTCAGGGCCTTCAGGGGGATGTCGCCCATCACGTCTGTTAACTCCGGAATGGCGGACGGTGTTTGCAAATTGCCCTCATCAGTCCGGAGCACACCCAGTGCATTTGTTCTAGTAAACCAGGTTCTCTGTGCCCACGTGTATGCTTTAGTTTTGTTTAGACCTGCTGCGAATCTCCACTGGCAGCGTGGAAATTCTTTCTGAGAACCAACGTGCCGGTCTTTAAATATTTTCAGATTCATAAAAAAAAAAAATCACGTATTTGTCTCATCAGTCATGAAATTCTCTTACCGGGAAGACGTTGGACATTCTGAGCCAAGTGGTTTTGCCCTCCAACACGATGTTTAGACAGCACTTAGGAATCCCTGACCCGTGGCCTCAGGCTTTTAGGAGAGTTGGGTGCATCGTGTTGACCCAGGGAGTCCCTCCGTGTGGCAGGGACTTGGGACCATGCAAAGACGGGCACTCTGAGAATCATTGACTCCTTGGCACCTGAGAGGGTTATCCGGCCGAGGGCACCTGAGTAAAATGCCTATTGGTAAACATAGAAACAAACCCCCAAAAGAAACCATGACTCACGTTCTCAGAATCCAAATTGCACAAACATTTTGCTGGTTTTTCTCTGATGTTAGGCAGGGAGAGGCCAATGCCTCCAATGTAAGAAATTTAATCAAGAACTGTTATTTTTTCCCCCATCAATGATCTGACCTTAAAATTAAAAAAAAAAAAAAGAAAGAAAGAAAGAAAAAAGAAACTTCTGGTTCTTTTTTTTTTTTTTAATGTTTTATTTATATCTAGGAGAGAGAGAGAGAGACAGCGTGAGCAGGGGAGGGTCAGAGAGAGAGGGAGTCACAGACTGAAACAGGCTCCAGGCTCTGAGCTGGCGGTCAGCACAGAGCCCGACGCGGGGCTCGAACCCACGAACCGCGAGATCATGACCTAAGCGAAAGTCGGACGCTTAACCGACTAAGCCACCCAGGCGCCCCAGAAACTTCTGGTTCTTAATATCATGGTCTGGACCAGACAATCTCCAAAGCTCCGTCTAACTGCCGTGACACATGAGAAGGATTCTGTCACTTGAAACGTGAGAAAAACAGAAAACAGATACACGTTCTTGTGCTTATTTGACTCTTCCTTTTGACTATTTGTGAACTTTTAATGCTCAAGTCATCATAGTTTCAAAAGGTGTTGCAAAAATTGCATAAGGTGGTTTGTCTCTTATATGTGGTTTATATTTTAATATTTTTCAGGAAAGCATTTACCAATAAGCACAATAAATAGTGCTATACTTGGATTACCTGGAATCATTTCATTGATTCCTCTGTGCCTCTACTCTGCAGATATAAGCTTTAACCTTATATTATATGTCCACTGGTTCGGTGCTAATCAATTACCAAGATTTGCCATTATGTCATATATTATATTATATCATATTTTATGTATTATATTAATTATATCAGATCATATTATATCTACTGTTATATCACAGTATATCATATTACATCATATCGTATAATTATATCATATATTACATCAGTATATTATATTATGTCATATTGTTGTGTCGTATTATATTGTGTCATATCGTATTATATCATATACTATTATGTCACGGTATATCATATTATTGTATTATATTATGTTGTATCATATTATATCATTACATTATATTATGTCATATTAGTATAGCATACTCTAGCATATCATCTTATATCATTATATTATATCAAAACATATATTATGTTGTTATATCATATTATATTACATCAAACTATATCATATCATACTCTATTATATCATACTCTATCATATGATTCTATATCATATTATATAACATCATATTATTGTATCATATCGTTATATATTATAGTATCATAACATATTAAAATATCATATTATATTATATCATGTTATGTCATATCATTATATCATACTGTAGCATATCCTACAATATCATATCACATCCTATCATATCATCTTATATCATCATATCATATTCTATCACATCATATTATGTCACATATATATCTATCATGTATCTATCATATCATATTATATCACATCTCATCATCGTATCAGATCATGAACACCAGTCTTTGGGTCCCACCTGAAGTGACCAGAAACAGCTCAGCTGACATTTATCCCCTGAGTGAAGGAAACAGTGTTTGTGAGTCTCTGCTTGTAATCAGTGTTGTTTATACAACTCTTCAAAGGTCTGCTGACCTAAGCAAATTTGCCCAAACAAACGCCCTTAGTAGGGAAATAAGCAGCCTCTCCGGTAGCGTGTTACACACTGACTGGAAACATACCAAACTTCAGAAAGAATCAGCTTCTTTTTTTTTTTTTAATTTTTTTAATGCTTTTATTTATTTCTAGGATAGAGAGAGAGAGACAGCGTGAGCAGGGGAGGGTCAGAGAGAGAGGGAGTCACAGACTCTGAAACAGGCTCCAGGCTCTGAGCTGGCAGTCAGCACAGAGCCCGACGCGGGGCTCGAACCCACGAACCGCGAGATCATGACCTGAGCGAAAGTCGGACGCTCAACCGACTAAGCCACGCAGGCGCCTCGAGAAAGAATCAGCTTCTTGATTTCAAGAAAAAGTGTCAACATTACTCAGAACGTGCACCAGTCTGAGAAAGGAAAGCTGAGGGGGAAATGTGAGTCTGAACGAGGGCAGACCAAGCAGACACCTTTCCCAGAACCATGGGGGTCAAAGCTCAGCGTATCTGTTCTTGGCGTCTGTGACTTCACACTTTACCTTTACACATCCTTTCGTCAGAAGAAACTTTAATATGCAGCTCTTTTGATTACTTGTGAAAGGGATATGCTCACGTCATAGAAAACTTTGGAAGAGCAAACAAACACATTAAAGTCCGGGTTTGGCAAATCCAACGAGGCAGAAAACAGATTGGTGGTGGCGAGCGGCTGGGTGAGTTGGGTGGATAGTAATGACAGCTGCTTTCCTTTTTGGGGTGCTGAAAATGTTCTAACACTAACTGCGGCGATGGTTTTGCAACATTGTAAATAGACTAAAATCCACCAAATTATACCCTTTAAAGGAGTGAATTTGGGGGGTGCCTGTGTGGCTCAGTCGGTTAATCGTCCGACTTGGGCTCAGGTCATGACCTCACAGTTTGTGGGTTCGAGCCCCGCGTCGGGCTCTGTGCTGACAGCTCAGAGCCTGGAGCTGCTTCCGATTCTGTGTCTCCCTCTCTGTCTGCCCCTTTCCTGCTCACACTCTTGTCTCTCTCTCCCAAAAACAAACACTTAAAATTTTTAATTAAAAAATAAAAATAAAAATGAAATACATGAGGTACATTAACAGGAGGAACAAAACCAGAGTTTTATTACATGAGCGCGGAGATCTGATAATGAAATTAAGAGGTAAAGAAATGAGCATGGAGGGCAGTTTCTGTGCTTTGCAGCCAAAGAGACAGTGAATATTTATATAATACATATATAAATATTTTCATATATATCATAAATATATTTATATTTAATAAATCATAGCCGTCTTGGCTCTACGTTTCTGATCTCTGGTGGCAAAGGTGTCTCTCTATGTCGTGAAACAGGGAGGGCACCATCCCCACGAGACATTGATGTCCTGCAATCAAGGGGACAGGGTGGGGTCTGAGTGACTCTTAAGTGACTGGTACTTAAAATACCAACGTGCCCAAGTGGCACGTTTGCGGGTAGCCTGTCCTCGGCCCCGACAGCTATCGGGACTGAAGGGGCAGAAATGTCTCCGAGCCTTACACCCTGGTGCATGAGCACGGCCCAGACCGCAAGGGAGCCCCGAGCAGAAGTGAGCCTGTAATTTTAGGGGGAAATGTCCCGTGCTTTGCACACGTCAAATTCAAGATGTCCGCAGTGCATCACGGCATCACATTGTCCACCTTACCTGTGCACAGACTCATCCAGTGACTGTATGTCCATAAAGCCGAGGAGTGGGGAATAGAGCTGAGGTGCATGCGTCCAATGGAATACTATTCATCCCTTAAAAAACAAGCTGAAATCCTGCCATAGACAGTGACACAGATGACCTTTTAAGACCTTACGCTCTGTGAAATAAGTGGGCCAGAGAGTGACCAAAATTTCAGGATTTCACCCAAATGAAGGGTCTAGAATGGTTAAGTCCAAGGTAGGGAGACTATGGTCTAGACACCTGCCGTGGGCGATGGTCACGCACCACACACGCAGAATGCCGTTGACGAGGAAATAAGTGTTCTTACCACAGTGAAGACACGATAGTGCGCTTTGAGACGGCGCTCAGGTATGAACACGGTCACCTGGGGGTCTCGTTAAAATGCTGATTCTGATCCGGGGGGGGTCCTCTTTGGGGGCTGAGTTTCTGCATCTCCAAAAGCGAGGCTTTCTACGGCAGTAGATTGTTTCAACGCAATCTGCAGGCGATGAAAATGGGAACCGAAGGTGAGGAAGCAGGGACGCTCGGTGTAAAGTACGCATCGACCGTAGAGGTGCAGCTCAGGCCAGGAAGTTGGGGAATGTGGTGTCAAGAAGCGACGGATGCACCCCCACTTCGAGGAGAGTGACCCCCTCCCCTGAAGGAAGTGGCTGTCCGCCATTGCGGCCAAGTGTTTGGACCATCATGGCAGCTCCATCGAGGAGCCTCTTCAGGCCTGAGTTTTGTGACGTTGGGTCCACAGGGAAAATCCCATCAATCATCTTGCTCTCTCTCTCATTCTGCGCCTCCTTTAGCGGGAAGCTCTGGGGCATCTGGAATCATCTGTTCCGCCATGAGAGCCCATTCCAAAGTGACTACATCTCAATAAAAGGGAAAGGAAGACATCACACCTCATCTCTCATGTGAATGGAAAGCTGGAAACCCAACCCACAGACGTTTCAAGATCGGAATAGTCTTGGCTCGGGTCCCAGAGGCTGGCTTTTCATCTCGAGCCAGACATCAGGGCACAACATCTTCTGTGAGCAAATTCCAGAGGCCGCTCTTCCATGCAGTGAGTGAAAACAGTAGACGTCCCATTAAGGCGGAGGAAAAGCGGGTTTTGCCACGAAGAGCTGTGTTTTCTCTGCTCGGCGTGGCCACCACTGTGTTTCTGAAAGCCATCAGTGGGGCACCCGAATGTCCCGAATGACATTTTATTTGTACTGTATAATGTTTTACCATCAATTATAGAGCATAATGGTCTTGCGCTGAAACCTTATTCTCATTCCCGTGTACAGTAGGAAAGTATAGTTTAGGAAATGGTGTTTAACGCTTGGATTGGGATACATAATGAATATTTCAAAACCGATGACAATGGAGTAGATAAGACTGCCTGCTAACTTAATTTCCTACGATCGTTTCTAATATTGCCTGGGGCCATTTTGATCTCACCTTCCATGGCCTCCCCCGTTCCGCTTCTTGCGGAGCAGCCCACATGTTTGAGTTGGCGTTCATGTTCTTGGGCTCTTGTACGAGGGAAGAGGAAAGCTTTATTACCCCAAAACGTAAGAAGTCCAAATATATAACCTTGAGGTCACGACAATAGCAGGAAGATTACGCCCTTCATTTCTAGCTGGCAGCCACAGATCCAAACAGTCCATAAAACCTGGTTTTAGGATCACAGAATAAAGAGGCTCTAGGAACGAGACAAAGCCACCGTTTGGGGTTCTGTTCTCAATTCTTCCCTCACAAGTGGCCCGAATCAGGAAGGAGGAAAATGAGTTCCTTGCAGGGTCGTGACCTCTTCCTCGCGAAGCACTAAATAAACATGATCCAAAATGAGTCTGACATGGAAACCAGATGGAGATCAATGGCGGCCCCAGGCACTGGGAGGCGTGGGTGCAAGAGTTCTGAGTGACTACTGAGCCAACAGAGCGCCGTGCTCGGATTAGGCTGACATGGGCGACCTGTCACGACCTGTCCACGGGGGTGGAAATTTAATTCACTCCCCGCGTGTTTGTACACAATGGTTATTTTGGTGCTTTTGATGGAGACAGAATGTCCCCTTTTCCCTAAGCCAGCGAGGGACCAACGTAGGACATCACCCACCCCCTCAACCGATGAATTGGCAACTTTCTTGCATAAACACGTCTCCCGCCGTAATTGAGCGTTGTGTTAACGGCGGTGATGCGATGATGCGTGGCGGGTGCGTGGAAGGGCCGGTGAAGGGGAAATGGGGACCTGGATGCGATGCACACACAGTTGCGTACGATCTTAGAGAAGCTGAGCTGAACTGCTTCCTAACACCCCCTTCACATTGGTAACGGCGGTCTCACGGCCAATTCATGAGCAATCGTCATAAATACGATCTGATCCGAAGACTGTAAAGACATTGAGGACTGTGTGCCCGTTAAGCAACGTGGGATTTAAGATGTTGTCTTCTATGTGCTGCAGAAAACTTACTAACGCACCAACCCAAATACTTAGCTCACTTAGGATACATAATTCGCTTTCTAATTCCTTGTCTGAGGCAGCATGGGGGGGAGGGGGTAGTTATTTTGTGGAGAAATATCACAGAAGGAATTCATTGTTTGCTGTTTGCATTTGGCCTAATTTAACCATCCTTGTTTCCATCCACCAAAAAAAAATCTTCCTATCAACCCAAGAGCCGGCCGCCGGAGGGGAAGGGCTGGTCAAACCGTAAGTGTAACATTTCCGGAAGGCATCGTTTATCTGTGCTTTGCGTGGTAGAAAGTTACCAATCATAGGAAGTTGCGGGCAACGATGTAAAAGTGTGGAAGATGATCCTCAGGCCTCTCAACGGTACGGTCATTACTTTCTTGTATATAAGATCTCCCCAAAGCAGTGATTTCCTACATCCTACCAACCCACAGGATCTCTGAGATTTCCGCGTCACCAAAATGATGAAATGCATTGGGGGATGTGACTCTGAGTTTTGGAATCTGGAATTTGGAATTTGGAAAAAATGGAGGACACATTGTTGTTCCTAAAAGTAGGGAATTTATTGTGACTGTTTTAGCAACGCACAGACCCAATGAACCACAGGCATATATATTTGGGGGCATAATTGGGTGTGAATCTCAAATTCTTATAATATCTAGAACCTGTGGTTTTTTCACAGAAGGGAGAAGGGCTACGTACCTAACTTGAACCTAGAGCTTGTTGGTAGAAACATAACATCTTGTGCGGATAGGAGGGTAGAGAATTTTAGGGAATGATCTCAGACATGGTCCACTATAGTGCTGGGATCATAGGATCACACACTTGTGGTCACACACACACACACACAGACACACACACACACACACACGTGGGACCATCGTTACTAATTCTGGGCAATGCAATTTGGGGTGAGGACCTGTCCCATTAACAGTTAATCTCTCCCAGGGCGCCTGGGGGGCTCAATCACTTGAGCATCCAACTTCTGGTCAGGCCATGATCTCGTGGTTTGTGGGTTCAAGCCCCACGTCGGGCTCTGTGCTGACAGCTCAGGGCCTGGAGCTGCTTCAGAGTCTGTGTCTCCCTCTCTCTCTGACCCTCCCCTGCTCACGCTGTCTCTCTCTCTATCTCTCTCTCTCTCTCTGTCTCTCTGTCTCAGAAAATAAATACGCATTGGAAGTTTTTTAAATAAACTAAAATAAATAAATTCAGTTCAATAAATAATATAAAATAAAATGGGATAAGATAAATAACATAAAGTAAAATGAATTAAATAAATAAAATGAAATAAAGTAAAATAAAATTAATTAATAAAATAAAATGAAGTAAAATAAAGTAATTCTTTCCCACGTGACATGCTACGCATGGACAATGTGAACAATGTATTCTTCACACAGAGAGAAGGGGGTACTTGGGGCTCGAACCCACGAACCACAAGATCATGATCTGAGGCGACGTTGGATGCTTCACTGACCAAGCCACCCAGGCGCCCCCAGGATGGCTCCCCTCTTCCACAGTGAATAGACACAAAAGAAATGCAAGCACAAACAAGTGGGCACATTCTTGGCTCACCAAAATAGCCCAGGTTTTTAAGGACGAGATAGTTTCGGCAGTCTCCAAAAAGTTCAGAAAACGGGCTCATGATGGAGGAGACAGAGGCCGAGAGACGATGGGGCCGCCATGCTGCAGAGAAGGCCCTCTGGCCACGCCGCACAAATCCCAGGGGAAACCGAGGCTCGCCCTGGGTTTACCCACAGTCTGTCGCAACGCTAAGGCTTACGGAATCAGGAGTTAATCGCAAACAGCCTCTCTTCCCCACCAACGACAACGTTTTAAGCCAACCCAGAAAGTAGTCTGAGTGTAAACAATCAATAACTCACTTGCAATGGCTTCGTCCCAGGGACCGTCAGAACGGGCCTTATACTTTCAACTGGACTGTGTTGAGGAAGTCTGTCCCACCTCAGGGGTCAGGGTCAAGGGGAAGGCTAGCGATCATGTGCCCGCAGTTGATCTTATTATGTGAGTGCGGAATTCGACCGGGAGGGAGGGAGGGTGGGCTTCCCGCTTCCTGGGAGTCAGCAGGAGATCGCTCTCTGGGTGTTTGACAAGGGGCTCAAACCACAGGAAGAGGCAAGATCCAGATCGAGTCATATCAATAAAGCTAAGTTAACGAACCACAGAGACGAATTCGGCGTTGCTCAGTTCCACACACCAAGAGGCAGTTCAATGATCGCACACATGCAGGTGATCAGGGTTTTATTTCTCTTTCGTTGGTTGGTCATTGGCCAGAATCTTAGAATCCACGTAAATGAACAGAGGAAAAGTGTTCTGTGTGATGATTGTTTCCACGGTTGGCACAGCAAGAATTCTACCTCTTTCTATCGCCCTCGACAGAGCGGGCTTTGTTGATTCTGGCATATGTCTTCAAGAAAACACCAAATCCAGGGCGCCTGGGCGGCTCAGACATTTGACTATCTGACTTCGGCTCAGGTCATGATCTCACGGTTCGTGGGTTCGAGCCCCGCATCGGGCTCCGTGCTGGCAGCTCAGAGCCTGGAGCTGCTTCGGATTCTGTGTCTCCCTCTCTCTCTGCCCCTCCCCCACTCATGCTCTATTTCTCTCTGTCTGTGAAAAATAAACATTAAAAAAATGTTTTTAAAGACTTAGAACGAAACAGAGCGTGACGTGAGGCCTTGAGCCCTAGGAACATTCCAGGGGCGCCTTCTTAGGACACTGGGGAGTCTTCACCTGTCAGCCGGGATGGTGGGCCCATGAGTGTTGGAAATCCTCTCTGGGGCTTCCTTACAATCTGGTTGCAATGTTTCACAGCTATCATTTGGGTCTGCCAAGTGATAAAGACAGAGTTGGCAGAGGGATTGGAAAAAAACCTGTGGATGATCACAGTGTTAGTTTGTTCCTAGTCTGGAGGCTGGGGGTCTGAGACCCAGGCAGGGCTGAGGCTGGGGGTCTGAGTGAGCGTCTGAGACCCAGGCAGGGCCGAGGCCGGGAGTTTGAGATCCAGGCAGGGCCGAGGCTGGGAGTCTGAGGTCCAGGCAGGGCCGAGGCAGGGAGTCTGAGATCCAGGCAGGGCTGAGGCTGGGAGTCTGAGGTCCAGGCAGGGCCGAGGCTGGGAGCCTGAGGTCCAGGCAGGGCCGAGGCTGGGGGCCTGAGGTCCAGGCAAGGCCGAGGCCGGGGGTCTGAGGTCCAGGCAGGGGTGCGGCCGGGGGTCTGAGGTCCAGGCAGGGGTGAGGCTGGGGGTCTGAGATCCTGAGGGGGTGAGGCTGGGAGTCTGAGGTCCAGGCAGGGCCGAGGCTGCTTTGTGCTGAGGTGACATTAGCATGTGAATGGGTAGACTCACTGAAGCAGATGACCCACCCCAGGGTCGGTGGGCCTTGTCTAACCAGTGGAAGGGCCCCCAGTAGAACAAAAGAGCAAACTTCCAACGAGGGCTTTTGGGGGATGATTGGGTCATGACGGTGAAGTCCACATAAATTCATTAAGGGCCTTATGAAACAGGCCCCAGAGAGCCCCTTACCCCTTCCTTTACGTGAGGACACGGTGGTAAGACGGCCATCTACACTGCAGGAAAATGTTCCTCATCAGACACCACGTCTGCTGGAGTCTTGATCTGGGACGTGAGATCAGGCTCCAGAACGGAGAGAAATGTCTCTTGTAGGTAAGCTCCCCAGTCCATGGTATTTGCTATAACAGCCCGAATAGACTAAGACATATATGTGTGTGAATATCTGTATAATATATATACACCGATATATATTACATACAAGGCATACACATATATGTGCACATAGGTATAGTATATAACAATAATATTACATTTCATATAGCATATGTACATATATACTTATATATAACACATGTAATATAATCTGCATATATTGCACACACGTCTTATCTACGTTATAAGTATTATTAAGTATTATCGTACATAAAATATTATCACATATGGTATATTATTATGTCATATATATCTGTAATATATGACTGTATATATATGTTACACACATCTATATTATAAATATTATTATACATGATATATTATCATATATATTTTCATATTAAATTATACTATATATACCTGCAATCTATATCTATGTATCTATATATAACACACATGTCTTACCTATATTATTATATATTATCATGAAGATATATTATCATATATGTTATATGGTGCATTATGTTATATTATTATATATCTGTAATATATATTTATATATTATACATACATCTATATTATATTATCATATATGATATATTACATTAAATTATTATATTACATACATCTATAATATATGTCTATGTATTTTACAAACATCTNGTAATATATAGACACATATTATATACTTTTGAGTCTTATTCATTGATGCTGCACGGTCTGGTCTTTTGTAGTTTTTTTTTCTGTCATCACTGAATTTCTAAGATTTCTAAGAATTTCCAAGACACACATATGTAATATGTATATGTATGTATGTATATTACATATGTTTTACCTATATTATACATATTATCATGCATAATATATTTTATATTATCATGTACATGATAATATATAATATATATAATAAGGTAAATATATGTAACATATACACGCATGTTTATTACCTATATGTGTCATGTAAGTATGTTTATTTTTGAGGCTTAGGCATTGAAAGCACACTGTCTGGTCCTTTGTATTTTTTCCTCTGAACACTTGAGTTGCTAAGACTCACCCATAACGTGGCACACAGATTTACCTTATTATCTCTGTTTTTGCACAATAGTCCGTTATGCAATGATTGCACGCTTTATATATCCATTCTCCCTTGAGCAACCATGTGGGCGTGTGCAGGTCTATCACCTTACAGACATTACCGCTAAGGACATGCTCATACACGCACACGTACGCAAGAGTTTTGCCCCAGTTTAGACCGAGGAGGGGAATTGCTGGGTCCTGTTCAGCTTTACATGGTGCCAAATGGATTTCCAAAGAGACTCATGAATTTCCAGTCCTGGCAACGAGGGATGGCGGCGATTTTCTTTAAGTCTATTTATTTTGAGAGAGAGAGCGTGCATGAGCAGGGGAGGGGCAGAGAGAGAGGGAGAGAGAGAGAATCCCAAGGAGGCTCCACCCGATCAGCACAGAGCCCAATGCAGGGCTCGAACTCACAGACCATGAAATCCTGAGCTGAGCGGAAATCAAGAGTCAGATGCTCAACCGACTGAGCCGCCCAGGCGCCCCGGGATCAGCGTCCTGGCTGCTTACCATGTGCGTCTACGGATGTTTGCACCAGTGGGTAGGACCCGCTGACGGATAGAAAAGCAATGGTTGCTTCTTCTCAGCTCGACGACTTTCCGCACACAGACTTAGAAACACAGCAATTTTAGGGGCTTTTCAGAACGCGGTTTTCATTCACGTCACGACTTTTTACGCTATCTCATGAGCTACACGTTTTGAGGTAAGTCTATTTGTGTCCTGGTCCCAAAGAGAAAGTTGCTAGCTGTATGGTATTTTACATGGGCGTCACTCACGTGTCTTATGACCTTATAATTTAAAAAGTTCCCCCAAATTAAAAATTCATAATTGGATGGTCCTTGAAATACCCAGTGCCCAGACTACCCTGGCCAGTCCTATAGAATTTTGTTCCATTATGGGAAAATGTTCCAAGTGATGGGGTCCAATATGGCGGCCTCTGAGTCCCGGAAATGTGTCTAGTAATACCAAGAAAGTGACTTTTAAATTTTATTTTATAAATTTTTTGAGTTTATTCATTTATTTTGAGAGAGGGTGCAAGCGAGCAGGGGAGGGCCAGAGAGAGAGGAAGAGAGAGAATCCCAAGCAGGCTCTTCACTGTCAGCACAGAGCCCGACGTGGGTCTCGAAAGCATGAGCCGTGAGATCATGATCCGAGCTGAAACCAAGACTTGGATGCTTAACCGACTGAGCCACCCAAGGGTCCCTCTTTCACTTTAAAGGGTTTAGATGTTGTTAGCCATAGGTGCATAGGTGTTGATGCACAAGGCAGACGCCATTCAGTGTCTCGGCCATGACTAGTTAGCCTGAGGCTCCTGCCTCCCAATGGCCAAGCTTGCCTTCCTTCAGATCCAAAGCCGTTTAGAAGGACTCCAGCGGATTTACTCTCCAAATGGTTTCAGTCCTCATCACCCATCACCCGCTTGGGCTGTTGCCCGTAGAGATGACTGCATTTCATCATGGGGGGCCTTTCGCCCAATGTACCTTGGGGGGGTCCCAGGAAGGGACATCTGAAGATGGTGGGATTTTGTGAGCTGAGCGTGAGACACGCCGACATTTAGACGGCATTTCCCAGCACTCAACGGGGTGAGTCCTCAGGGCCATAGATTTTGGAAGATGCTAGACACAGAGGAATCTGTGCTAACGTTTTGGTAAACCGAACTGAGCTAAAGGTTTGGTAAAGGCGCTTTTACCTCCGTGCACACGCATCTCTGCCAAGCTGCCACATTGGGAGTGTAGGACAGTTTAGAAATGGACGTAAAAAGGGGGAAACAGTTATGGGTTGATGATAAGATGATAGTGGGGGGCGGGGAATTCGGGGAAAGAAAATCCACACGGAGGATCCCGAATGGTTAACAGGTGTTATGGTGAATGGGCGCATGCATACCTTTTTCTTTACCTTGGACCCCAGAACTCTGTGGGAACTGTCATTTTGTGCGGCACATTGGGGGCTTCTGGGGGGCTCAGTCAGTTGAGCGTCTGACTCTTGATTTCGACTCAGGTCATGATCTTGACGTTCGTGGGTTTGAGCCCCACGTTGGGCTCTTCACTGACAGCTCAGAGCCTGCTTGGGGTTCTGTCTCTCTGTCTCGGCCCCTCCCCTGCTCTCTCTGCGTCTGTCTCACAACATAAATAGCCTTAAACACGTCTATGTACAAAAGCGCGCAGACATAAATGTTCTGGCAAACTCACGCCCCCAAGCTCCGCGGGAGAGAATCTAACAGTTGGGGAGTGAGAGCCGCTTGCTTTTATTTTCCCAGGGGGGAAGCACCGCGCAGGATTCACAGGGAAGCAAAAGCATTCCGTGAAGAGTGTCTTCGGAGCGTTCCGGATGGAGGCGACGGCGACGGGCTGAGCCAGCTGAGAGCACTCAGCTGCTGGCAAGGCTGCTGAGCCTCCCCGCTCCGGCCAAAGGGCTCCTGGGCAACAGTTTGACCCACGAACGAATGGAAAACGGTCTCCGGGGGCAGAATAATCCATACACCCGAAAAATATATTTTGGCTGCCTGGATGTCGTAGCCCCCACACGCCTCCCCTGTCTGTGAACCTCACGCGGGTCTTGCCAACCTGAGACCTGATGTAACAGCCTGAAAATCCCGCTCGGCGTCTGAGGTTTATATTAATGAAAGTCACTTATCTTGACCTCCCAGTTAACAGACCACAGGTATTTGGAATGTTGTGCAAGAAGGGCCGCTGGATAGTCCTGTGCACATGGGCCGCGGGCTCTGCTCGGATGCAGGAAACCCGAGCCCCGTCTAGACAAGGGACCCTGGGTTTTGCAGCGGGTCAGCGATTCCCGGAATCGTGCAGTCTTTCCACGGAGATCGTGGGGGTGAACGCCGCCCTGGACCATACGCGGTCCAGCTGTTGGGGGGCGCTGAGCTGGCTTCGTGTTCTCTGGGCTGCGTTACAGTAACGGCTCTCTGGAGAGAGAGGCAGCGGGAGACAGAGAAAGGCAGAGAAACAAATGCAGAAAGAGGCACAGATATAGAAATACAGATAGACATACAGAAATATCAGAATATGGAAATATACAGAGATGTGCTATATCTCAGTCTGTGTCTCTGTCTGATCACTAACAACCATCCATCCATCATATCTATCTGTCTGTCTGTCCATCTACCTATCTATCCACCCATCCATCTTTCATTATCTATCTATCTACCTACTTATTCATCCATTCATCTATCTATTATCCATCCATCCATCCATCCATCATATCTATCTGTCTGTCTGTCCATCTACCTATCTATCCACCCATCCATCTTTCATTATCTATCTACCTACCTACTTATTCATCCATTCATCTATTATCCATCCATCCATCCATCCATCCATCCATCCATCATATCTATCTATCTATCATCTATCTATGTTCCTATTCATCCATCCATCATATCTATCTTTTATCCATCCACCCATCCATCCATTCATCCATCATATGTATGTATGTATGTATGTATGTATCTATCTATCTATCNGTATCATCTATCTATGTTCCTATTTATCCATCCATCATATCTATCTTTTATCCATCCACCCATCCATCCATTCATCCATCATATGTATGTATGTATGTATGTATGTATGTATGTATGTATGATCTATCCATTCATCTATTTATTATCCATCCATCCTTTCATCCATCCATCCATCCATCCATCCATCATATCTATGGATGGATGGATCCATATCTATCTATCTATCTATCTACCTACCTACCTACCTACCTACCTATGCATCCATCCATCATATCTATCTACTATCCATCCACGCTTCCAACCATCCATCCATCCGTCTGTCTGTCCGTCCATCCATCCACCCACCCACCCATCCATCATATCTATCTATCTATCTATCTATCTATCTATCTATCTATCTATCTATCTACCTACCTACCTATCTATGCATCCATCCATCATATCTATCTATTATCCATCCATGCTTCCAACCATTTATCCATCCATCTGTCCGTCCATCCATCCGTCCGTCCACCCACCCACCCATCCATCATATCTATCTATCTATCTATCTATCTATCTATCTATCTACTTACCTACCTACCTATCCATCCATCCATCATACCTATCTATTATCCATCCATCCATCCATCCATCTACCAACCTACCGAAAGAGAGACAAAGAGATTTATTCTAAGGAATTAGCTCACATGATTTTGAGCCTCCCAGCAAGTCCAAAATCCATAAGGCAGCCAGCAGGCTGGAAATTCAGGAGAGTTCTAGTTGCAGGCTTCACTCCAAATTCCGCAGGGCACGGTGCTGTAAACCCAGGTGGAATTTCTATGCTGTGCCCCGGAGGCAGAATTCCTTCTTCACTGGAGGATCGCCTTCTATTTTCTCTTAATTCCTTCAACTGATATGGTGCGGCCCACCCACAGTGTCGTGGGCAGTTCACTTGTGGCCAAGCCTACTCATCTAAAAAATATCTTTTCAGGGACATCTAAACCAATGTTTGACTCACACTGGGCCTCATACCCCATTATTTATAACCGGCTATATATTTTTTTTTATTTTTCATTTTTTAATATTTATTTACTTTTGAGAGAGATAGAGAGAGGGAGAGAGTGCCAGCAAGAGTGAGGCAGAGTGAGTGAGAGAGAGAGAGAGAGAGAGAGAATCCCAAGCAGGCTCCACACTGTCAGCGCAGAGCCTGACGCAGGGCTTGATCCCACGAACCATGAGACTATTACCTGAGCCAAAATCACGAGTTGGATGCTCAACCGACTAAACCACCGAGGTGCCTTCGTCAAAGGCTATATTTTTAAGAAGTCACGTAAGCAGTCATATGTGACGGTGTGAACCCTGGGCACGTCGCTTCAGCTCACGGATGAGTCACTCAGCTCAACGGTGCATCCATCTAACTGAGCTGTGTGGCACATGGGTAAAATGTCCCATTTCTCTTCCCCGCAGCAGCCCCGGAAGACACTGGCTGGAGGCGCGAGCTACGGAGGTGCACTCCATACGTCAAATGCCACATGCCTGCTCTTATTAACTATACCACATTTGCAAATGTCCAGAAATATCCGCCCTCATGTTGAGGGGTCTAATGGCCCCCATCCCAGGAGCAGTTAGGAATTCAAACACAGTCCTTTGCGAGCACTGCCGGGCGTGTGGGGATCAGAATGCATCTGGTAGATGTGAGCAGGAAGGGCATGCGACTTCCCGTTCATTCTCGGCCATCGTGGGAAAGAAATGGGCTGTGTCTTTCCGACAAATACCTGGGATGACTGAGGTCCTTTAAGAAGAGAATCATCCGGAATATTACTGAGGCATAACAAATAAGAAAGGATGAGATCTTACCACGTGCAACAGCAGGCAGGGACCTCCGGGCTATGGCGCTAAGTGAAGCGAGAAAGGCAGATTCTACGCGCTCTCAGTCCTACGCAGAATGTGGCTCAGGAGAGGATCCCAGGTGTCAAGGATCCTGGGACACAGAGCATTCACCTCCCGTCTCCCCGGCCGGGCGGGCACGTTCGAAACGCCTCCCACTTGCCGACGGCAGATAGAGCGGGTTTGCAGCCTCCGTAATGGTGTTGGCCAACTCGGCGTGAGAGAGATCTCTTCCTACCTACACACCCAATCGGATCTGCTTCCCTGGAAACCCCTGAGTCAAGCAAATCGTCTAGACCAGGACTTGGGACCCGATGGTCCCTGGGCCAAAGCTTGCCGGCCGCCTGTTGTTATATCTGCGCTAAGACGAATTCATGCATGTTGAGGGTGGGGGACCTTTTTTGTTTGTTTTTAACAATTTATTAAGATTATTATTGTTGTTATTTCAAGAGAGAGCGCAAGTGGGGGAAGGTTAGAGACAGAGAAACTTAAGCAGGCTTCACACGTAGTGAAGACTCCAACGGGGAGGGGGCTTCATCCCATGATCCTGGGACCATGACCTGAGCCAAAATCAAGAGTCGGATGCTCAACCGACTGAGCCACTCAGGATCCCCAACTCCTGCATTGTTTTAAATGGCTGGGAAGAGGGGCACCTGGGTGGCTCAGTCAGGTAATCATCCAACTTCGGCTCAGGTCACGATCTCACGGTTCGTGGGTTCAAGCCCCACGTCGGGCTCTGTGCTGACAGCTCGGAGCCTGGAGCTGCTTCAGATTCTGTGTCTCCCTCTCTCTCTGCCCCTCCCCTGCTCACACTGCCTCTCTCTCAGAAATAAATAATACCTTAAACAAACAAACAAAAATTTAAATGGTTGGGAAGAGGGGCGCTTGGGTGGCTCAATCTCTTGAGCGTCCGACTTTGGCTCAGGTCATGATCTCACGGTTCGTGGGGTCGAGCCCCGCGTCGGGCTCTGTGCCGACAGCTCAGAGCCTGGAGCTGCTTCAGATTCTGTCTCCCTCTCTCTCTGACCCTCCCCTGCTTGTGCTCTGTGTCCCTTTCTCTTTCAAAAATAAATAAGCATTAAAAAAATTACCTTCTCTCATCCACTTGACTTGAAATGTGTTAATATAAATACATCTCTACCAACCACAATGACAAGGTTTTTAAAAAATAATTGAGTTATGAGCTTCTCAGCAGCGAAAGGAAAAAGTGAGACATCTCCTATTATGCGAATAACGGTTTCCCAACATTTTGTTCCAGGAAGGAGAGCTGTTCCAGTCATATTCTGAGTCATTAATGCCAAAGATGCCTTCCATGACTCCCCTACGGCGAAGAGAGTGCCTCAATTTGCAAAGGCAGCTGCGGGGAATATTTTCATCCTAACCTTTGTGTGCCTAGTAACAAGGTGCTTCTCAGAGGCAGCGGTTCTGTGCACAAGTACATCAGAAGTGGTCCAGACCTCAGCTTCCAGGCCGTCCAGGCTGAGCGGAAAATAAAACCCAAGCTATCTGACACCAAGGTCTTTGAAACTGTAGTCCTCAAGCTTTCTATTTCTCACGTGGTTGCTTCACCCGAATGAGCGGCATTTAAAGGTCTTATCATCTGGGGAAGGCATGGAAAATTCACGTTTCCTGGAGGTGAGGAAGGGCAGATGTGTCAACCCTTAGCATCCGCTTTAAGCTCATGGCAGAATGAGCCTTCCTCACACACACACACACACACACACACACACACACAGTCTCCAATCTTCTGCACCCTCAACAATCCCTCCCATCATGCTAGCCAAGGAAACATTACAGAGCGAGGCCGGTCCCACCACGGAAATATCCCCGTCACTCACCTGTGAGCTCCTGGATGGAGGCACGGAGTGTCTGTTTTGGGTCAGGACACATTTCCTGCAAGAGATGATCCTAGGTCAGCGGGACCACAGTGTGCAATTACTGCACGTGCGCCACTCGGTCGTGGTGGCCATTTATCTGCCCAAAATAATGACATGCAGTTTAGAAAATGTATAGTGAGTGGCTGTTATGGTAATAGCTTCTTTGCAGGAAGAGCTATCTGTGGGAATCCTCGATTACAATAAACTAATGTACTGTCCGGATTATAGTAAATAATTTAGTATTGGGATTATAGTAGGTTTATATAGTACTATAATGAATTAACATACTATCAGGTTAACATACTATGTATAACAAATTAATGTACCTTTAGGATTATAATAATTTAATAAACTGCTATAATAAATTAATATGCTATCAGTATTAACATGCTACATGTAATCAATTAAAATACTATTAGGATTATAATAAGCTAACCAACTACTGTAATAAATTAATATACAATCAGTATTAAAATGCTATATGTAATAAATTAAGATAGTATCAGGACTATAATAAGCTAATAAACTACTATAATAAATTAATATACTCTCAGGATTAATATGTTACATATAATTAGTTAATATACTATCAGGATTATAATAAAATAATATATCATCAGAATTATAATAAATTAACATATTACTATAACAACTAACAACTTAATATACCATCAGAATTAATATGCTATATAATAAATAAATTAATATACTATCATGATTCTAACAAATTAATAAGCTACTATAAAAATTAATATACTATCAGAATTAACATGCTACACATAATAAATTTATACATATTAGGATTATAATAAATTAGTGTACTATCAGGATTATAATGAAAAACGATACAACTGTAATAAATCAATATATTATCAAGAGTAACAATAATATACGAATAATTAGTATAACAATCAACATACTATCCGGATTAACATGCCATATATATAATGTTAATATACTATCAGGATTATAATAAATTAATACTACGATACTATTAATACAATAAATTAATACGCTAATAACCAGTATTTAACATTTGCGGTTCTAAGACCCTTGCTGTTGGGGAGGTAGTACGTGTTTTACGTACCCCCGGCCACGGGCAGAGAGCTCCGACCACTGGGCCACCTCAGTGGTGAAATCAAGTCCTTTGGGCAGAGACTGCTAGAAAGAGTGAGAACAGTACTAATCGGGATGTTTAAAAACTACGTAACGGGCAAAATAGTTTAATATCCAAAAGATAGTAAGTGATTACTACATCATCCGTAAAATAAAGAACCAAATTTGGCCATGACAGTAAGACCCCGTGTCCCCTCCCAAGCTAAGTGTAAGGACACTTACATGGGCTCACATGGGCTTACGGAGAAGCCAGCTACACTGTAAATTCCCACTCCCCTGGAATTCTCATCCCGGGGTAGCTGGCACACATGGACTTACCTTCCGACCTCTGTCAGAGAGCACGATTTCACACACTCAGAAAACTTGGTTAAAAGGTGTTTCAAGGGACTCTACACAGCAGTAGTAAGTCTTAATAAAATTAACTGCCTGGAGGGTATATGAAATGCTGATTGAGTTACCTTAAGATATTCTACCGAACCACAACAAAAGGGAGTATATTTGATGGATGCAGTTGATGTGGTGTAATGATGGCTCTGAAGCAGGTAAAAGGTTCCGGCAATTTGCGAATCCCATGGCTTTAATGAAAGACGTAGGAGAGGCCAGGGGTCCACTCCATCTCTTAGGACACTAACCCCTTTCTAAGGTAACTCGTGACCCCATCATGTGGTTTTTCATCTGAAGAATGAGAATAATGGCAGTCACTGAAGATATTAGCTATGAGTGGGTGGATGGATAGATGCATGGATGGATATAGAGGTCAGATAAATATTACGTGAATGGATGGGTGGATGATAGATAGATAGATAGATAGATAGATAGATAGATAATAGGATGAATGATAGATATAAATGATGGATGGAAGGATGGATGGAGGAAGGAAAGGAGAGGGAGGGATAGATAGGTAGGTAGATGGATGGATGGATGGATGGATGGATGGATAGATAGATAGGATGGATGATAGATATAATGGGTGGATGGATGGATGGATGCATATAATTCGTGAAGGAAGGGAGGAGAGATGGATAGATAGATAGATGATAGATATGATGGATGATGATAGATAGATGATAGATATGATAGATGGGAAATTTATAAATTTGATAGATGGTAGATACAGATAGATGAAAATTAATAGATTTGATAAGAGATAAATGACTGATATAAAAGTGAGTATGTATAATATGCATTACATATTATATGAATTACACCCATACAGTTGTGATTCTCATATAGAGTAACCCAACAATTAGCTGTTAGTGATTTCAACTGAGTTACCAATTTCAATTGAGTTACCATTGCAATTTGTATATGACAATGCCATATAAGAAATTTAAAAACCAAATTCTTTAAAACTTCTCAGGTTACTAGAACATTCCATTAAAAAGAACCGGCAACCCTCCTGTTCCCTGTAAACAGCAAGGATACATTTGAGAGGCACCTGAAGGCACCCTGGGAGAGGTGGGCTTCTTTACTTTGTCCAGTTTGGTGTCTCATTTATGAGAGCAGATTCACGTGTTTCTGGTTTGCTCTTATTGGGAAAAATACTTGGATTGTTGACAAATGGCTCCTAGCTTTGTACCCTGAGGGCATCTGCAGAGCCAACGAATTTGGAAAATCACTCTCAAGGCTGACCTCACTCTTGCGCCGTCCTCGGCGGAGGCTGTAGTCAAGTGCCAGCTTTGCTCAAATAGATACGCCACATGGGCAGAGAGGTCCGTACTTTGGGAGGCACCGACCTAAATACAAAGGCTGAGTCGTTGTTTCCAGCTTTTTCTGGGGACTCTCGTCAACCAGTCAGTGTTCAGAGTCTACCAGTTGTGAGCCCTGGCTGGGCTGCGTCTGGAAGGATGAGCTTTTCCCGGGCCATCAGGAGGCAGGAAACGTCAGGTAACCATGGCCATCCACCCTCAGCACGCATCCGAAAAAGACTTCCCTCCTGAGGTCCTTCATTCCCTCCTTTGAGTCCCAAATGGGTAGATTTTCGGGCAAGACTGAGGTCAGATAAGGACAGGCTCAAATAATTTCTCCAGAGAAAGGTCACACCCCCAGGTTCTGGAGACGGATGCCTGGTATCTTTGGGGATGTTTATTCAGGCTCTTAGAGGAACAAGTTGGCACAGCTTTGAACAGTTGTGTTATTTAATCGGGACCAGTCCCATTCATCAGTGTCTGGAACAGAGTCATAGCATGGATGCATGGTGGCTGTAGTTTAATGCTGTCTCTCTGCAGGAAGAAAGCCAGGCAGTGTTCGAATGCAGTCGTATCTTGATACCCTTCCCCGTAGAGTTTACAAGTACCTCAGAGAGTCCCAAGATGTTAGATGGAGTACCTGGGGCCAGACCCCAGCCAGCAAGCCCCCGACTCTGGCCCTCTGCTCAAGAGAAAAATAATAGTGATCTTTTGCAGGTGCACACCTTGCCCCTCATTCTTCTGGAAGATTCCAGGAGCCTTTACAGGAATCGGAGACTTTCTGGGCAACAACCGATGTGGAAACAGCCCTACGTGTCAGGAGCAGACCCCACTCAAGAGGCAAGACTAGCCTTGAACGAGCTTATGGGTTTACAGTGTTGATGTATCACCAAAGGTGAACAAATGTCAACCGTCCAAGGAGGGAGAAGACATTGAAGAGGCTGTGGGAACATGGGGGAAGGAGACGCCTTCACCATGACTGAGTTCTCCCAAAAGGGAATGAGTGGTCTTCTAAGGGCAGGGCCGTGAATAAACACCAGAGAATCCCAACAAAGATGCAGGGGATAATCTCGCTCTTTTTTTGAGGTTCTCACGTCTGGAGATTCTAGATTCTGTCCATGGGGCATATTTTAAAAATAATGGACACACACTCAGCCTTTTCATAGGAGACCAAGATGCTGCTATGAACCATTGCATGCTGCCCTTTCTAGCTTGTGACCATCAGTTACGCTCTAGACGATAGTACATTTGATATAAACTGTATAGAGTCTCTTCTTATTAACTTTTGTGTATATTTTTTGTGTCTGCAGATGATCTCCCCAGGGAACCTGGCCTTTTCTTTTTTTTAATCATGAAGACGTTAGGGTCCACCCTCAACTGTCTCATAAACCCCTTTGGTCATGAGAAGGAGTTTCCATCATTAATGGAAAGCACATGGTGAGGTTTGGATGACATCAGTGGGATTCCTGGAGAATGAGGGGACTTTGGGATGTTCTGTGTTGTTAAAAAAAATAATAAGTCAGTCAAAGGAAGGGATAAGTCAACCAAAGAAAAGGATAAGTCAATCTAAAGAGGGGGTAAATAGGTCAAAGGAAGTGATAAGTCAATCAAATCAAGGGATAAGTCAATCAAAGGAAGGGATAAGTCAATCAAAGCAAGATTAAGTCAATCAAATCAAGGGATAAGTCAAACAAACCAAGAGTTAAGCCAATCAAAGCAAGGGATAAGTCAATCAAAGCAAGATTAAGTCAATCAAATCAAGGGATCAATCAAACCAAGAGTGAAGTCAATCAAAGCAAGGGATGTCGATCAAAGGAGCCTGCATGCAGCTGACTCAGCACTATCAGAACAGTAAGGATGAAAGCGCATTAGTGGGAACGCATCCCACTGATGTGTTTGCATCAGGAGGAGCGAGGCGGTGACTCACATGCATGGAGGGGGCTTCCAGCAGGTGACGTCATCGCTGGAGAAGGCAGGGGGCTTGGGCCCCAAGCGCCACGGCCATCGCAGGTGCAAGGCTGAGGAGGCATCATGGCTCCACGAAGAATATTCAGTGTCTCCACGGTGAGGATCCCTCCTGCAAACCCCACCTTCCAGTCCTAGGCTGCCCCTGGTGACTTATGTATTGACCACAGATGTCTGACCCGCCTGCCTCCCGGGGAGCCCCTCACCCCCACCGCCTGCACATAAACACCCGACGGCAGACGCTCTGGGACGCGCCTGCGTTCGCTGACGGGGTTTCTCCCGACCTCGTCCGTCCCGGAGGCCGGTGTCCGCTCTGTCTTGTTCGTGTGCACAGCCAGCGCCTTCACACACAGACCCCATTCGTTTCCTGCCGTCCCTTGGCCCCCTCCACTGCTTAGCCCTGGACCCCAGCTCTGCGGATGCCCCAGGACCATGGTGCCATTTCCTGGTCCTCATCATCCCCTGGGGGCGGTGCAGACACGGTCACCTCACTTGCCCCGTTCTTCCCTTTGTGCATCGGCTCAGAGAGCCCCCAGAGGTCTGATGGGCGCACGGTTCTCCGGGAGGGTGGCTTGGGCAGCCTGCCCTGCAGCTAAGGTAACGCGATGCCTTGGAAGGAACGTGCTGGCCGCCCGCCTCTTCCGTCCACCCTCCTGAGGGCCAGGTCCCAGGTGGCCACAGGGTTACACGAAAGACCACGAGTGCACCTGCTCCGGTGTTCTGTCTCCTGGGGATCCCCGTTCACAAGTGCCTGCTGTTCACTCCTGAGGACCCTTGTTTCCTACCCGTAGACTCTTTATTTCTCGACTGGTTGGGGGTGGAGGGTAAATGCAGTACCTGCATCTCAACCCCAAGCGGAAACAGAGTGCCCGACGCTTCGTGGTTTTGCCCGTGACGTTCTCAACCTCAGGATCTCGGGATGTGCTTAAGCGTGAGCCTCACACTCTTCCGGAAGACCAGGAGGGTCATTGAGCTGCGGGGAAAGTCTGGGAGGCACTAATGAATTGCACTTGTTTGATGTGTGTAGGCTGATGCCATCAGTAAGTCATTCCGAGCGGTTTGGTCGCTGTGTCCAACGTTGATGCAATATTCACTCTATTCGTGTCTGAGGAATGAACGTGTGCTCCAGTCAGTGGGCATCCTTAAAACAGTTATGGGTTTTTGTGCGTGTGCACAAAAGAAATAAGCATTTGCAGGGGTGCTGGGGGGCTCAGTCAGTTGGGCGTCTGACTTCAGCTGAGGTCATGATTTTGCAGTCTGTGCATTCGAGCCACACGTTGGGCTCTGTGCTGACAGCTAGGAGCCTGGAGCCTGCTTCGGATTCTGTGTGTGTCTCTCTCTCTCTTTCAAAAGTAAAAATAAGTATGGGGCGCCTGGGTGGCTTAGTTGGTTAAGCGTCCGACTTTCGCTGAGGTCATGATCTCATGGTAAGTGGGTTTGGGCCCCACGTCGGGCTCTGTGCTGACAGCTCAGAGCCTGGAGCCTGTTTCAGAGTCTGTGTCTCCCTCTCTCTCTGACCCTCCCCTGCTCACGCTGTCTCTCTCTCTCTCCTAGAAATAAATAAAACATTAAAAAAAATTAAAAAACAAAACAAAACAAAAATAAGTAAACATTAAAAAAAAAAGAAATAAGCATTTGCAAAGGTCACAGCAAAGGCCTTGGAATGAAGACCATACATTGAGGTGCGATGGTTTCAGTGACACCACAGATGGGCCACAGAGGCCGTGAAGCATGCAAAGTATTGGCCAATGGTGCGCTACAAGCGCCTTACGTTTCAAGTGAGTCCCGGNAAATAAGTGAACATTAAAAAAAAAAAAAAGAAATAAGCATTTGCAAAGGTCACAGCAAAGGCCTTGGAATGAAGACCATACATTGAGGTGCGATGGTTTCAGTGACACCACAGATGGGCCACAGAGGCCGTGAAGCATGCAAAGTATTGGCCAATGGTGCGCTACAAGCGCCTTACGTTTCAAGTGAGTCCCGGAAAGTTATACGTGCTTTCTCAATTGATCAGGGGCTCAGTGCCCCCTACCCATGCATCTTCGAGCTTAAGGGACATCTGAGCTTTACACCACGATCCCACCACCTCATCCCAAATGGAAAAATTTATAGAATTGTAAACCTCAGCCCCTCAGTACAACTTCCCCGCCCATTTGACCGCAGCCCTCACACCCCAGGAGAAGATGACCAGAATTCATGCGTCCAGCCCCGCCCCCAGGCATTCGGGTTCAGCGAGAGAATCTTCAGCAATCTTATTGAGAAAAGAAACAAAATAGGACCATATGTACCCCAATGTTCATAGCAGCACTCTCAACAATAGCCAAAACATGGAAAGAGCCTAAGTGTCCATCAACGGACGAATGGATCAAGAAGATGTGGTTTATCTACACAATGGAATACAAATGGATCAAGAAGATGTGGTTTACCTATACGATGGAATACTGCATGGCAGTGAGAAAGAAAGAAATCTGGCCACGTGTAGCAACATGGATGGACCTTGAGGGTGTTATGCTGAGTGAAATAAGTCAGGCAGAGAAGGACAGATATCATATGTTTGCACGTATAGGAGGATTAGGAGGAACTTAACTGAGGACCGTGGGGGAGAAGGGGGGAAATGGGGGAGAGGGAGGGAGACAAATCATGAGAGACTCTTGAATGCTGAGAACAAACTGAGGACTGATGGATGTGGGGAGGGAGTGGGGTGATGGGCATGGAGGAGGGCACTTGTGGGGATGAGCACTGGGTGTTTTTAGAAACCAACTTGACAATAAACAAACAATTAAATAAAGTAAAAAAAAAGAAAAGAAACAGAAATCTCGATATGTGTAACGCATGTCCGTCTTCCAGAGTCCCCATGAGAGAGCCCACAAGTGGCTTGAAAACAGCTAAACTTCTCCGCTGATCACGCCTCACGATGACGCGTGTGAGAAAACGGCACATCTGCAGGCAACAGCCCAGCGGGGAAGATAACCTCCTTCTGTGTCTTCATTCGCGACCGGGGCCATTTCTGCTCTGTCCGGCCAATTTCTGCAGTAGCTGCAGCCTGGCGTCTTCAGCTGGCTCAGCCCCTGCACGTGGGAGTATCTCTGGTTTGTGGTGTGCAAGACAGGACATGGGCGCATCAGGGCCAGCTCAGGGACGCAGATTCGTGGGGCGCCGGGTGCACGGGCCTTGGGAACAACGGGGGAAGATAAATGGGAACCAGAAATGCAGAATTTGCTCTCCTCCAAGGCTGGAGGGAGGCAGGAAGGGTCGCTGATAAGTGTGGGAAGAATAGTCGCAGGTAACTCGTGGGTGGCCGGGCTGAGGAAGGCGAGGCTCCGTCCCCACCCAGCACGGCACACACATGGCTGGGAGAGAAGACGGCAGTCATGGCGGCATGGGATGGAAACCACGTCAAGGGGCCACGTGGAAAGGTGTTCCACATCCCTCAGCATCCGGGAAACGCCGATCAAAACCACTGTGAGGAAGCACCTTGCACCCGTCAGAATGTGTATAGAAGGAAGAGCACAGGTAACAACAGCCGTTGGCGAGGGTGCCGGGAAAGGGGAACCGTAGGGTACTGTTGGTGGGAATGCAGACTGCGGCAGCCACTCTGGACAACAGTCTGGAAAGTCCTCCAAAAAATGAAATAGAAATGGCATAGGATCCAGTAACCAGACTCCTGGGTATCTACCTGAAGAAAATGAAAATAGTAGATGGGAAAGACATGGACAGCATTGTACTTGGAGCAGTATTACTTATAAAAGGATATGCAAGCAAGTCAAGGGTGCATAGACGGATGGATGAAGAGTGGTGTAGACACACACACACACACACACACACACGCACGGGCATATTATGGACTATTACTCAGCAATAAAAACAGATGACATACACCTAGAGAGAGAATTAGGTTGAGTGAAACAAGTCAGATGGAGAAAGACAAACACCATATGACTTCATTTATTTAAGCGTCCGACTTCGGCCCAGGTCATGATCTCACGGTTCGTGGGTTCGAGCCCCGCGTCGGGCTCTGTGCTGACAGCTCAGAGCCTGGAGCTGCTTCGGATTCTGTGTCTCCCTCTCTCTGCCTCTCCAGGCTTCCTCTTGATGCTAACGCAATGTTGTGTGTCCGCCACAGTAAAGAAGAAAAGCCGAGCGGAAGGGAAGTTGCACCATCTGAAATGCTATCACATGGACTTCCTCCAGGTCAAACTTGGAGGAAAGATTTTAATTTGCAGGTGTGTTTATATACTGCATAATGTATATGTGTGTATATACTATGCATATTAATATCATGTATACACATTACATACATACCTTTATGTATATTATGTATATATATTATGTATATATACTATATATAACGTATACTTATGTATATATGCACATATATTATATATAATGTATGTATAAATTATGTGTATGTTACAAATATATGTGTATGTATATTATGTGTATGCATATATATACTATATGTAATGTGCATATAGTTATAATGTGTAATACATGTGCATATATTATGTGTATATGTATATATTATATATAACATATATAGTATATGTGTGTGTATGTAAATGATGCATGTGTATATATATTACAAATATATGTTATGTACATATGTATGTATATATATTATGTGTATATATACTATATATAATGTATATGTATGTATACATAATGTAGATGTATGCAATGTATATAAATGATTTATATATGTGTATATACTACATATATGTGTGTATCATATGTGATGTATATGTAAGTATATATTACATATGTGTGTATATATTATACGTTATATATACATTATGTATATGCGTGTATTATATTACGTGTGTGTGTCATATGTGATGTATATGTAAGTTAAGTATATATGTGCATATATATTACATATATGTGTATGTGTGTGTATTATGTGTATGTATATATATTCCCTGCTTATACGCAAGACCCAAGTGCAGGTGTTTGTACAGACAATGTCATAAGTGAGAAACTGTTACAAACTTTGAGAAGAGGCAAGAAACGCCAGGTCCCAAAGCCCCTGGTGCTCCTCCGCCGCCAGCCCCCCAGGAAGGGGCTCAGGTTTTCCTCGGCCAGAAGAGCCGCTGCAGACGGAGAGGGCGCCCCCACATTCCGCCCCGTCCCCTGCTCGGGGGCTAACTTGGTCTCCCACATTTTAGGACATCAGAACTTGGGTTCACCCTGGGTCTTGGCCGGGTCATGAATCACAGGGGGAAGACGTCAGCGACAGATCGGCCTCAGGTCCCCCGACCTCACAGTGTCCCCCCTGACCTCACACTGCCCCCCCACCTCACACTGTCCCCAGGTCCCCCCAACACACACACACGGCTTTGTGACCCCACACGGGTTCGCTCACACTCGTGTAGTCTGGGCAGAGGGAAGAACAGAAGAGTAATTACATAATGCTCTTTCCGGATTAATCTATAGACTTGTTCGGTTTCCCCAAAGAATCAGAGTCTCACACTCGTCGCTACAGGTCAAGACCACATAGACAGGACACCCCGTGGTACGGCCCTGAAATCACAGCTGAATAAGGTGTTTACAAAGTCAACAGCACCCGGTGACACACAGATGCTTCTGCAAGACGCGCCAGGTCGCTTTCCTTAAGCGGATCCGTAGCAGACGGCGTCAGACGCAGAGAAGACGAAACTAAAAGCAAACCTGAAATCTCCAGATATTTGGAATAACGGTCGAGACGGCTCAGTGTGGCTGCCGTAGCTCCAGCCGTCACGTCCATCTGCATCCCTGGAAGGAGGAACGAGACAGCGGTGAGGAACGAGCTCTTTCGCAGCGGCTTTTTGAATGCTCCCAGCACGTTCCCTAAAATCCTGGCGAATCCAGTCACACGGCCAGACTGCGGTGCATGACGCTGTAGCCTAAGATGAGGTGTGTTTGTGAAGCTGAGATATTATGACCCCTTCCAGAAAAGCTTGCAGGTGAGGTTAGGGGTCAGCCTGTGGCTCCAATAAAGAGAGAGCTTTTATGAAGTCAACACTCAGCCTTGGGGACTTTGAGGTCTGGTGCCACCAAGTGACGTTGAGAAAGACTTTATTCTACCATGGCTAATGATAAATTCTCATTTTCTTTCTGTTTTTGTTTTAAGTTTATTTATTTTGGGGCAACGGGGCAGCCAGAACAGGGAGGGGCAGAGAGAGGGGGAGCCAGAATCCCAAGCAGGCTTCACACCGTCAGCACAGAGCCCAACAGGGGGCTCGAACCCCTGGACCGTGAGATCCTGACTTGAGCCGAAACCAAGAGGCGGACGCTCAAGAGACGGGGCCATGTAGATGCTCCCAATTCTCATTTCCTTACAGGAAGAAGAGGGTGACATCGAACGGCAGACAACGAGAGGGGAGCGGAGTGGACAGGAAGCCAGCACCCTGGGCACCGTGGTCGTCTCCGGCTTACGCGCGAGGGAACAGACGAAGACACGCACAGACTTTACCCTAAGAAAGACATACAGGGACCTAGATAGGGTGACAGTCCGCGTCATTCTCGTCCATGAAATCCTACAATGAGCTCCAAGCAAATTAAGGTTCTGACAAGGTCCTACACGTCGTGGCCAAAGGCATGTGCTTCTCAGGTGAGAGAAGAGCCAGGTGTAGCCAAATGGCTTTGCCCTCCCGAGAGTGTGTACGTTGGCTCGGTGAGAATATAGACGCGTGGATCCCACGAAGGGCTTGCAAAACGTCATTTAAAATACGAACATTGAGCGCCTGCTTTAAAAGTCGCAAAGGCAGCAGAGGCGAGATTTAAAAAACAGAAAAAGAAGACGGCGGGAGGGGTCGTCCATCACCTGGGGAATGTGATTCAAAGAGAAAGCCAGTCTGGGCCAATCGCAGAGAAGGGGAACATACGATATTTTTATTCAATAGCGAGAGTTTGGAACGGGTCTCAGATCCCGGGACCATTGCCTAAGACTTTCCACTTGCCGCAGCCAGACGAGAAGCAGCGTGGGACGGAGGGGAAAAAAGAGCGAAGATTCTTGCACCAAGAAAAATACATCCATTGTAGCATCTCACGAACGAAGGCGGATGGAAAAATCAGAAGGAAGCCGTTCTGGTTTGCCAGGACCGGGAGAGGGGACGGGCAGGAATCTCCACGGGGATGCGGCTCCCAGTCTACACTGGAGACACAGTGAAGCGACTCGCTGCCTGAGAACGGCACCGGATTCCAGAAAGAGGTTGTTTCACGGATGGCAAATAAGCTGAGAGCACACGGGGCAGAGGGATTGCTGGGCTACGGAGAAGGCGCCGGGCAGTGTGGACCAGCTCCCACAGTGAATACCCTGAACACAGCGGCTTCAACAACACACACTGATGGACTCTTGGATCTGGAGGCCGGGAGGCTGGGATCCAGGCGGGGCTGAGGCCGGGAGGCTTGGATGCAGCCAGAGCACAGGCTAGTTCCCCCTGAGGCCTCTCTCCTGGCCGTGTAGACGCTGGGGTCCCTGTGTCATCACATGCTTGTCCCTCTGTGTCTGTGTCATGATCTTCTTACAAGAATCCCAGCTCTATGGGACCAGGGCCCACCTTCCTGATCTCATCTTACCTTAACCACTTATTTTTTAAAAATTTTTCAATGTTTTATTTATTTTTGAAAGAGAGAGAGAGAGAGACAGAGCATGAATGGGGGAGGGTCAGAGAGAAGAGGGAGACACAGAATCTGAAACAGGCTCCAGGCCCTGAGCTGTCAGCACAGAGCCCGACGTGGGGCTCGAACCCACGAACCGTGAGATCATGACCTGAGCCGAAGTCGGACGCTTAGCCAACTGAGCCACCCGGGCGCCCCCTTAACCACTTATTTAAAGACCTTATCTCTGTGCTGACAGCTGGGAGCCTGGACCTTGCTTCAGATTCTGTCTCCCTCTCTGTCTGCCCCTCCCCTGCTTTCTCTCTCAAAAATAAACTTAAAAAAACACATTTAAAAAATGTAAAGAGATTATCGGCAAACAAGCTTACCTTCTGGCCTCCTGGGGCTCAGGACATCAACACGCAGAATTTGAGGGAGCACATTTCAGTCCGTCACAGTGCCCTTTCCTGACAAAATGATCTGGTATGTGACTGCCCCCTGCTCACGTGTGTTTCATGCAGACCACGAACGTAGGCACCATTGGCTGAGGTTAGGGAACATGACAGAGAGAGAATCATTTAGGGGGATAAACGCAGATCATGACAAAAGTCTGTACGTGATAGCTTGAATGTTGGGATTTTATCTTCTAAATCAGAGGCCGGCAACCTAGAACCCATGGGCCCCAAATGGCCCATCATCCGGTTTCCTAAATAAAGTTGTATTGGCACACAGCCACACCCATTCATATGTTTTCTACAGTTGGTTTTGTGATGCTGCGGCAGAGTTGGGGGGGGTGCCTTCGAAAACAGATCATCTGCAAAGCTAAACATAGTCACTATCTCCCCAATTACAAAGAAAGCGGGTGGGTTAAGGGGTCAACTTGTGTTCTAAAGGGTAGGGAGTCACTATATAGGATTTCACGGGAGAGAATGATACACCCCCATTTACGATTTTACAATTGCGCAAACAACATTGTATGGCATGGCCCAGGGGGAATTAACAGATGGGGTCAGACCTCAAGGAGGAGGGGACAAAGAGATAGAAGACGCATGTGCATGTGGGATAGACTGGGGATAGGGCATGGTCCAGAGAGCCTTAAATCTGCATCAAGACATAGATGGTAAGTCCATCTGCAGAGAAAAAACATGGCAGGAGAGACGGTCCTGACACCCATTGGTGGCGCTTTGTTACGGCAACCCTACGAAACCAATAAAGTTCACTAATAGATTTGAGTGTCCACACGATTCTATCGATGGTGCCTTTCAGTCCCACCAACGTGTAATTATTTTATTAGTTCGCTCACATGCAGGAAACACCCGAGCCACGAATTCCCAGATTTCCATGGAGAATGAGGTTCTGTCTTCAGTCACTACTTACATCATTGAGCTTTTACCTGAGCCCCTGGACGAGAATCCGTAATGAGAGAAAGGGCTGGTGTACCCTCTCCTTCTTCCTGTTTGTGCAGGAGTCCTGGGCCTCTGAGATCCTATGCCTCATGCTGTAAAAGAAACTGCAGAAGGCCTTTCCCGTAAGTGTGTCCTTCTGCTTTGCGTGTTCTCAAGCAAGGAAATAAATGCTTCCCGGCACGGTCCCATTAGGAGGGCTGCTTTGAGGTTCAGAAGGTCTTTGTATGTTACAGGGTAGTTAGGAGTCAGAGGAGAAACTCGTCTCCAGACCTTGCCCAGGAGTTTGTTCCCATGGGCCCACGGTCCCCACAGGGAAAGCCTCAAGGGTTCATGATGGGAATCAACCTTCGGCTCCAAAATTCAAACCCTACCCCTTTAGAGGTAGAAAGCCCAAGCATTTCGTGAGGATCCTATTTTTAAAATGAGAGCACTCTTCAAAAGAGCCGAAAGATGGCAACAGCCCACACGATCATGAACAGACACATGGATGAACATAATGGGAGCCATCCAGACAGAGGAACGTCTCTCAGCCGTGAGAAGGGAAGAGGCAAGACATCTGCTAACACGCAGGTGAACCTTCAGAACGCCGTGCTGAGTGACGGATGACAGACACAGAAGACCACACGGCGTGTGATTCACTGTGCATGAAATGGCCAGAGTAGATCAATCCATGGGGACGGGAAGCAGATCACCAGTTGGCTGGGGCCGGCAGGTGGGAAGTGCAGAGTGGTGACTACCTAATGGGTTCCGGGTCTCCTCTTGGGGGATGAGAATGTTCTGGAACTGGACAGAATGGGTTGTCGCCCAGCCCGGAAAACAAATAGTCCAATTAAAAATGGGCAGAAGACATGAACAGACACTTTTCCAAAGAAGGCATCCAGTTGGCCAACAGCCACATGAAAAGATGGTCGACATCGCTCATCATCAGGGAAATACCAGTCAAAACCACACTGAGAAACCACCTCCCACCTGTTACAATGGGCGACATTAACAACTCAGGCAACAATAGATGTTGGCGAGGATGCGGAGAAAGGGAGCCCTCGTGCACTGGGAATGAAATGGGTGCAGCGGCTCTGGAAAACAGTGTGGAGGCTCCTCAAATAGTTAAAAATAGAACTATCCAAGACCCAGCAATCACACTACTGAGAATTTTCCCCCCAAAATACAAAAACACAAAAATTCAAAGGGATAGATGTACCCCTATGTTTATAGCAACATTATTTACAATAGCCGACATACGGATGTATCCGTCTATAGATGACGGATAAAGAAATGTCACACACACACACGCACGCACGCACACACACACACAATGGATTACTGTCAGCCATAAAAATGAATGAAATCTTTCCATTGGTAACAACATGGGTAGAGCCACACAGTGTGATGGTAAGTGAAATAAGTCCATCAAGAAAGACAAATACCATATGATTTCACTTTATGTGGAATTTTAGAAACAAAAGAGTAAAGGAGGGCAAAGGAGGGAGAGAGAGATAAACCAAGAAATAGATGCTGAACTCTAGAAAATAACCCAATGGTTACCAGAGGGGAAGTGGATGGGGATGGGTGAAATAGGTGAAGGGGATGAATAGAGTATACTTATCACATTGGGGAAAAAAAAGGTGGTTGTTGCCCTACATTTTGTAAAAGGTGAAATATTTATATGATCTGAAGAGAAACCAGAGTATCTGCCCTACCTTTGATAAATGCCCCCGAATTGTTTATTTTTTTATAAATAGTTTATTGTCAAGTTGGTTTCCATATAACACCCAGTGCTCATCCCCACAAGTNTTTACTTTAAAGTGGTTAATTTTTATGTAAATTGTGTCCCAATAAGTTAATTTCAAAATTGCATCTATTTATTTATGTATTTAAAAAGTTGCATGCTGGGGCGCCTGGGTGGCTTAGTCGGTTGAGCGTCCGACTTTTGCTTAGGTCGTGATCTCGCGGTTCGTGGGTTCGGGCCCCGCATCGGGCTCTGTGCTGACTGCCAGCTCAGAGCCTGGAGCCTGTTTCAGTCTGTGACTCCCTCTCTCTCTGACCCTCCCTTGCTCATGCTGTCTCTCTCTCTCTCTCTTCTAGAAATAAAAAATAAAAAAAAAAAAAACATTAAAAAGTTGCATGCTGACCACAGCTACAACCTGGATAAACTACCACATCACATGAGATCATCACTTAAATATAATAATTTTCATGTTCTTATACCAAATGTGCAGATAGACAGATAGTGGATGAATGATGGCTGGCAGGCTGGATGCACAGACATATGGATGGATGGGTGGATAGATGATGTTTGGATGGATGGATAGATAGATAGATAGATAGATGATAGATAGATAGATAGATAGAGATACATTTTTGTGAATTTCACTGAAATAAACTTTTGCATAACTTATGTTAAAAAAATAACTGAGCACAGTCTGAAAACCTTTCATCATTCCTTTCTCCTCAAACCTATTAATGATAATAAAAGGCAGCATGTGCGTTGGTCGATGAAATTAGCACAACCGCTAACTGATTGGCAAAGTTCACACGTGAAGAAAACTAAAATCCTGGGCCACGGCTCTTGGTCAGTTAGCAGATGGTCTATTTGCGTTAGGTTTGGATTTCCAACTACTTCGGTTCCGGAAGGGCCGAAGATTTACATGTAAGAAGACTTTTATGAGCTGGAGGCTGGTGCCATTCCCTTTCTGGACATCGTTGTGGTCCTTAACTTCTTCACTCAGAGGAGAGGCAGTGCTTGTTAGCTACAGGCCATGCGCGGACCAAGACTAGGAGCTGAATGTTTCGAGCAGCCCCATCAGATGGCTGTAGATCCTTCCAAAGGATTTGCAGATGCTTGGCCACTTCCTGCCCTAACGGCACGTCCCCATAGATCCTGTTACCATTTTCTGTGTCCCAACAAACTAGCCCTGAGCATAACGGCACGTGAAGTATTTTTATTTTACAGCCAACTCATCTGCTCTCAAACGTCCTGGCTTGAAGAGACGTAAACAAATCCAAAGCAAACCAGACTTTAAAGGGCGGCATGTCAGTATTCCTCAAGGAGCCAGCCCTCCTCAGATAAGACCCTGACGGGTTGTCATTGGTCAGCGAATCATGTTAGCGGTGCATGTGCGGACATGATCATCCTAGTCAGTATGCAGACACCCGTACCCTTTCATTCACCCAAAGCAATGAGTGTCGGCAACGAAGGCGGAGGTGTCTGATATTTTCCAATGGCAAGTGGGGTTTCGAATGCAGAGCACCTGCCAAATGCCAGCCCTCAAGGCGTGAAGGTTGTGATTAGTGTAGATAATCGGGTTAGAAGGGTTTGCAACTCAGTTTCCTTTTGGAAGATGAGGAAGGTGGGGTTTGCTCAGTTGTAAGTCACTCACCCTCCGTGAGAGTTTTATGTCACTAAACTCTAAGTAGGTGTGTGACCCGGTGAAAGTTCTCCATCCTGGGGGAATTAGGTGGCGTTGCACACATTGCAAGACATGGTTATTCACTTAGATAAAGAAGAAATGTTAAAAAAAAATTTTTTTAAACCAGGCACCCGGGTGGCTCAGTCAATTAAGCGTCTGACTTCAGCTCAGGTCATGATCTCCCAGGTCATGGGTTTGATCCCCCCGTCGGGCTCTGTGCTGACAGCTCAGAGCCTGGAGCCTGCTTTGGATTCTGTGTCTCTGTCTCTCTCTCAGCTCCTTTCCTGCCATGCTCTGTCTCTCTGTCTCTCAGTAATAAATAAAGATTAAAAAAAAATAAAAAGAAGATTTTATTTCTTATTTCTTGAGAGCGTTTTGGGCAGAGTCTCTCTGAATTGGGCTGTTCATACAAGTATTGCATTTACAAGTTGGAAAGTATTGATTAAATGCCATTAAATATGGTCTATATCTTGCTGTTCAAGTTCCCTTTGCATGGTTATCCTCCGTGGAATTAGGAACTCATAGACAATTTCATTTTTTAAAAAGCTGAATGGTGTTTTCATTGGAGTCGGATATTCAACATGATGCATGAAGAAACACAGTCTGGGTTAGCAAGATGGAAAAGATGAGTTCTTCCTAAAACATGGGTGAGTTATCCTTATTTTATAAAATAGGTCATGCTAAATATAAGTGATAATACGTAAATAAGAAGACTCACTTTCTCAAAGAGTTCGTTTTGAAGCAGAATGAGTGAAATCTGCTGGGAAAATAAAAAGTCACCTCCCAAGTACCAGGGTCAAGACCCTTTGGGTGGTATCCACCGCCCTCTCGTGGAGATGACTTGAACAAAAACACCCCGTTGACCTATTACGAAAAATATTTTTCTGGCCTTTGTGGATGAGTTGTTTCCAGCAGAGAGAAGACAAAAAATCTGCAAATGTTTCTCATTCATTTATATATTTGTTTCATCATCCACAAAACCTCAGTCGGCAATACCAGCAAATATTGTATGTTCTACGTTAACTATGCAGTTCCAGTGACTATAAAGTAAACTGTTTCTTCCTCTTTCCAAAGATTAAGCAGCCATGAAATTTTTTTTTAACGGTCAAATCTGTCCGTTCAAATCTGTCGAGGCTACTTATCATTAAAGAGTTTTTACAAGATCTGCCAGGTTCCTCGTGTAACAGAATCCACCGGCAAGAACGGAATAACGCCTGATATTTCCTCACAGTTTAACAACCGTTGAAAATATCTTAACAAGCGCAAAGTCCCCTGGAGGCAACAGACCAGAGAAGTAGGGTTTCCCTTGCCTCATACTGTATGTTGAGTCTTCATTTTTCCATTCCTGGCCCCACAAGCCCTTTGCGGAACTGAAAAAGAATGTGGCAATACTTAGGTGTTGAATCCATGGAGCCAGAAGGACCCGAGCTTCCTTACAGAGCCAGGGACTTTCCAGAGTGTTGGGAAGAAGCCCTTGCAGAAGGCACAACACGGAGATGAGGCTCCTGCTGGGTGTGGTCCTTTCCGGTTCCAGGGAATGATGAGGATTAATTACCTATCATCTATCTATGTATCTATCTATCCATCATCTATCTACCTATCTGTCTTAACATCTACCTACCTATCCATCCATCCATCCATCCATCCATCCATCCATCCATCCATCCATCCATCCATCCCTCTATCTATCTACCTACCTACCTACCAATCCATTCATCCCTGTATCTATCTATCTATGATCTATCTATCCATCCATCCATCCACCCCTCTATCTATCTACCCAATCATTCATCCACACATCCATTTATCCCTATATCTATCTACCTATGATCTATCTATCTATCTATCCATCCATCCATCCATCCCTCCATCTGTGGCAGTTATCACAACCAGGGTGGTTTTACCTGTGAAAGATGCTCGGTAATGTCCAGAAGCATTTCTGGGCATCATATCTTGGGGTACTCCTGGAATGTAGAGGGTGGAGACCACGGCTCCTGCTCAGCACCTCCGAACACACAGAACAGCCCCACCACTGAGGCTCACCTAACCAAGTGTTCCCAGTGGTGCGGCTGAGAAAGGTTGATGGAAGTACCCATGACATGCACTCCATTCATGATCCCCACCTAGAAACAGCAACAGACAAAGAAAGAAAGGTGGACTTCACGCAAAAAATGAAAGGCTTGGGGCGCCTGGGTGGCTTAGTCGGTTAAGCGTCCGACTTTCGCTTAGGTCATGATCTCGCGGTTCGTGGGTTTGAGCCCCGCGTCGGGCTCTGTGCTGACTGCCAGCTCATAGCCTGGAGCCTGTTTCAGAGTCTGTGTCTCCCTCTCTCTCTGACCCTCCCCTGCTCACGCTGTCTTTCTCTCTCTCTCTCTCCTAGAAATAAATAACAAAATATTAAAAAAAAAATTTTTTTTTTTTAAATGAAAGGCTTGATGAGACGCCCTAAGGACAGAGAGCCTCTAACTCACTTCTCATTCCCTCACCAGAAACAGCACCTCCACCACCTGGATTCTTACTGACTCTCCAAACCAGACCTCCAATACTGGAATCCTCATTTTACCAAGATCCCTAGTGATTTCTACACACGTCAAAGTGTGAGAAGAAGCAGACCACACGTTCTCAGCCTCCTCTGCAGAGCCGGACCCCCTGGGGAGCAAGGCGCATGTGGCTCTCAGCCTGGGCGGTGCAGCAAAGCCACCTGGGGAGATTTAACAGCTGGGCCTGGGCCCTAAGGTTTCTAGAACTTGGATGGTTCCCAAGTTTCAGAGCCATGGTCTTAAGACGTGTAATGGCCGCGGAGACCAAACTCCATCCCAAACCAACAAAGTCAGAATCAGAGTGAGTCCCCACATGGGGAGTTTGGGAAAGTCTGGTGGTTCTGATGTGTGGCCAGTGGGTGAGAACTAGCTGCTGGCTCTCAACTTGACTTTGCTTGTGTCAAATCCCCTAGAGGGTCCAATAAACAGAGTTGCTGAGTCCTGTCCCAGATTTTCTGATTTTTTAACAGGTAATAATGGGATCTGAGCATTTGCATTTCTCACAAGGTCGCACATAATGTTTATGCTACTGACTCGTTTCTCATTTCCCCCCCAAAGTTGAAAGTTTCCTTTAAAATAGACATGGCTAGGGGCACCTGGGTGTCTCAGTCGGCGAAACGTCCAACTTCAGCTCAGGTCACGATCTCGTAGTTTGTGTGTTAGAGGCCCACAACGTTCAGGTTGTTTCCATGTCTTGGCTATTGTAAGCATTGCTGCTCTCAGTGCAGGGGTACACAGGGTTACACATATCTGTTCGAGTCAGTGTTCTCATTTCCTTTACACAGAGTCCCAGAAGTGGAATTGCTGGATCCTATGTTAATTCTGCTTTTAATTTTTTTGAAGACCCTCCACACTGCTGTCCAGGGTGGGTACACAAGTGTGCATTCCCACCAAAAACACAAGAGAGTCCTCCTTTTTTCCACATTATGATATCAGTTTTGATATAAGCGTTTACATCTGGATAAGGTCGTCAAAGCATGGAATCTGTCACTTGGGGGAAATAAGGAAGAAAATACTGAATTAAAGAAGTGACTCTATATTCCTGTGAAAACATCTTTTAAAGCCAACTGTGGTTTAAATGAAAGGGACACGAAACATGCAAGCTCTCTGTCCTCGACGCCCGCCCAAGTCAGTTCTTCAGAACTCCCCCGGAGTAATCTAAAACAGGGATGAGCTCAGAAAATGCTTGCGAGACTTTTCACGGGAAGATTAATACTTTGGCTCTAATGGAGTCTTCTGGAGAAGAGTTGTGTAATCACTTTCAGTGCAAGGGGTTAGGATAGCTGTTCCGATTGATAGGATTGATAGATGATAGACAGGTAGACAGAGAGATAAATGGATGGATGGATAGGTAGATAAATAGACGATATATAGATGGGTGGATGGATGCGTGGATGGATGGATAGAGGATGGAAAGATGGATGGATAGATGATAGATGGATGGATAGATAGAGAGATGATGGATGGAAAAATGGATCAATGGATGGATAGATAGATAATAGATAGATAGAATAGATCGCATAGAACATAGGTAGATAGGATAGATAGATACATGGATGGATAACAGATGACAGCTAGGTAGATAGACAGATCATACAAGTAGAGACAGATATCTTTTCATAACATGGAAAGATATCAAAATGCATTAGCAAATTTCTAATAAAATGAAAAATATGTACTTAATTTTCAAAGAAAATGGACTATTGTGAAACTAATTACATTAGTTTCAAAACAGTATTCAGGGCACTTGGGTGGCTCAGTTGGTTGAGTGTCTGACTCTTGAATTCGGCTCAGTTCATGATCTCCCAGTTCCTGAGTTTGAGCCACAGATGGGGTTCTATGCTGACAGCACAGAGCATGCTCTGGATTCTCTCTGTCCTTCTCTCTCTGCCCCTCCCCCATTCATGCTCTCTCTCTCTCTCTCTCTCTCTCTCTCAAATAAATAAATAAACTTAAAAAAAAAAACCCACCCAGATATGTGTTTCAACATTATTCTAGATATTTCTGTGAGGATGGGTTTGGATAACATTAACATTCCAATCAACTGGCTTTGAATCAAGCATACTGCCTCTTTAATGTGGGTGGGCCTCGTCTAATCAGTTTATGTCCTGGAGAGAACAAAAGCCGACGTCCCACACACACACCCAGAAAAAGAGGTAATTCTGCAGAGGACAGCCTGTGCCCTTGAACTGAAAACCTCTCTTGAGTCGCCAGGCTGCCAGCCTATCTGTCAAACTTCGGACTCCCTGAACCTCCACACTCATGAGACAATTCTTCATTTATCTCTGAGTCCAGAGCCTGCCCAGCACCTGAATTCCCATTGATGATGCCAAGCCATTCGGTTTGCATGTTTCCTGAGATTCTCACTTCACACACACTTTCCTGGATAAGCTAGCCGGACTTGGAGTCTGAGAATCTTCTTGGACCATATTTTTTAATGCTTATTTATTCTTGAGAGAGAGACAGATATATAGAGAGAGACAGAGCGTGAGCAGGGGAGGGGCAGAGAGAGAGAGGGAGACACAGAATCTGAAGCAGCTCCAGGCTCTGAGCTGTCAGCACAGAGCCCGACGCGGGGCTCGAACTCACGAACCATGAGATCGTGACCTGAGCCAAAGTCGGATGCTTAACTGACTGAGCCCCCCAGGCACCTGCTGGGCTGTTTAATTCTTTCCAAACTGCTATGCTTGCCACAGAGTTGACGAGGTTCAGAAAGGCTTTCTCTTTCCTTTTCCTGCAAAACCCCAATCGATGGCAGAACTGAGCTGACAGTTTTCTTTTCTTTTTCAATTGAGATGAAACAGAGTCTTAAAGACACAGAACAAACTGAAGGTTGATGGACAGGGTGGGGGATGGGCAACGGGCATGGAGGAGGGCACTTGTTGGGAGCAGCACTGATGATTATAGGTAAGCGACAGACCACGGGAATCTACCCCCAAGGTCAAGAGCGCACTGTATACACTGTTGTGAGCCAAGCTGACAATACATTGTATTGAAAAAAAAAGATGTTCCACAAAAGTACATTCACCAATTTGCACAACCACCTTGTCTGCCCGGTTCTGAGGCATTTCTTCCCCCACAGAGAGGCAACCCCATGCCCTGCCCGGCCCCCTGGCGTCCGCGCACCTGCTTTCCGTGAAGTCACACACGATGGGCGCCCCCGTGCCTCAGGCTTCTCTTCCTGAACATCATGTTTTTGACGTCCATCCTCGTGTGAGCACAGATCAGAACTTTAGTCTTTAAAAAAACAACAACAACGAAAAAACGGGTTTATTGATAAAGGGGAGCGGACTGTGAATTGTGTGGATAAGCCGTGAGCATTCCAGGGAACTGCCCATACGTCCACCTCTGACCCCAGGATCTCCGTGTGGTTCGAGTTCAGATGCACATGGACAGGCATCAGTTCGGGCTACTTTTCTTTCCTTGTATACATTCACTAAGTTATCCACACACCCGCTACCATTAAGAGGACCCAAGGGCACCCGGGTGGCTCAGGCCGTTAAGCATCTGGCTCTTGCTTTCGGCTCAGGTCATGATCTCACGGTTCGTGAGTTCGAGACCCCTGTCAGGCTCTGTGTTGACAGCTCAGAGCCTGCTTTGGATTCTCCCCTTCCCTCTGTCTGCCCCTCTCCTGTTCAGTCTCTCGCTCTCTAAAATAAAATTTTTTTAAAAAGGAGACATAGAGACCCTCACCTGATTGAATTCCTCATTACTGACCATTCTGCTTATTTCGATCAAACATATCCGTGGGTTTGAGTTCCTTTCAATCCCCCCTAAATGTTTAAGGTATACACACCCACCTGCTCTCGGCAAATTTCCCTTTGACCTGCCACTAATAGACGACACGACTCTTGAAAACTTGTCAAATGGAGGGAAGCAGGTGTGAGAAGGCTCTCGATGAACCCTCATTCTGTGTTCCATCAAGCGCAATGTTGGATGGAATGCATGCGAAACAGTGTCCGTGTGAAAACGTGCTTGCGGCTTATGAAGTTAAGGGGGGATGTTCCTGCAATACCTGCCGTGGTGGTTATCCGATTGGCAAGTGCTTTATCAGAACATCCAGAAAGAGGCTCAGGAACAGGACGCATTCCTGCCAGGCAGGGGCCCGGAGTTGGGGGTCCTATTTGGGTTCCTCCACACGATTTCGTGGAGCGTACGGGTGTCCAGAGGCAACGTAGACATAAGGTTCTTGCCACTTTCTTTCCATTCTGATGTCATTGAGATGATCTTGCTTTGAAGAGAATTAACCACGTTTCAATGCAACAAGTATTTCCATTGGTTCAGGGCATTGTTTAAGGCGAGCTGCTAGCTTAGAAGCAAAGGAAACCAGGGACCTCATTGTCTCAATACTAATGGTTTTGAAAGATGAGGGTGGGTGAGGGTGGTATGAAAAATCTCAGGATTGTCAGGGTGGAGGTAAAAATCCAGTTACTTTGGGCTTTCTTGGTGTTTGTGAGTTTGGAAAGCAGAAGTGCAGCAAAGTGAGTTCTGACTCTCATGCAATGTGGCCATGGCAGAGGTGATGGGCATTTTTGCTTGCTTTTTTCCTCTCTGTCTAAAGATAGCTCTAGCACATTCTTACAGAGGCCAGATAACTTCCCCCTTGTGGATAACACAGCTGACCCAGCCTTCACACAAGACCAGCACAGATCACTTCTTACTTCTGCGGCTTAAGACAATTTCTTTATTATTATTTATTATTATTATTATTATATTGTGCTAAGTACTTTTATTTTTAATTTTTTTAATGTTTTTATCTATTTCTGAGAGAGAGGCAGCGTAAGCAGGAGAGGGTCAGAGAGACAGGGAGATAAAGAATCTGAAGCAGCTCCAGACTCCGAGCTGTCAGCACAGAGCCTGACACGGGGCTCGAACCCACAAACTGTGAGATCATGACCTGAGCCAAAGTCGGACGCATAACCAACTGAGCCACCCACCCATAAGTCGTCTTAACGTGAAATCTACACTCCTGATAAATGTTTACCTGTGTGATGTATTAGTCTTGACTATGGGCGCAATGGTGTGCAGCTAATCTAGAATTCGTTTATCTTCAAAAGTCAGAGAGTGGGGTTGGGGGCACCTGGGTGGCTCAGTCGGTTGAGCATCCGACTTTGGCTCAGGTCATGATCTCACAGTTTGTGAATTCGAGCCCCGCGTCGAGTTCTGTGCTGACAACTTGGAGCCTGGAGCTGCTTCAGATTCTGTGTCTCCCTGTCTCTGCCCTCCTCACTCTCTGTCTCTCTCTCTCTCTCAAAAATAAATTTAAAAAGCATTTAAAAACATTTTTAAGTCAGGGGGTTTTGAAATCTCATAGAAAGACCACCAAAGATTGTGTTTTTTTAAGCCATCTCTACCGTGCTTTTCTGGTGTGTGAAAAAGCTAACAAAAATGCTGATGGCATTCTGTATGGTGAGCATCACTCCTCTGTAGTGATTCTGTTAGTCAACAATGCATTCTTCAGGTATATACCGAGAGAGGGAAAATATTTTATTTCTCCTATTTTAGACAGAAGTTGTTTGCAAAGAAGGGTGATTTAGGTCATCCAGGGGGCCCTGGGCAATGTCGGGAGACATTTCTGGTTGTCGAAATGGAGCTGTGGGGGGGAGGGGGTCCTGGCACCTGGATGGGGGGGAGCCCAGGGAGGCTGCTCAACACCCCACAGGGCTCAGGACGCCCCACTTCAGAGAGTCACCTGGTCCAAAGTGTCAACAGCCCCAAGGCTGAGAAACGGTCAATGAAAGAATATGAATAATTGCTTAGCTGATGTTATAGGCGAAGGAGGTGACGCCAGCAGCAGCTGTAAAACTTCCTTCACTTTTCGGAGTGGGCGTGACGCTCACAAAGACAGCTCAGACTTCCCTGCAAATGCCTCTGAATTCAACGTAGGACAGGGCGCTCCAAAGTTCACAAAAACAGGGTCCTGAAGAGCTGTGTGTGTTCCGTGTGCACACTGCAGCACTCTTGGAAACAGCCACGATGTGGAAGCAACACAAAGGTCCACCGAGCGATGAATGGCTCACGGCGTGGTGTATGTGTGAGGGAGTCTTGTTCTGCTATAAAGAAGAATGAAACTTGCCATGTTCAACGACGGCGATGGAACTAGACAGTAGGATGTGAAGTGAGATAAGCCAGCCAGAGAAAGACAAATGGCGGATGACTTCATTCGCATGTGGAATTTAAGAAACAAACAAAATGGGCAAAGGCAAAAAAAAAAAAAGACACAGACACGGTGGGGGTGGTGCAAACCAAGAAACAGACTTAACTATAAAGCACCAACTGGCGGCAACCGGAGGGGAGGAGGGGGAAACAGGCGATGGGGGTTAAGGATGCACCTGTCGTAATGAGCGCTGGGTGTTGTAGGGAACTATTGAATCACTGTATCGTATGCCTGAAGCTCATATTACACTGTATGATAACTAACTGGAATTTGAAAGGAATTCAATAAAAACTAAGTAAAGTGGTTTCAGCAGGGTAAAAAGAACAAAGGGGCGTGTATACATACCAGAGGGTATCACTCAGCCATGAGAAAGAAACACACCCTTCATTTGCCCCCAACACGGATACACCTTGAGGGCATGATGCTTAGTGAGATAATTCAGAGAAACACAAGTACAGCATGATCCGCCTTATCTGTGAAACGCAAACAAAGCTGAACTTGTAAAAACACAGGGGAGAATGGTGGGAGCCATGGGCTGCGGGGTGGGGGGCGGGGGCAGGGCACACGGTGGTTTCACCGTCCAAACCTACAAGTAGTTGGCGAGGCTGTCTTGGAGATCAGACGGCGAGCGACAGGGATTGCAGATTTAGATGCTCAGTATCACACCTGCATGCTGCACGCTGGAAACCTGAACAACGCCATCTGTTAAATTTTTGCATTTTTTTTTCAAAGTGGGAGTTGGTCACTGCGTGAGAATGAGAGTTTTCTCGCCCCCCTGGAATTTTAGGGAAGTTGAGGCATGGCACATGCCAGGCGGTGTGTTCCTTCTCAGAGAAAAGTGGTAACGAGGCACATGGGCACCTGTGAGGTCCCTCTGAGCCAGGTGGATGTCCACAGTGTTCCAGAAAAGATCTGGAACTTCTAAGACTGTGTCTGTCTGTCTCGCCAGCCATACCCTGAGGTCTGGCATTGACTCCAGCCCACGGGATTGTCTACAATTATCTCTCCACTTTGCACTGCCTCTGACTAACCTCAGGTCTCCAGCCCTCATACCCGACCGTAGGTTGGTTCTCTGATACCCAGTTCAGCAAGGGATCAAGTCTTAGAAACGGTCCATTTTCCTGACTCACCAGAAACATGTTGATAGGGGCCTCCAGGGAAACCAGAGTAGGGTGGGCCGTGTGCTAACTCACCTGTCTGTCTGCCTTCCCTGTGGCCGAAAGCGCCTGCTCTCTGCCCCACCTCGCTCCCCCATAGCACCTCAGAGCTGCGGCCCAGACAAATTGGACATTCGTTAGATAGCCATTGGGAAAACAAAACTAAAGTCACCTAATGAATCTTCAAAAGACACTTAAACCATCCAATGTAATATGAATTGCCATAAACTTTATCAACAGTAAAAATGGTCAACCAAATACTTGCTAAAATCTTTGAAACCTGTTGAAATCATCCATCACTTATCTTCTATCTATCCATCCATCTATCCTCCCATCTATCCATCCTTATCTATGTTTGTCTGTCCAACTATCCATCCATCCATCCATCCATCCATGCATGCATGCATCCATCCTGTCTATCTACCATCTATCTATCTATCTATCTANACCCATCTATCCATCCTTATCTGTATGTTTGTCTGTCCAACTATCCATCCATCCATCCATCCATCCATGCATGCATGCATCCATCCTGTCTATCTACCATCTATCTATCTATCTATCTATCTATCTATCTATCTATCTATCTATCTATCATCTATCTATCTAGCCAGCCATACACCCACTCATCCTGTTATCTATCTATCCATCATCTATCTATCCATCCATCATATCTATCTACTATTTATCTATCTAAAAAATCTCATTCATATTTTGCATTATGATATTGTATTTGGTCTTATCTATTTATTAGTAATATTATATATACTAATAGATACATAGATGATAGGTAGATAGATAGCTATTTGTAAATACACAAGTATTCAAAATGAAACACTTCTGAGGGATAAAATGGGTACCTTGGTAAATACAGAGATTGCTGTTTCAGGAATTAACATTCAATGATTGGCCTGATTCCCTTTGTATTGGGTCCTCACATCGAAGCACACATAGGAGTCACTTGCGGGGACAGCCTGCCTGCGCACCCTGCCCACATGTGGCCCAGCACTGCAGAGCCCCTGTCTATACCTCGGGCAGCTCTAACCCTAAGGTCCCATTCCTGCCCTGGACCAAACTATCCAGGTAACAAGCAACTGAATGAATGGATGACTCAGTTTCTCTTAATAGCGACGGCGGAAGGAATTCTAAAAATCTGAGTGCAGATTTTCAAATCCAGAGACCCAATAAACAATGGGTGGGGAGTTTCCAGCTCCAGAAAGCATCTGCTGGAAGACGGCAAAAGGCGACTTCTTCCTCACATCTGCTTTGGCGTTATGAGCACTAAAACCGCATCCTGGAGAGTTACTACAGCCAGACTCTGTCCAACCGCGACTCCACTGCATCTGGTTCTATTTCAGGGCAAGGAGACTTAAACGGACTTCACCATGATGCTGTGTGGCACACATCTGCGGACACCCGGGCGACCCGTCAGAGTTTTCTGATACTTGCGGGTGGTGGGGGCGAACAGTTCTGTGTCTGCAGTCTGGCAGCTCCCCAATGCTGGCGTGTGTGTAAACCTACATTTCATCTCCCTGCGGTGTTCTCCTTCATCTGTTTGCTTCCTCCGTTCTTACTGAAACGGACGTGAGTGAATGTTCCTGAAAAATTGTCACCAGGTTTAAATCGTATCCGTCTCCCAAATACCTCCCTACACCAGCAAGAAGAGGCTAACATTATCAGTTGACGATTTAGCTGCTTATGAAAGGTTTTAATGAAGTTAAATATATAAAAGGATCAGAAGGAAAATCAACGCATCACATAAAATTGAATCTTATGTACATTGACGAGAAAAAGAAAAAAAAAAAGGGCATTCTGTGCAATGCCAGGGAACTGAAATCTGATTTTCTCCTAAAAGGAAAGAGGTTTGAGAAATTCTTTCTTCCAAGTTTAGAAACCATTCAAACTTCATGAGTTTGCTGTTTTGATCATAACTCAAATCTCTTCCAGATTTCTACCCTTAGGGGGAAAAATATGGCTTCATGCTCTTAGCACAGAAAGATCAAAATAGTATATTAAATACTCTCAGAAGACTTCTTGTACATATAAAAAATATTCACTGAGTTAATATAAAATAAATCAGAAACAGATAGCCTGATTTTCCCTTAGATTATACAAGCATTTAAGCATTGAGAAGATGAAGGATAGAAACTACATCAATGAAAAAAAATATCAATTACCCCAACAGAAACATTTAAAAAGATCTCAATTACAGTTCAGAGTCGCTACTAATACTCCCAGGTCAAACTGTCGTGTGCAAAGAAATGACATCATGTGCTCACACAACGCGGAATCTTCACCATGGGCTTTGTTGGACATTCCAATGAAGGGGTAACCATTGAATGGAAGGGGTTACCGATTAGGCAGTGAAGACCTTGTCCTATATCCAAGCAAGTAATCAACAAGCAAAATCCTGTCTAAAACAGATAAGTTGCTTTCGCTGTGTCTAACTTCCCCTATTTTAAGAGAATTTCCCTTAGACACCCAAGCTGATGTTGGCCCAGAGCCATAATATAAGCCACGCATGAGGAACATGGCCTCCCAGGCATGTACTGCAGCTAAGATCAGCTACCACCTGTGCACAGGCTCCCCATTACATCACATTGTTGGGGCGCCTGGGTGGCTCAGTCGGTAAGCCCATTACACCACATCGCTGCTAGCCTCACAGAACCAACGATGAAGTTCTCCGCCATGTTAGAATTCATTACGAAATAGACATGAAAGCTTCCGCATCTCCATGAAATGAGCTGTTTGTTTGTTAAGGACCCGTATCAGTTATCTATTTGGTGCAAAAGAAAGAGCCCCAATACTTAGTAGCTAAAAACGACCGCCATCTTGTTTGCTCACATTTTGGCCAGTCAGCAATGAGCCTGGGCTCCGTTGGGTGGTCCTTCTGATGGTCTTATCTAGGATTTGCCGTGTGGTAGCAGTCAACTGACCGTTTAACCAATAATGGGTAGTTGACCCCAGTATGGGTGCATGCACATGCTTGGCTATTGGTGCTGCTGTTAGCCGGGCTTCTCTCTGGTGGATGCTCATCTGAAAGAAGCTATGTTTGCTTCTTCACACGGGGTCTCAGGGCTCTACACTAATGGCCAGGACCACCCAGTAGGCATGGGAATGAATTGGCTTAAGACCACCCAGTCTCATCCAAACCACCCTGATGATGGCGGCTGCATGACTGACCCCAGGCAAGACCAAGAGAATAACTTCCCAATGGAGACCAGCCCAAGGCGCTCATGCATAGAATTATGAGCAAATACAGTGTTTGTTATACTGAAGCATCAAACTTAAGAGTTGGTTTTACCCACAGCAATTAGTAACTGGCCCAGAACGTGTGGCCTGGGGAAGGCTGTTGCTGTAACGAGAGCTTAAACCATCCTGCACTGGATTTGAAGCTGAGTGGTGAATGGAGGCTGGAAAACTACTAATGAAATGGTTCCTGGAAGCTAGACCAAAAAAATGATCAGTTAGGGTACGTCGTGAAGAAAGAGCAAAAAGGTAGCCTGCAGGAACTTTGATAATAAGATGTACCGAATAATCTCAGCTTTGGACAAAGCAGAGCTTCTCAACCTGAGCGCTCTTAACACTTGGGATCAGAAAATTGTCATGGGCTTTCACACGCATTAGAGGGTTTTTAGCACCATGAATGGTTTCTTCCCAGTAGACTAAGTCCAGCAGGAAGTGACCCATGGGGCCATGAGCATAGAACGTGCAGCCTTTCTGTGAGCAAGTTGGTGCTCTGCAGATTTGGGTAACTGGCTCACCGTCACCAAGATAGGAAGCTCTTGTAACTTCTTAGGGCTGCATAGCCACTCACTCTCAGTTGTGGAGGTGAGAAGTCTGAGAAAGATCTCACTGGCTGAAATCAAAGTGTGAGCAGGGTTGTGTAAATTTGTTATGGAGGCTCCAACATAGGATCCACTCCCTTGCTCCTGGATGCTGCCTGCCCTCGGTCCGTCTTCGAGCCACCAATGTTGGGTTACGTCACTCTCACGTAGGTAGTCCGATCGCTGCTGCCCTCTTCAATGCTTAAAAACCCGTGTGGTTCTGTTCGCCCCACCTGGATAACCTGGGATCCCCTCCCGATGTGAAGGGTTAACAACCTTAACCACATCTGCAATTTTAATTCCCCTTTTGTCCTATAACCAAAAATATCCAAAAGTCCTTGGAATTACGATGTGGACACCTTCACCGGGGACATCATCATTCCACAAAGAGCAGAGGCAAAGAACAGATAACCGGGATACAAGAGTAGAATAACAGACTGCTGTGGGGGGAAAGGTCAGAAAGGCAGGAGCTGCTAATAAATAAATAAATAAATAAATAAATAAATAACCAACCAACCAACCAAGGGAGGGTCCCAGCCCTGCCTGAGAGGCTGTGTGGAAGAAGTCACATTGAAGTCAAGATAGAGCGTCCTGGTTTCTCCATTAAAATTTGGACAGCTCTAATCACGTCAATGCTATTAAACTTATCATTGTCGTGAATCCGCAGACAGGATGGCTTACCACGAGGAATCAGATGTTGCTCAAGACACACACACACACACACACACACACACACACACACGCTCTAGTCTACATGTTACCGTATTCTTCAGTAAACCTTCCTCCTGACTCTCGCAAGCATTATACCACAAACAAGGAGAAAAATCCCGTAATGAAACCTAACAAAACCCCGCAGGGCTCTGGGAAGAGCAAAAACAAGGACTATTTTGTATTCCGTTGATAGAGATTAATCTACAGGCAGCCAGAGCTGAGGCAGACCAGGAAAGAGTGGGATCCCACGGCCCCGGGACACATCTTCCCATTCTATACTCGTGCGTGTGGGAGGAACATGTGTATGCTTAATGGATTAAGTCATCCCTCTCTGTAGCTTGAACCCATGTTGTGAGCTATAAACAGCCTCTCCGGAAGCTTCCATCAGCTGAAAGTTAATTTCTGCAGCGGAAGCAAATTTAAAAATGGAAGTTCAAGGGGCGGCTGCATCTGGGCACCACGTGTGTCGAAGGACGTTCTTAAGATACACGTTATGCCATTAATGGCTACATTTGGTGTCGCTGGCAGGGCTGGGCTGTTAGTTGTGGACACGTGCGGTTCACGGTCTACGGGGAAAGAGGGAGAAGGGTTGGTCCAAGCTGACAGGTGATACGTGGGACCACATGGAAACTAAGGAGGAAAGAGAAGCCAAGAAATGTCCCTAGAGGGAAACCCAGTGATGCCCAGTGTTGAAAAATGGGTTTTATTTGACCGTAAGGACATGGAGAATCAAGAGTATGCTTGAATTCATGTTGGGAACCAAGGGAAGTATGAGGCAAGGGCACACAGAAAAACAAACCACTTAATGTGGGTGCTCTGGAGGGGGCATTACTGGAACAATAAATCAATAGTGATAACGGGTATCTGGGTGGCTCAGTCAGTTGAGCACCCAACTCTCGATCTCAGCTCAGGTCACGATCTCATGGTTCATGAGTTCGAGCCCCACGTTGGGCTCTGCACGGACAGTGTCGTCTCTGCCTGGGATTCTCTCTGTCCCTCTGCCCCTCCCCTTCCTTGCACTCTCTCTCTCTCAAAATAAATAAACAAATAAATAAATATTAAAATATATTTTAAGATAGTTATAAATATATACTATGGGAAGAGACTCCCTTGCGAGACCTGGTCACTAACACTAAGAGGTAAGTTCTCGATTCTGTTGAAAATGGAAGCCATCAAACTGTAGCAAGTGAAACTTTAATAGGACCATGTGAACTTCCCAAATTTGGATCACTGTGTAGGTGTTTCTGGCACTTACCACATTAAAAAAAATTTTTAATGGTTTTATTTATCTTTGAGAAAGACAGAGAGAGACAGAGCATGAACTGGGCAGAGAGAGAGAGAGAGGGAGACACAGAGTCGGAAGCAGCTCCAGGCTCTGAGCTGTCAGCACAGAGCCCGGCGCGGGGCTCGAACCCACGGACCTGTGAGATCATGACCTGAGCCGGAGCCAGANTTTGTAAGACGCAGCTGTTCTTGGTTAAAGACACCACATTTGCATGTCTGTAATCATTTTCCAAGGGGTCCACCCCTGTAAGCGATTTTCTCAAGGTTACAGGCCAGGCTTTATTTTAACGCCCCAGCCCCCAAAGGTCGCCCAATGAGACCTCCAAACGTACATTTATATTGGATCGATGTGGAAGGAAAAAAAGAACACCCTTGCAAAAAAAAATTATTCTTGGCTTTGCTCTGCGTTTAGCAAACCGTCTTTGCTGAAGAAACTCTCTCCCTTGTTTTCGTTAGCACAGCAAATTCTACCCAGAAAGATCTCATCAAAACCATCCGTGTGTTTCTCTCGAGTCCCAGGATAAAGGGGACTATTTCCCTGTCTGTCTTCTCCATCGCTGATCATTACAGAAGAAAGCTGCCTGTTCCAAGTTGCATTCAGAGGCAAATTATGATGGAGGCTTACTACACCTTGGCCACGGCGTGTGACAAATGTAAGGACGCAATATCACAGCATTTATAATATATACAAGGAGACATCCATAAGGAAAGATGAACTGATGCCCAGCTCAAATGGAGACGTGAGATGGGGGTTGTTAGGTCCACAGATCCTTCGAGGTTTGCATTGGGCTAAATGCAGAAACTCTACCAAAATGCTGAAGAATTTGTACTTTTAAAAAGTTTTTAATGTTTTATTTATTTCTGAGAGAGAGAGACAGAGGCAGCGGGAGCAGGGGAGGGTCAGAGAAAGAGGGAGACACAGAATCTGAAACAGGCTCCAGGCTCTGAGCTGTCAGCACAGAGCCTGACGCGGGGCTCGAACCCACAAACCATGACATAATGACCTGAGCCAAAGTCGGAAGCTTAACCGACTGAGCCACCCAGGTGTCCCGAATTTCTACTGCTTTGTTCTAATTCAGACAGGAGATCCAGTAGAGCCATGAAAGAGGACACTTCTCATCCAAGAAGACAAGCCTATCCAACGAAAACAAATCCCAAAAGGGAAAGTTGGAAAAAAATAAACTTTTCTGGGTTGGCGCAGAAGACCCGAATCAACAGGTGAAAAGAAGCCCAGCGAATTCAAAGACATGAACGGGTACTCCGTTAATCCCAAATCTGAATCCAAATGACAAAGAAACCACAATGAAAAGATGACAGACAGAATATACTTAAATTAAAATATAAGAATATAATAAATTATATACTTAAATTATTAAGTAATAAAAGCAAGGAAAATAAGATTATAAAGGAATAAGCACAGACTGATGTACAAGCTTGTATCAATGAAATCTCGATGGTGCCTGGCTGGGAATCTACACACTTGGATGTCTGCTGGGTCCAGCGGGGTAGGTGGGTGACTGAGCGAGGCAGTGGTATGGAAACGTTGAGTGTCCATGTTAAGACTCTGAGCTAAGATTTCTGCTAAGTCACAGTGAAGACGTTCCAAATTAAAGTTTCTGTCCCATCTTATAATATACAATGCATGCTATATTACAATTTATACTATACCAATCATATAAAATAATAACAGAAGTATAATGTATTAAGGCAATGTCTATAATTTAAAATTTGTTAGTAACTTCAAACTTAAACACTCTGGAAACCACATATACAGCCTGCATGGTCCTGTTTCTCCCACATAATGACTGGATTGTAAACTCCCATCTACTCTCCCCACCACGTTCCAAATTTGGTGGATGTTCACCCCATCCCCCAACCGCACCCCTCACCTTGCCTTTGTTCTTGATTTTTTTCTGTGTCCTACCTTGGCTCTCTCCAGTTGGCTTCTTCCATTTGGAACCCCTCTACTACCTGAGTTCCTAAGCCCCGGGCCCTGGAGCCAGGGCAGAAGGGAACAGAGATGAACCTGGGATTCGTATCCCGGTGTCTACATCAGGAAGTGCATGCTAACGGACTCTGCCCAATAAAGGCTCTGCAGAATTGGGGCACTGTGGCCTGGCTACGTGAGGGGGTAAGGGTCCTGGAAAGGGAGGGGTGAACAGGCAAGAAATGTCAATACGGAGACCTGTCCCCTGATAATATGAAGCAGAAAGGTGGGCTGGCTCCCCTGGAGGAATCTTGAGAAGACGCAACTTGGAGTGTGTAACCACCCGTGCCGCCATCCCGTGCCTCCAGATGTCTTCAGAAACACAGGGAAGAACACCAAGAACACTGATGTAATGAGATTACTAAAGGTCTTTTTTTTTAGGGGGGCTTCCCAAGGGAAGGGTGACCTCAAACATTTGGAGGGTTCCAAGCATCTGCAGGAGACTTCCCAAGACCTACCCAATGGACTCCCTTCTTGGGCTCTTCAACATGATCCAAGGTATTTTGTAGGCCACTCATGACCCTACTTTCCTCTTCCAGGACCTCGTCTAGGGCGCCATCTTGCCTTCCTTTCCATAAACCATCCTCAATGGGAGTGACTGTGACCCCTCTTCCCGAGGATGGGGGCAAGGTCTAGAACTGTTTTTTAAGTGGCACCATTGGGGACGCTACTGGTGTCTGTTGGGTAGAGACTAGTCATGCTGAATGCCCAGGAAACCATGAACTAAAGCCATCATGGCGTCTCAACCTCCATCGTCTCTTTGGTTCCCCCATGCTTCCTCATTCTTACGTGTTTTCTTGCCAAGCTTCTAGCTATTCGTCTGTATTTGTTGTTGATATTCTTATTTAGACATCTGTTCCAAGAGGTGAGTGAATCACNTTAAGTGGCACTATTGGGGACGCTACTGGTGTCTGTTGGGTAGAGACTAGTTATGCTGAATGCCCAGGAAACCATGAACTAAAGCCATCATGGCGTCTCAACCTCCATCGTCTCTTTGGTTCCCCCATGCTTCCTCATTCTTACGTGTTTTCTTGCCAAGCTTCTAGCTATTCGTCTGTATTTGTTGTTGATATTCTTATTTAGACATCTGTTCCAAGAGGTGAGTGAATCACTGGTGTCACAGCTGCCACACCAGAGGCAAGGTCTCCCCTTCTGAATGCGTGTCTTCCCCTTCACCCGCATCCCGTCTCTCAGCTCAGCAATCCACATGCTCCACTCCCCGTGCAATCTGTCCAACATCTGCCCTTAACTACGCCCGTGGCTTGTAAAGTACATCGTGTGGCGCTGCCATGCAAGTGTGTGTTTTTCATTAATATAAATAGCGCAGTGCTATAAATCTCATTCTGTTTCTGAAACACTCAACAAAATGTTTTTAAGACCTAATCATGTTGCCAAATATCTGATGGTTCTGTTGTATATCTGCACACGGCATGCGACTACCACATTTTATGAACTTTTCGTGCTCATGGCTACCTAACCTGCTCTTGATTTCCCAAGCCACGTGGAATATACTGTAAGTGTTACTTACACGCTTCAGTAGGAATTTCTCCAAGATGTACACATAACAAGGGATATAGCTGGGTCATGAGATGTCTACGTATTGGCCAAAAATCTAAAGTCTGGCCAGAACGCTCTTCCAAATGGCAACTCCAATATTGATCACCCCCCTCAGGGCAGGAAAGCTCCCGTTTTCTCGTACTTTGGAGACAAGCAGGTGAGTTCTTCTTTTACGTAGTGTGTGATCCCAATGCACACAAAAGTGCCTGTCACTGCTGCGTTAGTTTGCAATTCCCTGATGTGAAAAGTCATTTGTTAACAAGGTTTACTTTTCTTTCCCCCGCATTGCCCATTCTTACACGTTGCCCGTTTTGTTTCTACAGGGTTTTAGGTTTTTGTCTGATCCATTTGCAAAAGGCCTGCCTACATTTTAGATAAGAATTACTTTTGGGGGGCGCCTGGGTGGTTCAGTCGTCGAGCATCTGACATTGAGATCAGGTCATGATGTCAAGAGTTTGAATTTGTGCCCCACATCACGTGAGCTCGAGCCCCACTTCAGGTAAAAATATGAGCTCTGGGTGAATCCCACTTCTCTCCTTGTCTCTCTCTCCCTCTCCTCTCTTTTTCTCTCTCTGCCTCTACTCTCTTTCTCTCTCCCTCTCTTTTTCTCTGCCTCTTGTGGGATTCTCTCTCTCTCTCTGCCACTGCTCTCTCATTTGCACCTTCCTTCAAAAAAAAAAAAAGAGAATTACTTTAAAAAATTTTTGGATAATAGAAGTAATTGTCTCCATCCTTTCAAACATCAACTAAACTTGTCCATGATGCCTTTGATGCAAGACCTTCATTTTGATGGAAAAGACCTTCATTTTGATGGAGTAGAATTCTACTTCTTACTTATGATCTTTGCTTTCAGGATCCTGTTTAAGACACCTGTACCCGCTCCTTGGCTGAAAAGATACTCTTTTTCATCTCCTCTTACTTTATTTAATCATCAAGATGTAACTGTTTAATCCATCTCAGGATCATCTTTGTAGATGCTGAGAATGTGGGGGCCCAGTTTGGCCCTCCTTCATATCTGACCAGTTTCCCCAACAGGTTTCCAACAATTCTCCCCTTCCCCTTAATGCACAACATTCTCCTTCTCACTCATTAAAGGGCCATGTCGAGAAGGCGCTAATTTGGGGGAACTCCCGTGTCCCATTTTTCTTTGGGCCGCCCTCACCACCAGTGCCTCCGTGTCCTTGCTGCTTTGGCATTTAGGGACACCGTACTTGTGGGATAAATACTCTTTTCTTTCCGTTTTCCCCCACGATGCACTTGGCTTGTTTCTGATGTGTCCTTTTCATGTATCTCTTATGTTCGTTTAACGATCGCTCAACAGCCAGCCTCCTTCTTCTCATTATATTTAGATTAGACATTAGGCAATGATTGGATGTAGCGCATGCAATCCAGCCCACAAGTGGGGAGTTTGGGGGTTAGCTCTTCCACAGCTGCCTCCCACAAATCCCTCACCCCCAGTCGCCAAGCACTGTGCGTAACCAAGGTGTGTTCCTGGGCGTCCCTCTCCTGTCCAACGAGCCGGGCCTTCCTTCTCTAAGCAAGCACTTCACATCCAAGGTGAAGCCACCCGGGTGCACCGAAGGGCCAACCCATTCTCCCCTCTTCTTCCCACATCGCTCTCTACGGACACTGAGGTTGTGGGAATGCAATTCTGCTGGACCTCAACTGCTGTATTCTCAGGGAGAGGAGCCCTTTGTATTCTTCTGCTCTAGAATCACACACACATGAAGTATACACCATGCACCGTGTTACTAAAATAGCCATTAACCCATGACTTGTTTAGTGTTTTTTAAATCATTCTGAGATCATAGCACGTCTTCCTCCAATCTAGGTGTTCTCTCCCTTACACGGTTTCCAAAAACCATAAAGACGTAATATTACTACTACCTTCCTCCCACAATAGAGGGTTTGAGTGTGGCTTGTTTTCTAAGCATGGCCTTGGCCACAAGGGCATCATCTACGACCAGAAAAACAATGGACAGAAAAAGAAAGGCCAGAGACGGAGGTAAAGTCCATTTTGTTCAGGAAAACCATGTGTGTGTTAGAGCCGTGCCCTCCAGACGTGTCCTGGTGACCGCAGGAAGAGACATACTCTGGCTTCTCTTTCCCCTTTTCTGGAATCTCAATAAAACCCAATTTGTGACGAATGCCCTGTGGATGCACACACCATTATCTGTTGCAACCACGTCACCTGCAAAGCACATTTCGTACACGCCTCCTGCAGAATGTGCTGTTTGTGCCGGTGCTATGCCACCTACTGACTTTGTCTCCAGCAAAATCAACTTCCTTTAAAGCCGGCACATCTTTCTTGCCGTGGCCCCAGTTGGATTCCATAGACTTCTGCTTCTAAGTCATTGTTTTACCGAAACAAAATGCACAGCGCATGGAGGGCCAGTAAATGTATTAACTCAAAATGCCCAGAGAAATAAAGCCCACCTGTATAAATACCGGGCGGCCGGGAACGAGCCGTTTACTTATCATTGTAAAGCCCCGAAGACAGTAGGAAGGGATTCTCGTGTTTATTTTTTCTACACAAATGAGTATTGCAGCCGCCGCCCATGTCAGGAGGAGTGTGAGAAGCTGCCTTGACAGGAATCGTAATAGAACATTCACTAAACTGCACAGAGTATGTTGCCTGCTAGCTACTCTACGTAACGTCGGAATCGTTCAGGGCTCCGGGTGGACAGCAGGATGTGCTTGGAGGGAATGGCCAGCCCTCGCGTGCAGACTGTGCACACCTGTATTCGCCGTCTCTAACGGCAAGAGCTTGGCCAGCTCTGGGATGTGAGCCAACCTGAGGGGTTTATGTCGTTAGCACAAGAACAGGGCATCTTGGGTGGATTGACTCGTGGTGTCGTTCTTCAGGCTATTTTAGACCACTGCTTCCTTCCAGCCAATCCCCCCGCTCGTTAAGGACTGAGAGTCTCATTCTCTTATTTGTTAAGATTTGTTTTCTCTAAGTCAATCCTATTTACACTGCTTTTTGAGTAAAAGCATATGGAGATCACAGGAAGATTTTTCATCTGTCACAAACAACTTGCGGCATCGCCCTTTGAGGATGGCTGCCTGTTTAGCGCCCAGGGATGCCCGGGAGTACAAGTATGTCCCAAATATTACACGGGACATACTTATCCTTACCATGAATGCATCAACCAGTTATATTTGAACTGGGGGAGAATGATGAGTGATTTGTAAGAATAAGTAAATAAATTTGAAAGAAAAATAAGTCTTTTTCACAGTGTAAGTATGTTGCATGGAAATCTGGGACATACTTATGCTTAAAAGTTACTTATTTTTGGGGCGCCTGGGTGGCTTAGTCAGTTAAGTGTCCGACTTTCGCTTAGGTCATGATCTCACGGTTCGTGGGTTCGAGCCCCGCGTCGGGCTCTGTGCTGACTGCCAGCTCAGAGCCTGGAGCCTGTTTCAGTCTGTGACTCCCTCTCTCTCTGACCCTCCCCTGCTCACGCTGTCTCTCTCTCTCTCTCTCCTAGAAATAAATAAAACATTTAAAAAAAAAAAGTTACTTATTTTTAAGTCTAAGTAAATACATTTTCTTAAATGAGTAAGTTTTAAAGGATAAGTATGTCCCATGCAAATGTGGGACATACTTGTACTTTAAAAATATTCACAGACCACCTGCGTGGCTCAATCGGTTGAGCATCTGACTCTTGATTTCAGCTCAAATCATGATCTCAAGGTCAGGAGATCAAGCCCTGAGTGGGGCTCTGTGTGGACAGTGTCTGGTTGGGATTCTCTGTCTGTCGTTCTGTCTGTCTCTGTCTCCCCCTCTGCCCCTCCTGTGCTCATGCTCTCTCTCTCTGAAATAAAAAAATAAAAAATAAAAATAAATAAAATTATTCATGATTTACCCAAGATTCAAGTTTAAGTTGGGACATACAGATACTTTAAAAATTATTCATCATTTATGCAAAACTCAAGTTTAACTGAGCCTCCTATATTTTATCTGGCAAAGCTACCTTTACGAGCAGAAACTAGTGCTTTTTTTTAAGTAGCAGATGATAATAATACCATCTTGGTGCTGGAGGAATATTTAAACATGGTCCTTCTGACGCTACTTTTGCAAGTCAGACTTTATGTTGTGTTCACCTTACACCCTGTGGGATCAGAAGTCCACGCCAGTCACCAAACGTGTCACCAAATCGCACCATGCAGTTTGACACTCAGCCACTGAAATTGTCTGCATAAAGCCCACAAAGGGAAAAGGGGAAAAACAAAACAAAACAAAAAAATATCTTCAGGTGGCAAGTGGTTGTCTGTGTGTTTATACCTAAGTCAAGCCGTGTACTCACGATACCTGCATTTTTAGTTAATTTATTTAGTTTTGGGAGACAGAGAGAGCAGGGGAGGGGCAGAGAGAGAGGAGAGAGAGAGAATCCCAAGCAGGCTCCACGCTGTCAGCAGAGTCTGACTCAAGCCTTTACTTCATGAACCCGTGTAGCACTTGGGTGGATGCACGGTCACGAGAAAACCAAAAGCAGAGCACAGGAGCCTCGTGTTTCCGGTAGTATTCAAGAATCGATGGCTTCTCGCCGAATGAAGTTCTAGAAAGCTTGGCCTCCTGAGGATCGCCCGAGGCTGATGCTTCTCGGCAGAGCGGGGGCCGCTTACTGGGGAGGGGTAAGTAGGTGGGGAGCCCTGTTGGGGCTCTGGGCACTGCTGGTGGGAAATTCCGCATCCTGGCTGGTTTGGAAGACGTGAGCTAGACACACGTGGGATCTGCAAACACGTGGCCGACAGCCGCCCCTGCCAGACAGGCTCCTGCTGGACGTTGTGAGAGACAGGAATTTCGAGAGCCCCTCGTCCCCAGGAGCCTGGGTGGCCCTGCTGACCGTTCACAGAGGAGACAGATCTGCAGAAGAAATGCGGCCGGAGGTCAGCGAGACACGACGCAGGAGGGAAGCAGACCTGCATCAGTTGTTCCCAATGTCCTTCCTGGGTCCAGACGGGAACTGAATGACTGACAGTGTCTTTCTGCGGCGGGTCGAGGAAATGCAATAAGATACTTCTCAGAGGCTCCGCGCATAAATGGTGAAGGTTGTTTTTGCCATTACGAGGGCAAGCTTTCTGGAAGCGCAACCAACGAGAAAGAGTAGATTCTTGAATCATGTAGGAGACACAAGGCGTGTGTGTGTGTGTGTGTGTGTGAGTGTGTGTGCGCGCGCGCGCGACTTGCTAAGTATATCATCATTAATGGAATAAATATGGCCCTTGCCTTTATGGGTCTCGAAGGCATTGGAAAGCCGACGTTGAACAGAGATTATAAATAATTATAGGATCTACTGCGGATGCCGAAATTGTGTATTTACATCATGTTTTCCTAGCAGCCGGGATGGGGGAGTTCGCTCAGCCAGCCGTCGACCGGCAACAGAGAGCGTTTTCACAATTAGCTACAGAAACCTCGTACGTCCAGCAGCGTCTGGGGCAACACACACCTTGTCTGTTCTTTCTGTAATCATGGCTCCGTGTCTGTGCGTGATCTGTGCTCTTGATGAATGATGGGGGAAGAGAATTCCAGTAACGAGGCTGCTCTCCGTCATCAAGAATGAGAATCACAGGGGTGCCTGAGGGCTCAGTCGGTTAAGCGTCCGGCTTCGACTCAGGTCATGATCTCACGGTTCATGAGTTCAAGCCCCGCGTCGGGCTCTGTGCCGACAGCTCAGAGCCTGGAGCCTGCTTCACATTCTGTGTCTCCCTCTCTCTCTGTCCCTTTCCTGCTCACAATCTGTCTCTCTCTCTCTCTCAAAAATATTAAAAATTTTTTAAAAAATGACAAATCACAGATGTTCTCACAAACTGTCCTGCATGGGGCTCAGCTCTATTCCGTGTTCCTCTAAACGTTCATTTGAAGTCTTTCTAATGGTGTCCCGCACTGTTAAACAGTTCAGCGGGACTTGGCTTTCCAGTAAAAGTAGAATTGTGGACCCACCTCCCCCTTGCTACACACAGTGACCCCATGAAACCCCGATATTCTTGTATCTTACGTAACATTAAGTTACAACGTGACCTTTTCTTGTCTGTTGTTTTTTACACTTGAACGGGGCCCTTACCCTCATTTGGAGGACGTAAATAAACAATGTGTGATACATCGAAGCCGGAGCCAGTGTTGATTTCTCCCTCCGGTCTCTGTTGTGTGGCCCAAATACGACAAAAATAACAACCGGTCTCTTAAGCGTGTGCGTGAAGGCTTGCTGTGGTACTGGAAGATTTGTTTTAATTTATCTTTTTATTTATTTTTTTAATTTTAAGTATGCTCCACGCCCAACATGAGGCTTCAACTCATGACCCTGAGATTCACAGACACACGTTCTACCGACTGAGCCAGCCAAGGCTCCCCGAACTGAAACATATTTCAGAAATGAAAGGTGCCTTTGACTTTCAGCAAGTTTCTGCAATAAACTGAAACAGCTGCGTTAGTCAGATACCCCAGGCGCCACACTGTAACCCCAAAATAGATTCTGAAATGATCTGGCTTGAGGAAAGTATGAAATAATGAGCAGATGTTAGGTCTGATAGCCCTATTTAAAAAAAAAAAAAAGAAAGAAAGAAACCATGAAAACATACAAAGATAATCACCGTTCTCCCTTGAATGCACCAAAAATTAAACAGTACATTGCTCTGGGTAACCTGTAATTACCTGGCTGATGGGGGGTAGGGGGAGGGAGGTGTTGCCCAATGTATACTGGGAATGCCTAATTATTTAGACTGAATGTTTGCATAGCAGTAATTTTCCGATTACTCTGATTGAAGGGGCATCCTTTACCTGTTTCTAAGAATTGTAATTTATCGTCTCCTGAAAATTTGCTTTCTTGTGCATGATTGTTATGCCTAACACAGGTCTGTGCATCCCCTAGGGAGGGGGGACCACACGGCTGTCAGGAGGAGGGGTTGAGTCTAAATCTGCCATCACGGAACGGGGGGGAAGAAAAGTGAACTGTTAGGATGTTCACCCAGGAGCATCAAGGGATGTGTCTGCAGAGACACCCCAGAGAGGAGGGGTCTGTCTCCCCAGTAGCCACATACGACGGCACATGGTGGCGGTATTTCATTGGAAAACCCAAACTTCGGGGCAATGACGGAGTCTGAATCCATTCAAACTTGTTCTGGACAATCTGCGTCCATTTCCCTCCATTGCAACGAGCTTCCTGGGTACATTTCCAGAACTTTCTTACGGACGCCGGCCCCCCAAACACACACTCGCAGGTGTACGTAGTTCCCCCAGGTGCGTCCGTCTCACGCGGTACTCAGAATTTGGCCTATCGCTTTTTACGTGTGGGTAGGTCTTAGAAATCTTCCCCTGATGCAAAGGAGAGGTTTATCCATTTTGTTTCTTACTTACTTTTTTAATGTTTTAAACGCTTTTGTTTTTGAGAGAGAAAGAGACAGCGTGAGCATGGGAGGGTCAGAGAGAGAGGGAGACACAGAATCTGAAACAGGCTTCAGGCTCTGAGCCCGACGTGGGGCTTGAACCCGCGAACCGTGAGATCATGACCTGAGCTGATGTCAGACGCCTAACCGACTGAGCCACCCAGGCGCCCCAGTTTCTTACTTATTTTTTTAAGGCTTATTTATTTATTTTGAGAGACAAAGAGGCAAAACAGAGAGAGAGAATCCCAAGCAGGCTCCATACGATCAGCACAGACCCCGACTTGGGGTTCGAACCCACAAACCATGACCTGAGTCAAAGCCAAGACTCGGTCACAGAGGTAACTGAGTCACCCAGGCGCCCCTGGGCATTATTTTGTCCCAGAGAAGTGACTTTCCAGAAACACTATTCACTGCCCGAGACCGTCCACTGCTATGAAAGAGTCTCAAATGCCTCACGGCAGCCAGTTATCTGCCAGGCACAAGGCGCTTTTCAACGTGCAATTCGGATGCTGCTGGTGGTGGCGGTGACAGGTGGAAACGAAACTGAAACATAACATAAGCTTCTGAGCTACCAGGAGGCTCTGAAAGGGAACTATCAGACCCAATAGCCTAAATGCAAACTGAGGAGACAGTGCCTTCCACCACTGGCTTCTACTTGAACCCAAAGCAGAGGAATAAACCCACAACTAGGAATACATATGGTGCACGATTACCGCCCATGCAACCTCCCTGCTCTTCACACCAAGTGGACGATAACGCACTTTAGAAGACATGCTAGTTTATTTCCAAATGTTCTAGAAATACGGCGGGTCCCCGTCAGCTAACACTCCTTCCAACATTACACAGATGGTACTCAAAATATAAAGTGACTGCAAGTGAAAAATGAAATTAATAAAAGTTTTATTTGGCATTCATGACCTAAAATAACAGGCAAGCCCTTCCCTAGGGGATTAGTGGCCCAGAAGTTGAATGGATGGTGGAGAGTGATTTACAAAGATTTCTTTATAACGTGTGCTCCACATCCTGACTTCACGGGAGAGCACGTCATTCAGGAAAACAGAAGCTGACTACCGCGTTGACGGACAGACTCACGAAAGCAAACACAGTCTCCAGTCAGACTCGGGTACCCTGGGAAGCAGGAATGCGCAGCAAGGGGACTCTTCTAGAAGAAGGATTCAGGTAAAAGACAGAAATGGGGCCAAGCCAAGGTCCTGTGGCAGGTGCTGCTGTAGAGATGTTCTAAATCAGCAAAGAAGCTGGAGCACTGGAACCGAGTGAGCAGAGAAGACAGACTCAGACATGCTACACATCGCGACTGTTGTCTTTGCTCGCAGTGCAACAGGGAGCCCTTGCAGGGTTTGGAGCAGACGGAGATCCAGGGCAATAGCAGGCATCACTAAAGAGGAAATATAGCACAGTCCATCTAGCTCGCCCGCCATCTTGGTTCCCGGTAGATACACTACCTGCACGCAAACCCAGGTCTCTGATTCATCGTCCAGGGTTCCTCCAACCACCCAATGTGTCTCCTTCTGCTTACGATTCCCCACGCTGCTCGTTGAAAAATTCTTGGCTTCACAAGAGATCAAATGTCGGTGATGTTTAGGAGGAACACCAAGAAGGTATCAGAGGTAGGACATAGAATCCATCAAATATGCCCCTTGAACGCCCCACTGCAAAATGCAGACCCACACGCACATCTTTAGCAGCTCCTTCCTCCCTAAGTTAGGTCGTTCCCCAGAGGCACCTTCTGGCCATCTCACGGGATGGACGTCCAGTTGCGTGAACTGGTTTGGATCCAACTGGAAGACTCCAGAAGCCAAGCTCACTCGCCTTATTTGATGCGTTGGTGCGACGCATCCTCGCTTGCCAAGTGTGGTGATTCAGGCTCTTGCTTGAGCACCAGGATCCATCATGTCACAGGTGTTTAAGTAAACCTGGTCACTGAGGTCTTGTTTTCTTTGTTAGCAACCCTTCAATGGACCCCCAACATCAAAATATTCCTCAAGACTGTGGTTTCCAACCCAGGGTGATTTTACCTCCAGGCGACATTTGACAACGTCTGGGGATATTTTGGGCGGCCAGGATTGGAAGGGAGGGAGGGGGATGCTACTGGCATGTGGTGGATGGAAACTTAGGGCCACTGCTCAATACCGGGTGTAGAGGACGCCCCACCCAGAGAATGATCTGGCTCCAAAAGCCAATAGCGCCAAGCTAAGAAAACCTGCTTTAAGGGCGGAATTTGAATATGAAGGTTATGAAACCATTAATTACAAGGCAATCACCGGTCTGCTTTGAAATATTTCCTCTCTCAGAATCACGCTGGTTGTGAAACGTGTGTGTTCTCAAGCGTAAGCAGAACAAGGCTCTTGCTGTCGCTGAGCCGGTAACAGAAGCCAGAGAACCAACCCTGTAGCCAGCAGTCGACCCTTACAAAGTGAGGGGCTGGCAGATCTGGAGGTAAAATCAGGAAAAGGTAAGAGTGAAATCAGGACATTATAGGGTTTCTTTATGAGAATACCATAGCCAGTCTCATTAGCCAAGAATATTTCATAAATATGGAGTCTGAGTAAAAACAGTAGAGAAAGAGCATCTATACAGGTCTATAGTTTAACACAATTGTAAAGCTGACGTAACCACGGTCAAAGCAGACGCCTGTGGTCCTGTGAATTCACACGTGGTGAAGGAGATTTGATTCCTGTGCTATGTTTAACACAAGCGCACTGTTACATGGACGGACCTTGAGGGTGTTATGCTGAGCGAAATAAGTCAGGCAGAGAAGGACNGGGGGATTGTGGGTGATCATCAAGACAGTGTCACGTTTCCGAGAAATCCTCAAAAGGAGGCAAAAGCAAGTGTCATTGGGTGTTTTCCTTGTTAAAGTTGCATGAAAAGGAAAAAGATTCCGTTCAGCCAATAGATGCCAGTGATTCTGTTAGTGACAGTGAAAGTCATGCTGTGTAATAACTTTCCTCTCTCTTGTCTCCCTCACACCAGCCATGAAGGCTTTCTTTTTTTTTTTTAATTAAAAAAAATTTTTTGTGTTTATTTTTGAGAGAGATCATGAGTGGGAGAAGGGCAGAGAGAGACACACAGAATCCGAAGCAGGCTCCAGGCTCTGAGCTGTCAGCACAGAGCTCGACGCAGGGCTCGAACCCACGAACCGCGAGATCATGACCTGAGCCGAACTCAGATACTCAACCGAATGAGCCACCCAGATGCCCCTGAACATTTTCAAAGGTAAGTGAAGGTTAGTTTATTTTTTTATGTTTTGTATTTTCTTTATTATTTTGGATTATATTACAGTATTGTAATTATTTTTATATGACTACTTCTGGGTTGTGGAATTAATCCTCTGAGTTTCCACTATTTCTTATGAGGAAATTTGCTTTGCTATACAAGCGCTTTGGATTAGAAGCATGTTTCCAGAACGAATGATGCTTGCAAACTATGGTTTTGCCAAGATTAATTTTAGATATTCAATATTACAAGGTTGAGGGGGACAACGGACATCTCAAAAAAGAGATTTTTCAAAGTGGGTTATTCACATGTATCTTGCCTGGGTGGAGACAAAATGTACTACTGTGTTAAAATCCTACAATGAGGGTTCTTTGTCATTACTTACAGACTGTGAATGTGCAGAAGCAAAATTTCAGAAGACCAATGCACAGCAAACAGGAATAACGAAAGTAGATCGCGGAAGAGAGAATGAAAGTATGGGGTTGAGAGCCACGTACATGGTTAGTGTTTCATGGTCCTCTATTGTTCACAAGGACAAGCTGGGTTCTTTTTTATTATTTTTTTCATGTTTATTTATATTTGAGAAAGACAGCCTGAGCAGGGGAGGGGCAGCGAGAGAGAGGGAGACACAGAATCCGAAGCAGCTCCAGGCTCTGAGCTGTCAGCACAGAGCCCGATGCGGGGCTCGAACCCACGAACCGTGAGATCATGACCTGAGCCGAAGTCAGACACCCAACCGAATGAGCCACCCAGGCGCCCAAGATAATGATTCTTAAGCCACAGAAGCCAAACCTATGATGTGAAGTAGTTAAGAGAAACGCATGGAAACCCCCCAGTACCTCTTTCTCCCTGGAAAAAAGAACACACCCGTGTATGGGCAACTCCCTGTGCCTGTGGAGATCGTCCACAAGAATTAGGAAAGGTTTGTGTAGGGTCTGGCTGCGTCGTCGCCAGCTGCCAAGAGCTGACAATGATATTCCACCGCCGTTAGGAAGGGAAATCCATCCAACTGGATTCCCAAAGCACACTGTAAAATGCAATGGCAATATCCAAGGACCATGGCGATTCTGACTGAAGGTTGTAAAACAGAAACAGCCAGAATGGAAAAAAAAAACAACCAAAAAAAAACCCAGCTGGACCAATTTTCTGTCAAACTACAAATTTATAGAGATTGGGAATAAGAGCTGTAGAAATGAAAATATTACATAATGACGGACCATTAATAACTGCCTTGTAAAATCCTCATACATCGGCCAGATGGCGGGTGTGTACCATGTAGGATAACGGGAATGAAAAAAAAATGGATTCCAGTTCTTGATTCACAGAGGTCATGTGAAAAACACCAACAGGTTTCTTCTCGACCCCAGATGGCTTTTGATCCCGCCTTAAATCGCCAATACTGAGCTCTGACTGAACACGGTAAAGTGAAGAGATTCAGTGTTTTTTCTAAAACGAAGCAAAATGCAAGTGTGGGTCATGCATTCAATTTGTTGGGTCCCCGTTGGTACTCAAAAGGGACGCCTTGGTGGCTCAGTCCGTTGAGCATCTGAGTTTTGATCTCGGCTCAGGTCATGATCCCAGGGTCATGGTATCAAGCCCTGAGGCTGGGCTCCATGCTGAGCGTGGAGTCTGCTTGGGATTCTCTCTCTTTCTCCCATTGCTTCTCTCCCCCATTCGCATTCTCTCTCTCTCTGCCCATTATATTAATAATAATTTGAAATAAAAGAATGCTCTATTTACACATGAATGAAGCCATATTTGAGAACATTATTTGTACATTATTAGTACGTTAAAAAGTCTTGCTCACCTTTGGTTTCAGGTTTGGGTTTGTGTTGTTTTCTTTTTTTTTTTATTTAAAAAAATTTTTTTAATGTTTTTATTTATTTTTAGGAGAGAGAGAGAGAGCGTGAACAGGGGAGGGTCAGAGAGAGAAGGAGTCACAGACCGAAACAGGCTCCAGGCTCCGAGCTGGCAGTCAGCACAGAGCCCGACGCGGGGCTCGAACCCACAAACCGCGAGATCATGACCTAAGCGAACGTCGGACGCTCAACCGACTAAGCCACCCAGGCGCCCCTGTGTTGTGTTTTCTGGATCGTTCTGCCAAATATGCCACAGTGTGGTTTGAAAATCACAGCTTATGGGATCTCGTGCTAAGCCCCACTGCTATGGAAGATCATATTTGGTGGGTAAAATTAAAAAATAACAAGCACTGGCAAGAATGTGCAGAAAAAGGAACACTTGTGCAAACTGGTGCAGCCACTGTGGAAATCAGTACGGAGGTTCATCAAAAAGTTAGGAGCAGACCTACCCTAAGATCCGGTAATTGCACTACTGAGTATTTCACCAAAGAAAACCAAAGCACTAATCCAAAAAGTTGATGCACTCCTATGTTTACAGCAGCCTTACTTACAACAGACAAGACAAAGAAGCAACCCAAGCGTCCGTCCATCGATAGATGAATGGAAATATTCAAATATCTTGGAAATATCCAAGAGAAGGAAGAGGCATCGAACTCTGTCCACAGCAAAATGGGTATTTCCAGGACATTATAATGCATCGTTCATGGTGCCAAATCGGCCCATCCTGGTCTTAACGGGTGCTCAGCCATTGTTTACCCACGGCAAAAATAAGCACAATAACGCCAAGAGCTCAGATCTCTGCCCGTCAGGTGCACCTCTGTTCATTCTCACTTACTGGACCGATACCCCTGTTTAAGCTTCGCCTTTTGTGGGGTTTCCCCCTTCTTCCAAAGTGCTGGTTGTAAGCATCCTGTACACAAATCCCGATTCATTATGAGGAATCCTTCTCTGGCCAGTGGCTTTCCGAGACATTGCTCCTAAGGGGACTGTAAGAGCTGACTGTGCCCCGGGCTGGGAGCCAGACGCATGTAATGAGATGCGAGAGCCCAAGTCTTTTCTCCGTGATGTCCTTGAGAAGTTAGGATCATTTCGGACGAAATTCAAGACCCAGGCAGGCAGGTGTCTGCCTCGGCTCATCTGAGGGTGGGGAAGAGACAGGGAAATGGAGAGTCGTTGTGTGATGGGCATGAAGTCCAGGTTACTCAAGATGCACATTTTTCAGAGCTGTACCGTCCCACACCGTGCATACGGCTAGCAACACTGTAAAGCGCACCGAACACTGTGCTGATGGTGGATTTCGTATTATGTGTTTTTTACCACAATTGAGAAAAAAGGTTTATCTCAGCTTGTAACTTCACAGGGTTTTTACAAGACGGTTTCTTCCATGTACTTCTGGAAGGAAACTTGCCTGTTAAAATAAACCCTAGGATCAACAGACTGAATGGGGGGTTAAGGAGATCATAGTTTTCTGCACAAAACAAAACAAAGCACAAATCCCAAATTCTTCCATGAATACAGTCATTCAATGTAGGTCTTCGGCATTTGACAGTTTCATCCAGTGCCCAATGTTTTCACGAGAAGGAACACGGAGAATCTGGTGCTTAACTTCTTTAATGAACATCTCGTTAGTTTTATTACGGGGGCATCACGTGGCTCATTGGAATGATCAGGAACCAGACGGAGTGTTAAATCTGGGCTCCATGAGGTATTATTCGCTATGAGATCTCAAACAAATGACTTCGTCTCTTCTATGGCTCAATTCTGCTACCTCTAAAGTGGACACATCTCCTATGCCTCACAGTGTTTTTAAGTCTGAGATGATAATTTGTTCCCATAAGTTGAATTCCTAGATATGAATACCTCCATCTTTAACGTTTAAAGGAGCCTTCATTGTAACTATTTTCCAGTTGGCCACACCAGTCTGCATTCCCAGCCACAGCGCACAAGGGTCCTGACTCCTCGATATCCTCACCATGAGTTCTCTCATCTTTTCGATGAGCCCTTGTAACAAGGTGGCGTGATATCTCACAGTAGATTCGATGGGAATTTGAATGAAATATCTGCACAGCTCTGTTCACTGATGCACCATTCCTAACAGCCATGGAAACAACGAATGAATGGATAAAGAGGATTTGACACACACACACGTTTTCCTTAACGTTTTGGAAACAAGGTTATTGGGTCCTTTTAATAGAGATGCAAAAGGACTGTGCTTCCCCGGAAGGGAAGAGACGTGCATGAAGAGAGTGTGTAGTTACTCTACAGAAATTCTGGAGCCATCCCTGCCCGGAAGATGTAGAACTGGACGCTATATTGGCCTCCCTGTCCCTGAAAGATTCCCTCGGCCAAGGGGTCTCCATGATGACAGGTGGACGAGCTTGGTCACCAGTAAAAAGGCTTCTGTGTGACCTTCAGTTTGTGTTTACCAAGGAGCAAGTGTTAAACTACATGAGAAAAAGGAGTGTACGATCAAATTATCTTATTTGTTGATAATGATGATGAAGGTACCTTTTTAACAAGCGGCAAAGGCAGGGCACAAAGTCACCCTCAGGCACCGGGTAAGGGCACCAGTCCGGCCCCTGAACAGTACTTTGTTTTAATAAAACTTTATTAGAACACATACTGTCTAGGGAAGTTTTTGTGCTCTCTGACAGACACGGTGTGTCCTATAATGCTGAAAACATTTACCATCTGGTTGTCTGCAAAAAAAGATAAAATAATACTGCATCATATATTTGAAAGTTGGTAACTAAATAGAACTTAAAAGTTCTCCTTACAAGAAAAGTGTGTAACTATGTGTGGTAATGGATGTAGGTACACTAACCATGGTGCTCATTTTTGCAATACACATAGGTACTAAATCACCATGTTGTAGACCCAAAACTAATACACTGTCATGCATCAATTCTACCTCAATAAAAAAATTAAAAATTAAATTTAAAAAGAGCGACTATTGGCCCTTGAACTAGATGAATACAGAAAAGCTTATTCTGGGGCGCCTGGAGGGCTCAGTCGGTTAAGCATCCAACTTTGGCTGAGGTCGTGATCTCACGGTTCATTGATTCAAGCCCCACGTCGGGCTCTGTGCTGACAGCTCAGACCCTGGAGCTGCCTCATATTCTGCGTCACCCCCCCTCTCTGCCCCTCCCCTGCTTGCTCTCTATCTCTCTGTCTCAAAAATAATAAACATTAAAAAAAAAAAAAAGAAAAACTGATTCTGAAAACCAAAGAAGCAGACCAGAAGCAGACTTCTTAAAAGATACAAAGTTTTATTAAACAATCCTGGAATGAATAGTATTATTACATAAATTAGGCAGCAGTAAAATTCCCCTAGGGTATATATACAAATCACAGTGATTTTCATTGTGCAAGATTTGAAAAGGATTCGAGACAGGCTATTTCTGTTTCCACATGAGAAGCTGGGATGACACCCCTCACCCCCCACCCCCGGGATCCCCGTGCAAAGGCACTCCGTCTCGTGTCTGTGGCATCCCCACGGCCGTCACGGGGACCCCGCGATCACGGGCGACCCGGCCAGGCAAGAGAGAAGGTACAATCGTCATGCAGAGCTGAACGGCCCGCGAGCACAAGGCTCGCGGAGCGTCAGAGGCCACAGCTCCCTTCCGCTGAAGCACACGCGCCATGACATTCTTCCGTCACTTTCAACACAGGTGTCCACCGTGGGACAGCCGATGAGCACGCAACAGGGCGGGTTACGCCACCACCACGTACGGGGACCGCTACCCAGCACTTCCCTTTTACTCTGAAGGTCTGTTCCCTTGGGTGCGAAAAGCAAACTGGGTAGGAGAACGCGACGCTTGGTGAAAACAGACATCCTGCCCGCCGTGGTCACCAAGACACGCACAGACACGCAGCACACACCACACAACCCACATGCATCGTTCACACAAGCGTCCGAGGGCCTGTCTTCTGGCGTTTGAGAAGTGGACGTCTTTCTCTGAAGGCGACGCCCTGAGAAGGTCTTCTCACACTCGGCGGACAGACCTCCAGGGAAAGAACAACTCCAGCCTCCCATTCTGGGCTCAAGCGCGACTCGAGTCCACTCCGTGGACGTGTTTGTTTCTCGATGGGAAATCAATTGGCTGGAAAAGCATATCCAACCAAGTGGCTGAGATGAGAGCTTTCAGGTCGCCGTGGGATGGGACTCAGCCTGGCGCAGCCCTGGGGAATCACGGGGTTGAGGTTAGGACACGGACCCAGATTTTCACAGTTACCGTGGTCCAAAATGTAGAGGCAACTCAGGTCATAGGTAGGAAGGGCCAATGAGTCCCACATGATTCGACTGGGGCGCTGGGGATTCTGGGGTTGGGAACACGGGAGAGCTCGGTGGAGAGGAGAGAGTGAGACAGAGCAGGGCACTGGAGGCTCACGCCCGGGGAGGCCAGGCGGGGGTGAGAGAGGCATGGGAGAGCATCATGACTGTGGAGCGGGGAGCACGGATGTGGAGCTGGGCTCTCAAGGCGAGGAGGCCAGCCTCCAGCCTCCGAAGCCGAGACGTGCCCTCGGCCACAGCAGACGGGGTCGGCCACACACAGTGCTCACCTGTGCTCTTCGGGAAAGGTGGGCGTCGTCCAGCGCAAATGTACAATATGCGGTTACAGCCGGCTGTGACTCAACTGCCTTCTTAGTTTTGAAGGTGTGTATCCAGCCGGGCTGGTGACAATCCCCTTAGAAAGAGCCACACCCGCCCCTACATCCTTCTTGGCGTTTCCGGGGGGTGATTTGTTCATGGTGTTTGTATTTCACAAAATATTGCCAAGTCATAACGCTGCATTGAACAAAAGGAGTCCAGAGGGGTGTGTGTGTGTGTGGTTTCCCTGGTGCGAATTTTGCGAACATTTCCATGACGTTTTTTTCAAGGATTTTTTGTTTTGTTTTGTTTTGCACACGGATATTTGATCAGATCCCAGGATATTTCACAATGTCCCCACCTAGTAAGCTACTTTTCAGTTATAGAGAGTGACGGTCCGGGGGTGTGGGACCCGTTTTGAGTAAATCGGTGTTTGTCTGACATCACTCTGCATAATTGACAGCCCAGCCACAGGCAGTTAACACAAGGCTTGTGCCGCTTCGAATATTGAAATGGCAAAGAGTGGGCTTAACACCATTTGGTATTCCTGGAATCCCTTTTGATTTTTAATTTGTTTTGAACGGCTGCTGGCGGATGACAATGTTTTTAAAGAACCGTGTGGAGATCCAAGCGTTCCCATGTAGGGTTGTTTTTGTGTCGTGTGCATATCTGTCCAAAATTAAGGCAGCGCATTCCAGGCAATCTTGATGCTATTTTCATTCCAGACATTAAATCCGGGATGGTAAGAACGAACCCCGAAAATAGGCATATGGGTCCACGTGTCCACATAGAATGTAGTATCATGTTCAAGAAAGGTGTTTCATTTATTTTTATTTTCCTTGAGCACGAAGCTCCGAAATAATAATAATAATAATTTATTTTTACAAGTAGAGGAGACGAGATCCTTGTTCTCACTTGTGGGTTTACATCTGAGCGCACAGACGGACTTTGTTCATTTAGCATCGGAACACGCAATGGTGAAAACAGTTCAGACTTCGCTGGATGTGTTTGTGCAAACAGGACGGGCATCGCTCAGCACAGACTGAAAGCGCCATTCTGGGGGAACACTCTTTGACAAGAATTATCGAGTTCCTCATCAGAAAGAGTTCATTTTGCTAAATCCTGTGCTTACTCTGATCTACTCATCGGCGTGCTACTTGAAGAGCAGGTCATTGGCGGGAGAGGGGGACAGGCCGGGCGCCTTCGATTTCACGGTCTTTTAAAAGCTTTTATGTGTTCTTCACTCCACAGCCAAGCACCCCCAGCCTTGCCTTCCGGACATGTGAGTGGCGCCTGGCCGGATCCGACGGAACAGGCACGGCCTCTGACACTTCACTATGTAAGAAAAACGCCTGACTTCTCCACAGGGTGACTCCTCACATCCGTATGTGTGGCCTGCAGAAGTGGTCGGAGGGGACAGCTAGGGGCTCGGTCAGCTGAGCATCCGACTTCGGCTCAGATCACGGTCTCGTGGTTCATGGGTTCGAGCCCCGCGTCGGGCTCTGTGCTGACAGCTCAGAGCCTGGAGCTGCTTCTGATTCTGTGTCTCCCTATCTCTCTCTGCCCTTCCTCCCCTCATGCTTTGTCTCTCTCTCTCTCTCTCTCAAAAATAAATAAACATAAAAAAAAAAATTAGAAGAGTGGTCGCATGCACAGAAAAGGCTTTCCCAAGCACAGTGCTGGAAAACGGTGTTTATGGCTGCCCAAGGAGGCGGATGTTTCCAGGCGAAGCATGGGAANACACTCGGTGGACAGGAACGGGAGAGGCTGAGGTTCGCTACGCGAGCGCTTACCTCCTTGAGCTCATTTGTGTCTTACTTTTCCCCAAATGGAAGTTAAAAGACCACGTTTGCATGAAGGTCATGGAAAGCCGTTTGCTGGGTTTTTGCGTTTTGTTCGAGCGAGGGCCCAACAGGAGCCACCCATTACCNCCCCCCCCCCCCGGAGTATGGAATTTCTAGAGCTGACGCTCTACATATCTGGACTGCATTCCAATCCTGGCCCAACGTTAATGGCCAGTGGCGATTCTCAGACTCAAATGCAAACTGGTCTCTTCCTCTCTGCCCTTCTGGCTTCAAGACCTAACGTCACCAGATATGACGCACTGAAGACAAGGGACGCGGACCCACCACGTATTTTCTTCACAAACTACAAAATGCATAGAAGATGATACAAAATACACCGTATCTGTCTTAGCTTTTGTCCCCAAGGAAAGAGATTCTCCAAAGAGCAATTTGAAAAAGAAAAGTCACCGGCTCTGCCAAGTATGAACATTTACATCAACACACAATTTCTGTGCTCCACTCATACTGTCTCTTGATACACGCACACGCACGCCATCTGTGGTTATAGCTGGACATGTTCCGTTCACACTCATAAAGTGAAGTCTATGAGGAAAACGGAGATATCACAGTAGGTTCATCGCACTGAGAGAGAAGATAAAATCTACAGCCCAACAATTTCCCAAAATGTCCTACTGTGCAGTAGATTTCCAGTTGCTTAAATAAGGCCAAGTCCTCGACTTTCTGCGGGTCTGCAGTCTCTTTATGTACATCCAGATGTATAGAACATGTAAATGTCCTTATCACGTGGAGATGACCCTTCTTCCGGGCTAATGTGCAGCAATCTTTGTCCCCGGCAGGTTTGAATCATCCTGTTTCTCCCGTGAAAAAAGATAAAGGATTTGGTTAGTTTGCAAAATGACTGGATAAATTTTGTTAAGAATAGCAGTAACTCAAAAAGAACTCAATGATAACACGCACAGCAACAAACTTTTTCAATGAAATTCTTGCTGCAAACATCCGCAAGCATGAATTCTAAGGGCTGGGAGGTGCTTAATTAAACAAAACAACACTAAGCAGTCCTATTTTTTTTTTAAAAAATGTTTAATGTTTATTTTTGAGTGAGAGAGAGAGAGACACAGAGTGGGTGCGGGGGAGGGGCAGAGAGAGACGGAGACACAGAATCCGAAGCAGCTCTAGGCTCTGAGCTGTCAGCACAAGGAAAGCTGGATCCTGTCTCAATGGGCTTCTCTGCAGAACCTTCCAGTTAGCCAGAAAATATTTTATTCTGAGGTCTAATAAAAGCTAAAGTGTGAGGTGTCCCCCCGACACCTGTCCTAATATCCTCTTCCATGGGCTAAAACCATGGAGAAGGCGCCTACAAAGACGAACAGTTAAGTCATACGGCTATGACTTAGCTCTAGAGCGCAGTGTTCAACCTGTGCGTGTGTCTCATCCATGGGAGACCATTCGCTCCCCAAAGAAATACCTTCCTGCATGGAGAGTCACCCCTGATCACTGAGTGCTGAAAACACCGATCTTTGGTCCGCCCTGTGTGCAAAATGACGAAGACAAGACTAAAATGTTGGGACGCCTGGGTGGCCCCGTCAGTTAAGTGTCCAACTGTTGATTTCAGCTCAGGTCATGATCTCAGGAATCAAGCCCCACGTCGGGCTCTACACTGGCGGCTCGGACCCTACTTGGGATTATCCTGCTTTCTGCCTCTACTCTACACTCGTGTGCGGGCTCTCTCGCTCTCTCGCTCTCTCTCTCCCCCCTCCCTCTCTTTCACTCTCTCGGAATAAATAAATGAAGTTCAAAACAATAGGAAGATCAAGAAAAGTCAACAAGTAGATGTATCACTGGCAATATTTGGCTTCTCTTCCTGCACGTGATTTTTCTTGCCTGGATTTCATGAGAAGCAAAGCCTGATTTAAGTGGCGTACAGAAGCAGGGTCCCCCCAGAACTGGGAGTCACTGGAAGATCTTTATCCCCTTGTAAAACATCCTTCAAAACCATAAACTCAGCGATTCCACAGACATAAAGTCCTAGACCTCACAGGTTCCAAGAGATGACAGACTCAAACCCAATCTTTGCAGCGTCACACAGAGCTTAGCCAATTCCATTTGAGGGGTTTACTTGTTATGACCACTTTTTAGTGAAAAGGGATGTAGAAAAACACCCTTTTGAAAACATGTGGTAGGTATTACGGGGTAGGTGGTGTGGACCTCTGGGCTTCCAGAACTAGAGAATGCAGGGATTTTTACGGAAGTAGGCGTGCCTCTCGAAGTTCAGGCACACACACCTTGCAGGGCTCGTACTCAGACGTACGGATTCTGTCCTTCAGCTCTGTCTGGGGAGAAGGGTATGGGACACAATGCTGTCCCTGAGCCACCTTGAGTAACCCTGAGTAACACGCCCAAAGCGGGGAGGCTGGCTAAACAATCTGATGAAGGGCCGTGTCACCCTCTGCTCCCCATTGCTGAAAATAAAGACATACCTGCCACGTGTGGATTCGCGTCCTCAGAAATTCTTGAAGACTTCCAAGTCCTTGGGCGACACAGCTGGGGCCGTGTTCCAATCATTGTCGGGATACGCCTCGAAGTTGGAGGTATCGCCCTCGCCGCACAGCTTGGGCACGATGGGCGGCTGTAGGGCCCACGCAAGACACAAAGGCACAGTTAGAAAGGAGCGGGATGCACCTGATGGGACATGTGTCCCCACGTCTACGGCTCTACGTAAAAATGGAGAGGAGGGGCGCCTGGGTGGCTCAGTCGGTTAAGCGTCCGACTTTCGCTCAGGTCATGATCTCGCGGTTCATGGGTTCGAGCCCCGCGTCGGGCTCTGTGCTGACTGCCAGCTCAGAGCCTGGAGCCTGTTTCAGAGTCTGTGTCTCCCTCTCTCTCTGACCCTCCCCTGCTCACGCTGTCTCTCTCTCTCTCTCTCTCCTAGAAATAAATAAAACATTAAAAAAAATTTTTAAAAAAATGGAGAGGAACAGAAAAAAAACGTTAAGAAAAGCACAGAAAACCCAAGGCGTCTTTCCCTAGTTTACGAACATGGAAGCTTCAAATCTGCAATCCCGCGCCTAAGGTATCCGCCAGCCGTGCAGTGTGAGGCACGAAGAGACATAACTCACTGCCCACCACTTGCTTCTTGAAGTCTAGACCGGAGAATCACCCAGAGACTTTGGATTCTGAGGTCCAGTGGCCCAAGTATGGAAAACCCCAGAAAGAGGTCAAGGGGAGCAGGCTCAGAGTTTTAGTATCTCCGATGCCAAGCCTCACTTAAATGATAAAACGAGGTCACTGGCATCGGGTAAGAGGTCAGCCCAGGTTTGCTGCAGAGGGACGGTGAGTAGATATTTCTAGTTTTGTGGGCTGGAGAGGCTCTGTTGTGACCACTCAGCTCTGCCACTACGGGGCAAGTAGCCTCGGACAAACTGTGAATGAATGGCTGTGGCCGTGTACTAATAAAACTTTATTTATAAAAATAAACAAGGGGCAGGGGCACCCGAGTGGCTCAGTAGGTTAAGTGTCTGACTCTTCATCTCAGCTCAGGTCATGATCTCACAGTTTGCGGATTCAAGCCCTACTTCGGGCTCTGAGCTGACCAGGCAGAGCCTGCTTGGGATTTTCTCTCTCTCTCCCTCTGCCCATCCCCCATGCTCTCTCTCTCTCTGTCTCCTTTTTCTCTCTCTCAAAATATATAAATCAGCATGAAAATTTTTAAAAAAATAAGCAAGGGCCTTAGGAGGAAATACAGCAAGAGTACCATTCAGCAATGACAATGCACACGTTCTGACATCTACTTGGTTTTTGAACGAAAGAGTATTACTTACTGAATTGAAAAAAATAAGTCAGTTAATACAATAAAATACTTAAAAGGTAAAAGCAGCCCATTGAGACATCGGTGGTCTGGGCTGAATGTTAAGATTCTGGGTTGGGGGCCAAGCATTAGCATATTTGAGATCTCACCATTGAGTCTAACAAGTGCAAGGTTGAGAACGTCGCTATTAAGAAGTGGTGTCAAAAATACATTCAGTTTAGGGGGGGCGCATGGATGGCTCAGGAGGTTAAGCATCAGACTTTTGGTTTCAGCACAGGTCATCATCTGATGGTTTGTGGGTTCAAGCCCCACACTGGGCTCCGTGCTGACAGGGCAAAGCCTGCTTGGGATTCTCTCTCTCTCTGCCCCTCTCCCTCTCCCTCTCTCAAAAATAAATAACTAAGCTTAAAAAAATGTGAAAAAAAATACATTCAGTTTAAGGTTGCCTGTGGGGCTCAGTCAGTTAAGCATGTGACTTCAGTTCAGGTCGTGATCTCACGGTTGGTGAGTTCAAGGGCTGCTTTGGGCTGTCCGACA